>NC_054858.1:0-301776 GCF_016861865.1 Aspergillus puulaauensis
CCCTAACCCTAACCCTAACCCTAACCCTAACCCTAACCCTAACCCTAACCCTAACCCTAAGGATTCTGGGAAAAGCGATCGGCAATCTGTACCAACTTCTCATATAAATCCCCGTCAGAAAGCCGAACAAGATCCATCTCCGGTTCCATGCCACGCTCCATGTACCGGTGATCGGGATAGAAGTGACCCCAGCTGGTAGTAGGATGGTGTTGAATATACTCCGCCGGTAAGAGCTTTCCAGGCTGGGATCGACCATACCATTGCTGGTAGTGTTCATTCAAGCCATAATTCACGCTAGACCACCATACCTCCTGCCCCGTGTCCTTGGACTTGCGCATGAACCCATGACCATGTGGATAGGGAAGGAGCCAGTGGCTTTGAAGGAATGAAGTCTTCAGCGTCTGTTTCCACGCACGCGCCTGATCCTTGCCGAGAATTTGATGGATGGCTTCAAAGCTTTGCTGATAGATCATGCGGTAGGGCTTGTCTTTCCATCCCTTTCAATCCTGGCGGCCATCTTTCCACTCCCACAGCCACGCAATGAGGGAGTGTATACTCTTCACTGCTACCCGCCGCTGGTCTAGCAGCTGGATTGGCTGGGCGCCCTCCAGGAAGACATCAGTGATACTGTCATAGCTCAAGGGAACCTCTCCTGCTAAAGCACGGGGCGCATGGTCCGGGTGTAATAACCGCTTCACCTGAAAAAAGACATCTTTTCGAAATACACAGAGGGCAAGTTGTCGCAGGAAGTCTTGGAGGAGATCAAGACAAGGGGAAACAGAGCTGAATTCTTCCATCCATTGGTGTGCCTGGTGCACCCGGAGGAAGTCCAGCCGGACATCTCGGATCTGGGCATACCGGGCCCGGTACGCTGTCTGCATGGAAGGGCTGTTGAACATCATATACTGCGCGGATGGCTGGCAGAAGGTCATAGTATCCCAGTTCAGCTTATCCAGAAACCAGGCGTACCCGTACTCTTTCATCTGCCTCTGAAATCCAAGACCTTCACACCGGCGGAGCCCATCCGGCCGTCGCGCATCCGGCCGGAACCAGACGTCCCGCCAGCACCCAGACACCCGCTGGACCAGGCCACCCGCGTAGGAGAACTGCAGGCAGCGCAGGAACATCATCATCACCCGAGTATGCTCCCAGGTAACAAAATGGCGGTCATTCAGGCTATGAACCATCTCAAACCCGACACAGAATTTATTGATATTCCAGTAGATCCAGAAGAGGAGGGTCGAGGTTGGCAGGGAGTAGAATGGCTCCCGCCCGGACAAAACACCAGGGAGGCGGGACTGATGGAGATGACGCGCTCGGAATTCCCGGTCGATCGCATGGTAGAGGGGGAGTGACACCCGGTGTTCTTCGCGAAGGCCAAAGACCTTCATATAGGAACCCTGCAGGGCTGCATGGCACCGCTGCTTCATGTTCAGATACGCCCGCACTAACGCAACCGGGTCATGGCTCAGACCCCCGCCAACATGCTGCCAGGTTTTGTGCAGTTGGGGATCCAGCGCCAACGTCTCCAGGGAGGGGTTGGAAAATGGGTACACATCCCCGGCTGCAAAGACCTCCTTGACGCTGGAGTACAGCTGGGTATAGAGGAGGCCCGCCCGCCGCTGTGGGGAGGATCGACGGGTCTCCAGTGTCAGGCTACCTGTGTCGTGAAGCAAGCTGATCGGGTAGAACTGTTGCTTGGGGGGCGCGGACTGGGGCGGATGCTGCTGCTGGATCCACGCGCCATAGGAGTCCAAGCAGCATCGCCTCCAGAGGAGGGTCTGTTGCCCCGGCGGACGGACAGGGGATACCGGGTCTGCACCGAGCCGCGATGCAAGCAGACCAGGCCCACCAACCTGGGACGTGCCGGTCGGACAGGTCTCCTTGCCAATATCCACGTAGCAATGGTCAGACAGGTCGGCTGGATTAATTGTATTATCCCAGTGCTGACCAAACCGCTGCATCATGCCCTCCCAGGTTTCAGCCTTACTCAGGGTCTTGAGATTTTTCCCCTGGATCAGAATAGTCAGATCCAAGAATTGCTGAAGCCCGGCCTGCTGGATCGTCTCCTGAATACTCGTCCACACCAGCGGGAGGGCATCAGGTGGGAGGAAGTAGAATAGAAGCTGTTCCCGGGCAACCGGATCTACCCGCTGGGAACGCATCTCGACACCCCGGGCCGTGGCATTGAACCGACTGTGGTCAAAGCTGGATGGGTAATGCTGGACGAGAGAGCCATCATAGTGTTGGTAAATGGCAGGGAGGAGGACCTGGTCCATCCAGACCCGGAAGTCCTGCTCCTGGAGACGGCTGGATTGCTGCTCCTCCCGGTATAGTCGGGGGAACAGGAAGTACAATGAGATATCCTCAAACCCTACCACCCGGCCAAATGTATAATGTGGGATCTGATGTACCGGCTGCCGGGTATAGTGAGCACGGCCCTCACGACTAACTTGGTGTACAGGACGGGGATCAAGGTGCAGGCTGGAATGGAGATCAGAGACAGGCCTCTGGGTCGGGTTCCACCGCACCCCTAATTTGGCCACTGCCAGGCTATGCGCAAACCCCATGATACTATCGATATCAAAGGTCACCCCAGTCTGGCTTCCTGTCTGGTGGTCGGCATCCAGGCAGACATGGACCGGGTGGGAGTCTGCTGCAGCCGGGCGAATTCCAGTGTAGATCTCCCGCTTGCGCGCGGCACTGGTTTGCCCTGCCAGATTCTCCTCACGCCTAGCCATAGTCATCGCGCTCAGAGCATCCGGATACCCCCCGTCAGCCTGTACCCGACCCAGGTACACTCCCAGGCCCGGATGCTCAGCATGCTGGGTTTCATGTTCTCGCTCTTGCTGCGCGTGGCACTGGAGACAACAGCCATGGTGTTCCTGGAGTTGATCAGTCAGAGCCTGCGCAAGGCCATGGATCTGATCAGCTGGGTTGGTGGGAGGAGACCTGGATGGATCCGGCACAGAATCCAGAGTAGGCTCTGTTGCTTGGTGAGAGTTTCCAGGTGTATCAAGTATAGGATCGGTTTGGGTCGGCTGGTTGGGTGCACCTTCAGGCAAGATGGGTGGAGCAGGGTCGGGACTGATAGGCGGATCTGCTAACATAGGTTCTTCCCATGGCCCAAGGCCAGGGCTCAGGGGTGCTAGAAGTTGCTCAATTTCAGTGGCGATGGAGTGTTCCCCAGGAGGGAAGTATGTTGGTGGGGCCTCATGGATCTCGGTAGACAGAGGCACATCTAGGGAATAGTATTGATTAAATTCCTGGGCCCGTTGCGCAGCGCGCGTGGACTGGCGCTGGTTCCGCTGTTGCACGGCCCTGGATGCTTTTCTTTCTTCGGTAGAATTGTATTTTCGAGGACGACCTCTTTTTGCTTGGTCAGGACAAGGGCGTGGTTGGGCCATACTGTACTATAGAACTATAGGTTGATTAATACCTGAAGTAATAAAGGGGAGTCTACATGGGAATAATAAGAGAGATAGAATAGGGGTAACCAGTTAACCAGGTGTCAGTCCGCTTTCTCTTGATCAATCACTTTCAGGTGAATATCTATCCGAGAACAGGTTAGCGCGCCTGTCATGACTAAAAGGGTTTAGTTTTGAGGACGAAAATCAAATCGGGTTTAGTTTTGAGGACGAAATTAAGATACTGTGATGAAGGCCCAAAAACCCCAACTTCAACCCATAATATTTCATAAACCATGTAATTTATCAAAGTTCTGATTACACTGGGGGGATCCTTAGCATAGAATATACTTATCTTCTAATAATTACCTTCCCAGGAGGCCGCGTTGTTGTTAGTCGAAGTCAGGTTTTCCCTACTGGTGTATATACCCGATAAACCTAATACTCTTAATAAAATAATTAATATAGCTTCTGGAATTAAAAATTAATTAGTTGAATACTATTACAAGGCAAAATCATGATAGAGCTAATTACGAACAAATTAATTTAGAAAATAATATCACAGATATTAAGATAGAGATATCAAGATATAACTAAATATTATTATTACTAACCCTGTATTTAAGGAGAATAGCAAGGATAAAAAAAAGTTTACTAGAAAGTATTTTAAACATAATAAACTAGATCATATAGCATAATATTGTTAGTTAAAGCAGAAAAAGGGATTAGCTAACTTATTCTTAGTGGTCTTACTAGTAGTATAGTAGAAGCTAGTATAGCTGGTGGTAATACTACCATCACTACTAGTATCCTAAATACTATTATAACTAATATAGTCTAGTTATATATTCCTTTCTTATAATAATCTTATATATCTTAGAATAACTAGTAGTACTAACAAGGCGCGATGGATTACAGCTTATAAAAGGAGATTAATAATATGGCTAATATACCTGATATCTTTAAAATAGCTTTAAAGCAGTCTGGAATACAGTCTAGAAACTAGGCAGTAAGATTATTAATAAGATCTCTCAGAATTATAATCTATTATTTAGCTATACTTATAAAGATATTTCCTCGGGTGCCCCTGCTATTCTAAATAATAAAGATTTTACTATCTTTATTAACTAAAAGAATATCTACTATAACTATCTCTAGATACTTTAATCTATTACAGCCTTAGTAATCTTATATCTATAGAAGAAGAATAGCAAGACTGTAGTTGTTAAGATTACTGGTAATATATATAACCAGGCTTTATATAATATTAAGCTTATTAATGATCTATACCGCGTGTATGATTAGGGTTAGTATAGTCTACTTCTATATCTTATAAAAGAATATAATTATTAATAACTAAAATAGCTATAATAAGAACTAGGGTAAGCTATTCAGTATTAAGTATATAAAAGATAAAAACATTAATTTTCTATTTATAGCTGAAGCCTCTATCTATATATTATAGTAGTTTAGGACTGGTTATAGATAGGACCCTAAGAGTACTATAGAGGCCTTTATATTAGATAAAAAGCTGCCTAATCTGATAATAGTTAATCTTCCCGCGTGTGAGGTAAAGGATGACTATTTCTACCCTAATTTCAGGAAGTGCGAGGGCGCGGTATGTTCTACTCTACTCTGCCCCCCTCCCCCTATACTTATGTCCCTACCCAAATGACTGTTCCTTCGACCGCTGACTTGACCTTGAAGTGCCTTCTCAAATTCAATATCATGGAGTATTGTTCCAGCCTTTCCATGAATGATTCCGACTTTCCTTACGATGCTTAAGCAATAGGACCGCATTCGTGGGACGCCAATCAGTCTTACCAAGCAGCGAGTATTGTTCTTTTACATTGCCTAGTTTGCCTTCTATTTTCCCCCTCATATGGGGGCCAATGGTGGGTGGGTTGGTTTCTTAGTTATAGGCAGAGTATGTGGAGTCCTCTATAGCCTGACGCGAGTGTGACAACAGAGCAAACAACTATGGAGGTTTCCACCAGCTCAGAAGCTAAAGGCCATCCTTACACTTCTTGCCCGCCTTTTAGTCAATAATGTGTATCAGCCCAGGCTGCTATATATAGACAATCTATAACTTTATTACCTGATAATTTATAATACTATAGTTATAATCTCAGGGTTGATCACGAGTAAGAAATATGTTGAACGATATTCTCAAGTTGTCTCCAGGAATTTGATAGCTCTTTTTATACTATATATATATAACTTGATTATAAATTCCAGGATAAGCCTTCCTCAGGCATGCTACTTGATTACCAGCTACAAGCCTTAAGCCGGTGAGGATATTAACCCTTGAATACTAAGAATTTATTCTCTCGGGGTACAATATACAGGGTTTTGTGTGAAATTGGGGAAGCTTCGATTGTTATAGCGTCCCCTGACTACAACTTGGTGGATAAGGAGAGCTCATACTGGTATGCTGACGTCTATTTCAGAATATTGTATACATGATGTTATTATAGCTTATTGAATTGCGAACGCGTGGGGCTTAACAACAGTCGTGATGTTGGCTCTACTATGCAGTTAATTATTGACTCGTGTAGCAGTGGTGGAACGACTGCTGGTGAGTTTTGACTTGTTTATCTCAGTTAAATTCTTCCACGTACTAATGCTGGTAGGGGACAATTCTGTTACTGGAAACGGCAACATGCTAGTTCTCGCTGGATCCGACCACCCTTAATAACCGGATACAGGAGGAGGGAGGATTGTTTAGAGATTCTGTTGATAGTGTAGAAAGACACAAAGGTGTGCTTTACTCTATGCTGTACCCTGCAGATTATCTGCTTCTGCAACTCCAACATAATCCATAACTAGTTCATAATATGTTACTGAAAAGGTTTCTCGGACCGACATGGGTCAAAGGCTGCCGCGCAGAGCCGACGGCAGTATATCTTACACAGCAGCTAACTCGGTGGCCGGTAGCATAGTTAGAGTAACCTGCGCGCTTAGGTTCCAAGGCTGGAATAGAGAATCCTTACTTTGAGGCTTGAATGTTTGTGGGATTTCTGTAGTCTGGGTATCACCGGAACTTGAGGGTCTATGGTGTCTCTTTTCACTACTAAACATATTTATGTAATATCACCGACAAGGGGTAATTACTATTCCTGTTAATCTCTTAGCTGAATACTCGTCCGCCTTTAACTTTGCTTGGACTGAGAATGAGTACTGACTCGTACAGATACGGCACACTGGGAAAGTCGCCCCATATATCGAGGGAAAGGGGCTTGCAGAGGTATAGGAGAAAGAATGTAATTTGCCACTATCGAAAACTATCCCTGGCTACCTATAGGATAAACCTGGCTTGACTTTATATCTAGATACATACTAATATGTAGGTAGCGGCTTCTCTTAAAGATCCTGAGCCTGAGTCCAACCTTCATGCTTAATGTCATTGGAGGTAGCGCCCTGGTTCACAGTGTTCCCAGTGAAAACAAGGTCACCATCGTAGTCTAGGGAGTATGGGCCGTTGGCGTTTTCTTCAAAAACGTATTGGAGTCTCTTGCCACAAGCATCCCATGTAAGCCTGCCATCTGTACCATTATTAGTATCCGGCGAATTAAAATCCAAAGAACGACAAAACTAACCACTAGACCCCTGGACGCAGGTTTTACCGTCACTCGAGCCAAAGTAACTGGCTTCGGTAGTGCAACTGTCGATGTCCTCAACTTGGAAGTAACACTGGCCTTCACCAGCGCGCAGTGCGATATAGCCGCCCTGGACTAGCATTGGGAGGGCTGCATTAGCCAAAAAAGTCACAGTCTTGAGTTGCATTGTGAGGGGAGGTTTGAATTAGGTTGATATAGGCTGGACAAGGTCTTGAGTGTGTGAGAGAATTGAGCAGATGAGAGACAAGCGAGGGCTGAGGCTCTCTTTTATGTTCGTTTTTTTTTTTTTTTTTTTTTTTTTTTGGTATTGAATTCGCCGATCCAGTAAGCCAGTAAGCCAGGAGGAAGAAGCGATCAACTCTGGTTGGGGCCTCAGTTCCAAAATTATAACATTACTTGGATTGCTCCACCTTGAGTTGAGACAAGCGTTGCACACGCGCACTACAAGCTTACTGTGGGTGATCAATGGAGAGCGAACTCCCAGTCATACCTGCCCAAATCCTGCCTACTCGGTACCTCCGAAAATAAAGCTTTAGTATTGCGGGCTGAGGCTGTATTGAGGCGTGATACGTGTTATAGAAGGTCAACCGGTCAAGCCTTCCTAAACCCTAGGTCCTTGTGTGACCTTGCAAGTAATTGACTCACCTAGGTCGCTTTATATACAATATAAAAATTGTTATAGTCAAGTAAGGCTTGCAACAGAAGGTAGGGCCAGCCTAGGTATATATACTTAAGTACTCTAACCCTTGCCTTACAGTATCCCGCAAGTACTCCGACCGTTTTTGGCTCACAGACCCTACACTACAGAGGATATTTCAGGTACTCTTCGTTCCAAGGGTTGAGCCTTACTAATACTGTAGGATAACTGAACTGACTGGATTAACCTCTAACTGCCCAAACCTAACTCAGTAATCCCTGGTGGAGGCAATTCAGACACTAATACAAACTTGCGAAGCTACCTCAGCGCACGCACAACAGGTCGAGCTCGACCTTGATTGAAAGCACACATACTCCTAGTATCCTTAGACTAGCTTTTTATTCCGAAAATAACAGCCACCAAGTAAAACCTCTAAATACAGCGGCAATGACCGTCCTTAAGTAGTTCCTTCCCTCATGCCTTTCATGCTGTCTCAGTATGACAGGCTCGTAGATCATCATCCTCATCATGCTCATTCCATTTGATCGGCATGATGACTTTTCCTTGGCGTCATGCTGTGATAGCAATTCTGGTATGACCGGGTCAGCTCATCATTTTCCATCTATTAATTGCCATGGCTGCCTCCTTTCAATTAGCTCTGATATTGGTTGCGAGCATGTAGAAGGAAGACTGTTTGGCGTGGATCCTCGGAGGCTTACAAAGCCGCACTGAAGCAATTTTTTCAAATATATGCAGGAGTTGCACGGTATGTGGGGTCTCAATTTTATGGAGAACAATCATCGTTCCTCCTGGCTTGATATGCTTAAGCCCAAGTGTCAGTTATGCAAGAGTTAATCTACTTGCTTCCCTATGCCCCCAATAGGCTGCCCTTTGATGGTTTCTAAGCACCTGGTCGTCGCATTGAAGAAGGTCAAAACTATACATTAGCTGGCTGCCAGATACGAAAATTAAATAGGCAGATAAATCAATAGATATGGATACATGCAAGATGTTCACAGGGTTTATGACAGAAAGGTCGCATTAATTCACCGATAGCTGCTCGATTTAAACAGAAAAAAAACAGCCCTGTGCCAATTAACCCACCTGGCCCTTAATACGCGGTTCATGAACAGGCGCGGAAGTCTTCCAAGTGCTGATTGAAAACTATTAAGTAGAAAGATAATGGATTCCCTCCGCATGTCTCTGTAGATGTATTTAATAGTGAAACTTAACATTATCACATAAGTTATACTTACAGTCCTGTAAGTATAATATCTTAAAATATTACTTAATACTATTATAGTTAGAGTACTTTTTATTATATTAAAAGTATACTACAGACTTTAGCTTTTTCTTAGGCTGTCCTAAAAGGACAGTAGATTACTTTTTTTATACTAGTATAGTTAGTTACTCCTTAGACTTATATTTTTAAGATAATAAAAAGGTAGTTTAGTCTTTATCTTTAAATAATATAGAGTATTTTAGCTGTTTATAGAGTAAACTATTCTTAGAAAAGCTATAATACTAGATCTCTGTTATAATTACTTTATTACGCTGTGCCTACTTATCCTCTAATAAGTTAGAGATAGACTAGGTAAAGAAATTCTCTATAATAAAGATTTATTAAGAAGGGATAGTAAAATTATTCTATAGTATCTTATATACTAGTTTATTATTTATAATACTGCTAGTTAACTATCTCTTAATATTAAGCACAGCCTACTTTTAACTAAAGTTTTAGTAAATATTCTTCTATTATTTCTTTTATAAGTTTTAATATAAATTACAGATCTTCTACTCTTAGTTTTTTAGTAATATTAATAATATTAGATTATTAGAGTTATTATACTATATCTCTAACTTAACCTACTAATAGATTACAGCCTGTAGTTAAGGATTCTTCTCTACTAATATACAGTTAGTATTAGTTAAGTATTATAGCTGGTGCTGATTAATCCAGCAGCTTACCCGTAACACAGCTCTTAAAAACTTAAGATTAGGATTAAGATTATATATAACCTTCTATAAACCAGTATAGTATTAAGAATAATAGTATTTAATAAATATCCTACTACTAGTATATGCTATAATAATATTATATTATACCTTACTGATGAATCCTAAGTACCGGTTAGTGAATAATTCTTATTAATAATAAAGATTAGGAGAGAGAAAGTTAATTATTTACTACTTTAATTAAGTAGCTTATCTCTACTATAACAAAACTAATATAAGAAGAAAGGATTTAGAAAGCTATATATCTTACTTAATAATTAGAGTTGCCTATTAAGCGTTTCTCTACTTATATGTGTTTTTTATAAAATACGGGCCTGGCTATAGACTATATCTATCTTTAGGAAGATATAGTAATTATCTATCTTTTATTTTAATAAAAGTAGTATTTATTGCCGGCTATTCTTAACTAAAAGTCTCTAAAGATCTTCTATTAATATAAGATAAGACGCCTTAAATATATTTATAATAAAAAGAATACTAAAGAGTAGGATATATAGACTAAAGACTAGTAATATATTATAAACTATTTCTAGCAGTATAAAGATATTACTGATTTATATATCAGTATTATAGGAATTATAGAAATTATATAATATATAAAGCTACTTATAGTTTAGATATTCTAAGAATACTTTTTATAAACTAGGGTTAAATTTTAATTATAGGTACAGGAGGCCCTTTTTATAGATCTTACTGGAGAGTTAGTTAGAGATATTTAAACTAAAGATTTAATATAGTATATTTTCTGTTAATTATAAAAAGACTAATTATATTATATAGATAGAGAATGATTTACTAGAATCTTAAGTAGAATTACTTCTCTCTAGTTTAGAGGATAGTTTTATTAAAGAAAACTATATCTTTAATATAGATTAGAATATTCTCTTACAGCTGTTTATCTAAGCTATATTTATTAATAAGATATTTTATTTCCTATTTATTAGTATCAGAATAGGATAGATTATAAATTAAATAATAAAATTAAACTTATTATCTATATTATCTCCTCTATTTCCTCGCTTATCTCATGCTTAGTGACCCGGGTGTAGTAGATCTAAAAATATTTTTAGTTAGTATTAAAGACGCTTACTTTTTTATAATGCTTCTGCTGATAACTGTTATTAGGGTTGTATTTAAGCTTACAGCACCAGTTTAAAAACTAGTATATATTATTTAGAGTTACTAGCTTTAATATCTCTTCTATATCTTCCTACTTCAGCTTGGCTGACGGCTCGATCGCTTTGGCCTGATAGAATCTAGAAGTAAGATAGTTAGCAGAGGATCTTCCTGCTAGAGAAAGAAGGTCAAAGAGTAATAATAAACTAAATCTAATACTTTTTTAGTTAAAGATTTAGTTTCTTGGTACCGCTGGCCTTGCTGTAATCTTCTAGAATCTTAGATAGTTTCTTATCTGTATTATCAGCCGGGACTTTATAGTACGCCTGATACTGTAGTTCTATTACTAATATACCTGTATTTCTATTAGATCTCTTTATAAGAGGCTTTATAGATTTTATTTAGGGATATTATATCTTTTTTTTTCTAGTTAGTATTTCTCTATATTTATATCTCTTAGTAGATAGCTTTTAAGGCCCGGGTAAGAAGTAATCTAGTTCTGTTAAATTAGTATCAGAGTTTAGGTTATATACTAGATTATTATTAGTATCAGAGCCTGTTCTAGAGGTTATTTTACTTATAGGGAGCGGGCAGTTACTATAAGTAGGATTTTAATAATATATAGCTAAAGGCAGATACTGACTATAGAATAAAGTAGTTAGATACCTTAAAAAAAGACTAACTCTAGTAATTAAAATAGCAGGCGTAAAGAAGTGACTGTAAGAGAGTAATTAATTTTAATACTAATAACAGAGGTACTAATAAAGAGAAGAAGTTTAATAGTAAGGAGGGTAGGAGGAGGGTAGACTTATAGCTATATTAGTTAAATACCAGCTAGCAGGCAGCTAGCAGGGTACTAAGGAGGCTATTTTCAGTATTCTTAAAGTAATGATAATTAGGGAGCAAGTGATATAAAATAGAAAAGCTATGTTAGAAGCACCCATAAGGATTATAGCCTCAGGCAGGATTAATTATCTAATTAGATAATGCATGTGCGAAGAGCGCAGGAGCATGGTAGAGGAGAGTTACTGAAAGATAGCTGCTTTTAGCCGCCCATACGGCCGAAAACAGCAGTGAAATGGCAAATCGAAATTCTTTATGGGAATTTAAAATCTAAATTATTTTTAAATCTTAATAATTTAGAGCCATGCCTGGCCCTAGCAGCAGGACTAAAAATAAATAATAGATAAAATTATTATTTAATTTAAGATTTTAATTAAAATTAAAGAGTTTATTAAGAGTAGTACTAGTAATTATTTTTATATTTTTAATTCTAGATTTATAAGCTCTAAAGATTTAAAAAAAAGTAAATTAATATTATATTAATAATAGCTAGCTAGAAATCCTCTAATTAATTAAATTTTTCTAAGAAAAATTATTAATAATAAGATTAATATAATAAGAAAGATAAAGAGTATAAAAAATAATAAATACTTAAAAAGAAATTAAGAAAGAACTTTATTTTAATTATAATAAGTCTAGTTACTAAGCTACTAACTACTCTAAAAAAATAAATAAAATAGTTAAAAAAGAATAAGAATCTATAATTCTAAAACTTTTAATATTAAGTAATTTTATAGAACCTAAGATATTCCTTATGCTTATAAATATTAAAATAAAATAAAATAATATAGATTAATAATTAGTAGTATTTTTAGATATTAAAGCTAGTAATAACTTTATATTATATAAATATTTTATTAAAAAGAAAATTTAGCTTAAAAATATAGGAATAATATCTTTAATAAATTATATTAATAATAAAAAAATCTCCTGCTATAATACTATTATACTAAGAATATTAATATTTAATTTTAAAAAAAAGATATAAATTTTTAATATTATCTTTTATATTATTAATCTTATTATAGATAAATATTAAGCCATTTTAAAAAGAAAATAAATAGTTTGTATTAATCTAGATATTTTCTTATTATTAAATAACTAGTACTAGAAGAAATAATTAAAAATATATATATATATTTAAAAAATATAAAAATCTTTTTTAATTTTATAAAATACAGCCTAATTATTATAGTTATATATTAATTATAATTAGATAATAATCTAGAGCTAGATCTACTATTCTAATATATTAACTAGTTAAAATTTTTTTAAAAAATTAGGACTAGCTAACTCTCTATATAAAATATTATTTATAAAATTCTATTAAAATTAGATATTTAGTTCTTATTTAGATATCTATACAGTCTTTTATAAGTAAAGTTAAAGATACTTAAAAAGTATCTTAATAAAATATTAAAAAAAAAATTAAATTAAATTATTATAAAGCTTTATAAAAATCTTTATTTTCTTTTATAAAAAAAATAAATAATTTATTATATTTTTATATTAACTATTATAGCCTAAATATTATTATTTATAAGAGTTAGTATTTTTTTTCTTATATTAATAAGCTTATAGACTACTTTATCTATATTAAATATTTTATTAAGCCAGATTTATATAATATATACTACTAGATCTAAATTAAAAAAAAAGAGAAGACTATATTCTATATTAAATATAAATATTTTAAATATTTAATTATACTATTTAAGCTAATTAATATATTTATAATATTTTAAGCCTATATTAATACTATAATATATAAAATATTAAATAATTATTATATTATCTATCTAAATAATACTTTTATCTACTCAGAAATAATAAAAGAATATAAAAGATATATTAAAAAATTCTAAAAAATTTTTAATATTATTTATTATATATAAAGCTATCTCAATATAAATTCTACTATTTATTTTTTAAGCTTAATAAATCTTTATAATAGTTAATAAGGTTCTTATATCTAGAAATTAGGAATAAAAGTCTAGCTAGAGATATTCTAGCCTTATTTATTAAAAAAAAATTAAATATTAACTATCTTTTATAGATTATTAGAGAGAAGTAATTTAAATTATAAGATATCAAGTTAGTACTAAAAATCTAATAACTATAAAGTAATATTAATATAGTATAAAAATATTAGTTTAATTAATTAAAAAACTTTATTTAAAATAGAATAAATTACTTAAGAATTTATAAAACTAAAATAACTAGGAATTCTATATAAAATCTTATAAAAAAGATTTTTAATAGAAGTTTCTGATAATAATTCTTAATATCTAATTTAATTAATCTTTAATTAATATTATTAGATTATTATATAATTCTATCTAATAAATTCTTCTTAAATAAGAATATATAAAGTCTTAAGATATATAATATATTAATTTCTTAATAATTATTTATATTAGAGTTAAATAGAGATTAGTAGTTAGTAAGTTAGTAATTACTAGCTTAAGATACTCTAGAAATATCTTAGCAGCAGTCTACAGGGGTTATATAGGAGGTGTCACGTGGCACGGTCTTACAGTCGTGACAAGCAGATACTTTAACAGGATATATTAAATAATATAAGGAAAAAAGGTATATATATAGTACTATTATTATTATATCTAGAGTTTAGTTCTTTATCTATTATTTTTAGAAGTATAACTAGTTTATCTTTATAAAGTTATATGAGACTGTATTATATCTCTATTCTCTTTAATTAACATACTTATTAAAGACTCTTTTCCACTTATATCAAGAATAACTAAGGACCGGCAGACCTTATCTGACACAGGGACTATTAATAATTTTTAGTTTTTAATTTTAGGGCATGGCGGGGAATAGCAGGATTAATTAGTATAGACAGCCTAAGTATTTTATAAGGCACATAGATAAAAAGCATGGAATAGATGCCACTCTATCGCCTACTAGCTCATTAGGACTACTTATCATGACTGATTCTACCTCCTATATTCCTTAAAGTATTAGATTAAGGTATAGTATCATAAGATAAAAGAGATCTATATCTAATTAATTATTTATATTCTTATATATCTTAATCTTTTATATAAAGCTGCAGTAGTTATGTAATTAGTTATATAATAATATTCTTTTTTTATAGGTATCTATAATAATAATAAGTATTTTAAGACTAGTATTAAGAATACTAATCTATTATAGTTATATTTTCTAATTTTTTTAAGATAGTTAATCTATATTAAATTATTATAATTAATTTTTTTTATTTTTTTAATTTACTTTACTTATTTATAAAACTCTTCTAGAGATAAAGCTTTAAATTCTTATTATTATTATAAAAAAATAAAGTAATCTTAAAACTAGTTTATAAAGATATTTATAAAGATATTTATAAAGATTTAAATTCTTTATAATATTATTTTAGGGCTTATAAGCTTAATTAAGTATTAGATATTATTATTTTTAATAGATTAAATATAAAGTTAAGTATTAAAATTATAAGATTCTTAATCTTTAGGATTATTATAAATAGTATAAAAAAAGTATAATATACTTGATAAAAAAAATAAAAAGTTATAAAACTTAGATTTTAAGAATTTAAGATAATTAATAAATTAATATTAAAACTTTAATATTATATTCTTTATAAAATAAAGAGATTTTTTTATAAGTTAAGTCAGCTTCTAGCTTACTCAGCTCTACCTCTTATAAATATCTAGGGACTCTCGCAGAGGGTCTTACAATATAAGACTTAGATTTAAGAATTTAAAATAATTAATAAATTAATACTAAAGCTCTAATATTATATTCTTTATAAAGTAAAGAGATTTTCTTATAAATTAAGTTAGGTTCCAGCTTACTCAGCTCTATCTCTCATGAATACCCAGGTACTCTTGCGGAGGGTCTTACACTAATTATATATCAGAGGCTCTAATATCATGGTCCACCACTATAAAGAACTACAGAGAATCACAATAGTAATTTCTTATTTAAATTTATTATTTTATTTTAATAAACTTTAAACCTGTATTATATTCTTTTAAATTACTAGGGAACTTTAAAAATAATGTAAATTATAATTAAATAATTAATCTACTTATTATAAAAATATAAGTTATTTTTAGTAACTATCGCCTAGAATACTAGACTTATAAAAATAAAGAAATTAAACTCTAGACTAGTTAATTAGTACCTATGCTCAATAGAATCCTAAAGGAATCTGAGTCTAATTCCCTGCCGCCTGTGGGTTAGGGCGGGTTTAGGGCGGTTTAGCAGGTTGGGTTTAACAAGTCTAAGAGTGTCCTCGTATAAGTTCCCGGCTGACGCCAGGCATTTTGGCTGACCATCAGCAACAGTAAATTACCAACTTCTTGGCATTTTGTCACCGACAATCGCCATCCCAAGCAGAAGGACGCTGAAGTGCAGGGTTCATAAACTTGACTTGGGGTCTGAAATCCATCCAACGGTTCCGAAGTTACTTTAACGCAACGAAGAGGACGGGAAAAATATAATGCGCCACCTCTCTGAATGGTCTGCAGACTGCCTGCTCCTCATCGCAGACCAGCTGCCGCAAGACCGCGACCTGAGCCGCCTCGCACGGACGAGTCGGCGGATGTATTCACTGTTTAACCCCTATCTCTATCGTCGCGCCATCCAGTCTCGAGGCGCAACACGGGGCCTGTGGTGGGCAATCCGAATTGGCAGCTTGACCGCTGCGCGATACGCGCTCGAAGCCGGGGCGGGCATCCACGCCAAGGAAGACGACTATTCAGCGGACTGTGTCGTTGTGAGGGCTTTGGAAGTCCGGGATAGAGCGAGAAATATTTGGAACAGCCGAATGCATTTTGGATGGAAGATCAGCCCGCACGTCGTGGACGGGCTGCTCGATCAGTATCGGCGCATTATCCTCCTGCTCCTCGATAGCGGGGCGGATATCCACGAACGATCGAGACAGGGATGGACGCCGCTGCACAAGGCTGCCTGGCTACGTGATGTAGAGATGGTGCGGGTCCTTGTGGAACGGGGTGCCGATATTACGCTGACGTCGGATCACGGAGGTACGCCTCTTCATCTGGGTGCTTTCAGTGGCCACGTAGGGGTGATGAGATATCTCCTCGAGAAAGGGGCCGATATTCACGCGAGGAAAAAGTGCTCGAGTACAGCGCTTCATGAGGCGGCCCGGCAAGGATGCCTCAACGCGGCTGCGTTCCTTCTCGAGAATGGAGCTGAAGTCGACGCCAGAGATGAGAACGGGCAGACGCCTCTTCACGCTGCGGTCTGGAGTGGAATTATGAGACCGATAGAAAAAGTCGTACAGCTTTTGCTTGACAACGGCGCTGATATCGAGGCTCTCGACGCGAAAGGGTGGACTCCTCTCCAAAGAGCTGTTGCAAGTGGATATTCGGACAAGGTCGTCGACTGTTTGATTGCGAACGGCGCGAATATCGAGGTCCGGGATCAGGAGGGGCGCAATCTATCTCAGCTGGGTCAGAAGCATTGTCGTCCCAAATTCGCGCGGCGTTTTGCCCGACGCTCGGATAGGGTCAGGAATCGTGGCTCGCGGTGAACCTCCATCGCTATATGCCTTTCAATAGTGTTAGATAATGTTATAGCAGGTATCACAGGTTTCTTGGCTGAAGCTGGCCTCCTGTTCAATAACCACATGGGCAGAAGCAAGTGGCGCGATACCGAAGGGTTATTGGTCGGTGGATATCTTGTGCTACGTTCCGGAGTCGTGTATGTGCAGCTTTCCCTTGTGCGTGCTGGCATATCTCAGTTCTACGCCAGATGGCCATCAACGTGCCAAGTGCCAACATTCTTGGCCGAGCTGGCAAGCTTGAAAGCACAGGCTTAGCAGTCATGGCAGAGGACAGTCTTCCAAGTGGACGCTATGATCTAATTTAAACGGTAGCTTGCTAGAAGCCGAGTATCCCGCCACGGCCTGAGGTCGGATATTTGCAAGTCAGTCGCAGCGATACTTGAGAATAATCTGAAGGCGAGCAGCTTAGAACTATAACAAGATACATGCCAGTATATTCTATAATACTAACAAGATATTGGTGGTTGGATGAAGATGGGCTGTATTTACTATGTACTGTGGAAGAGCTCCTTATGTGCGACAGTCCAGGAACAGCAATTAAGGTGGGAAAAGTCGAGCGAGTTTCGTTATAATAACAGCAGCCCTATGAGAGATAGGACTAACGATCTTGTGGCTTGGTGTTGTTGAGAATCGTCGTGAGGGCAGCAGCATCCTCAATACTGCACTTTAAATGCACACGCTTATCCGACGGCGGTTGCTTTAAGATGGACAGACCAGTGCGCCATTATTTCGACGGACGGATTGGTCGCGGAGTCATGTTGCCGCCGCAGTTAGGGCAGACGTTGGCGAGCTTTGTCTCCGCGCAGTCAGCACAGAAGGTGCACTCGTAGGAGCATATGCGCGCCTCTGTTGACGCTGGTGGCAGGTCCTTGTCGCAGTATTCGCAGTTCGGGCGTAGTTGCAGCATTATGATCACTTGGATGATTTGGATAGAATTCAGATTTGAGCATTGAAGGCAGGAAATATTTAGCCCATACACCGAGGGCCTTTCATCTATTTAAGTCGCGAATACGGCCTTCATCCCCGCATTCCTTGCTTACTAATGGAGATGGTAATCTATGTCGAGCCGCGGCAAGCCCAGCCACGGCTGATAGAGCCGACTACGCAGTATAGCTATGCAGGCTATGTTGATTCAATGAGCATTGGATGTGGTCTGGACCAGGGCACAGACACCGAAGGGTATATGCGTATCTCTCTTCTCTAGCCACTCCAAACCCCACCCGAAGAATCCCGCTCATGGGCCTGACTATACATATAATCCAGAGGAAGCATATCATTAATCCAGATCCTCTTAGGACATAGTTCTGTGAAAACAACCCCCACGGCAATTTTAACCCAGCCGGTGTACGGAGCGGGCGCTCTCCCAGAAACATAGCCATGCTCCGGGCTGTAGTCTGCATCGACCGCCATAATGTAGCTGTTGCGGACGTGCTTGCGAATGGCACTCATTGGGTCCTCCGGGAGCGAGACCTCCTGCCCTGGAGGACCAATCAGGGACGTGACGGACTCCTCATCGACGAAGAGACAGACCTGGCGGTCCTTGTGGTAGGGAATCGGTAGATCCAAATTCCAGGGGTCTTGGCTGAGTCGTGGCTCGGTGTCTGGTGATGGCATGGCTTCTTGCAGTTTCTTGAAGGAGCTTCACCGGCCAAGTCAGTGAATCTCAATCTCGAACCACTGTTTTTGTTCCATGCCACGGTAGCGAGCAGGAGTAGGGTTAAACTCGCCTCCGGACCTCATCCACTCCCTTGCCCTGCAACTGCTGATCCTCTACCCACACCAAATCCATCCGCTCCGTTGCCATATGGCACATCTCCTCGGTGACCCCATTGGACCGGTAACTGCGGAACCAGAGCTTCCACGCATTGTCCCAGACCCGGTCAAGCGCTGCGCGGTACCGGGCCCATCGATCGGGGTCGCGGTAGCATGCGCACCGGTAGATGACAAAGCCCCAGTTTCCGGTGTCGCGCTGCATGTAGCGCATCCAGGGGGGTATGTAATTCCTTCCAGCATCCGACATGGTGCTTCGTGGAATGGGGGGAAGGTGGTGCGAGAAATACGCAATATATTACACCCGGCCAGGTGGCACGGGGGTGGGTGGCCCTCATATATATATGTATCAAACCCCACGAAATTTCGCGCGAAATGTGGACCACCCCCTTAATACCTCACATATCTGACCCTTCGCACCAAATCTGACCCCCATAAATCGCATGTATCTGGTCGCAAAAAGGCCCCCGAAATCTTGGCAGTAATCTCTGACCACAGTATTATTCGTACAACCTGTGACAAAACTATCACACCGGGGAACCCCAGCAGGCCCAGCCTCTCCAAGCAGGCGGTGGCCAGGGCGGCTACTGATATCTCTACTCAATGACGCGTACAACGCGCCCTGCTTCCCAGACGCGTACGTGATTATAGTTGATTCCTACCCACAAACATATTATATATATATTCAAAGCAATGGAAGAACAGGAGCTGCAGCAGATTGAACTACAGGACCAACTTGACCTATATAGTCGCAAGGCCCTTCACCGTGTACAAAGCCAGCGGCCGCAGAATACTAAGAAGGCGTATACTAAGAAGCAGCAGGAATAGGAGGTAAGTCTGAGGATTAAATCCTTTGTTATTTATTTCCCTTTACCTTAAGGCTGATTCCGTACAGGAATTCTGTCAAGAATACTCATTTCCTGATGGAGCCTTGGTGACAGAGAAGAAGCTAGTTAACTATGTTTCTTAAGAAGAAGGTCCTGTACCGTCCGATCTATTCGTCATCCCGATATTACAAGAATCGTACGAAACTGGATGGTGCACCCATTAAGCAGACACTGGGGATTAAGAGTATCCAGTAATATATTAATGCTGTGGTTGATCTCTGGTCATTTCAGATAACCCTTGGTATTAATACCTCTAGTAATCCTCGGGGATATATAGTCTCTGCTTTATTAGAAGGCCGGGCTAAGCAAGAAAACAAGCGCAAACATACAGAGTATCTTAACCGTGCAGCCGGCACCCTCCAGGATAGCTATTCAAAAGATAAAATCAAGGAGTTTGTACGATACTGCTGGCAGGGATAGAAGGATAAGAACACTAAGTTCCGGAAACCAGAAGCTTAGGAGAGCTACCTTTATACAGTAGTAGACTTCCTTTTTAACCATAACATGCTTCTCCGCGGGGAGTCATGCTGACTGGTTGAATTACCTGATCTATTTACTATTCCTTTATTTAATAAAGGACCAACACCATGCTGGCCAATAATTATGATTATAAATAATAGGAAAACTAACCAGTTTAGCTGGTTAGAATATATAGGAGTAGTATACTACTAAGATACTCTTCTTTAGACATGCACAACCCGCCCTGAAATCCTATACCCGACCCGGCCCGAATCCAGGTGGGTCCGGGGTGGGATGACTAAGCTAGAACCCGCAGCGGGTTTTTACCCGTTTGGGAAAACCCGTGTGGGTTTGGGTTTAACCCACTAACTCCAGAATGACGTCATCCGGCTAGAATTAGATATTTTCTAGAAATTTAATATATATTCTATTAAATCAATATTTAAATATTCTATTTCTTTTAATTAGAACCTAAAATATTGTATAATAGTGGACTTATTAAGGCTTTTAAAAATATCTTGGCAACCCATTTCAAAATATATATTTTGACATAGAACCCCTAGTGACCACTAACCACCTTTCTAGACCTTATTTTTTAATATTTAAATTATCTATTTTTTTAGTTCTATATAGATTTTTATATAAAAATTTTAATATTTTCTAAAAATTCTATTTTTAGGAAGGGTTTGGGTTTATAGGGTGTATAACCCAGTCCTGAACCCATAATCAATCCCTTCCTAAAAGAGATAGTATACTGATGATCATATCCGAATTAGGTCTAGCTTAGAAATTCTGGGTAGAACCCGCCCTAACCCGGCCCAAACCTATGAGGGTTTGGGCTGACCAATCAGATCCCCGAACCCGCTGCGGGTTGGGGCGCCTGAGGCCTCAACCCGGCCCAACCCAACCCATATGCATGTCTACTCTTCTTTATATAATATACCAGACTATATTCTACCTCTTCTTTCACTAGTAGATTATACAAGAACCTGTTCCCTAGTTTCAAAACCGCCAGCGCTGGTACAACTTCCACCTGCTTAAGGGAAGAAATATAGAGCAGCCCCTCTTATATAAGATCCAGCTGAAGTAGACTAATAAGGTCTTTAAGTCTATCAGCCTGTCTTTATATAAGAAGACCCATATCAGACAATCTCAGAAAGCAAAACAGGCTGAAATAGAGGGAGTTAAAGAGGATCAGATACAGCAGGCTGGCCGCTGGAACCAGGATGCCTTGACCAACTACTATCTAACCTATCTGCCGCGGAAGTTCCTCCGTACGATAGCAGGCTTCTTACCTGAAGCTACTAGGAGCTACTATCTCCCCCGAGCGAAGGTCTCGCCTCCGGAATCCCTTTTAAAAGCCCTCTGGCCATGGGTTGATCAATGGCTGGCCTGGTTCTGTACAGAGGACTGCAGTGACCCACCAGATCTAATAGAGGACGAGTACAAGGATCAGGATGATATGGCTGCGCAAGGCTTTCTCAGACTTTTAGAGCAGCTACGCATAATTATTCTGCAGGATTCAGTCATCCTCCAACAGCTTTTCCCAGGCCATCCAATATAGAAGGACCCTATCTTCGTACGAGAAGATTACAAGGAATTTGCTAGACAGCTAGAGGCTTCACTGCTTTATATAGAGACCCCTCAAGAAATCCAGCTATAGCAGAGTATTCCTATAATTACAGATCAGCTGGGTATTATCCAAAAGGATCTAAACCAGGCCATCTCTTACCACAGCCAGCAGGCCCAGGAAAAGCTTTACAAGATTAATCTGTAATTTAAAGATCTTCTCTCCAGCCAGGTTACTTTTACCATACGAGCCTTTCAGCTAACTATCTTACTAAAGAATAGCTATCCGTGCAAGAGTTGCCAACCTGTAGAGGCTGATTAAGGCCAGAAGCAATCTTAATCCCTAACTCCAGCAGAATCTCTTCCTATTCCAGCTTCTACTTATAGTATTCCCCGGCCTGCTTTCTCCTCTCTCTTATCTAGTATATCTTTACCTGTCTATCATCTCTCCCGTACGATCCAAACTGTGCCAGATCTGTGGAGGGAGTGGACCTCCGGATTAGGTAGCCAGCCATCTGTTCAATCTCTCGAGAGCCTGTACGGTGCAGCCTGGCGCCCAATTGCTAAAGATCGTGTCCTCTTTAGCCGCCGGAAGGTAATTATTGATGAGATCTATGCCCGGGAGAGAACTGGGGTCCTCTTAGAGACTGCTGTTGAAGAGGTAGAGCTTGTCCGAAGCAGGGGGAAGCTTTCACTATATAAGCTTTCACAGCTTTTATCAACTAATCGTACGAGGAGTATGTCAGGGTCAGGCGGGAAGAGAGTGAGAGCTAGTTAAGGATAGACATATAATATTAATATTATTAATATCTACTATAATTAATTCTGCTATACTGTACCTCTATAGTTTATTATTTTTATTTGTACAAGGAAAATTCTGCCGGTAGAAAAATCCAAGATATACTAGCGTATACAGTAAATTTCCGGTCAGGTGGCTCCCGGGTATCTGACGGCTTGGCGATTTCGCCATAGTAACGCGCGAAATTTCGCCGCAAATTTGACCCCCGTATATCCTCTATATATGTGATTATGCGCTAATCTGCACTGGGTAAAGCCCACTATGACCTCATTGGCTGTGTTGTATTATTATTGCCCACAGAACCAACATCTACTTCCCATCTTGATATAATAATAATAATATCCCAGGACCTCAGGTCAGTGCTTCGCTGACTACTACTTGGAAACCCCAACACATACATAAAACCCATACAACAACATGGAGCAGTCGTCCTTCACAGCCGGGTTCCATTTGTAAAAGTCCTCCTCGCTGATCTTCTTGTCCTTGGCAATGCCGTAGCAATCATCATCCTTCTCCACCTTGTAAAACTTGTTGCAGCTCTTGGTGATGCCGTCTTGAACTGGAGACGGCGTTGGGTCCGTTGTCGGGCTTGTTGTTGTGGATGTCGTTGTTTTCGTCGTCGTCGTGCTCGTAGAAGTGGGCGATGGGGAATCCGATGGACTCGTGCTCGGTGACCCGGTTGGTTTGGGCGTACTGGACGTGGTGGTGGTGGGCGCCGGCGCACGCTCTACATCTACGTTAAGAGGAGAAGGTCAGGAATAGGTGGGAAATGGATACGCACCATAGACAGCACAGTACCGGTATCCTTTCTTGATCTGGCAGTCTGTAGAGTTCTTGCCTAGCGATGGATTCCATTTCTGCAGGTTTGCAACAGACACCTCGTAGAAACGCGCGACGTTTCGATATGTGTTATCGTATTCTGGTGCCGATGAGTTGAGGTACGTCGTGTACGCGGTGCAGTTAGACCAGGTTCCCTTTGCCAGAGGCTGGCCGATAACGCCTGGATCATCGGGCCAGATTATGTCCGTTGGCGGGGGCATTTCACAGCTGGTTGGCTGCCACAACCCTTCGCACTTGGTGGGACTTGGGGTTGGGCTGGGCACTGGGTCGAGGTCGCTACCAGGAGGGCTGCAAGATCCTTAGGGAGAGTATTAAAGGGGTGTTGCAGATGGGGGGGAACGAACCTCACGCAGATTTGATACCCAGTCCACTGGAACAAGTTGCCACACATCTTGTTGATAAACGGATTCCAGGACCTGAGCTGAGTCACGGAGATGTCGCCAGGGTAGGAGTCCACAATGCCATCGCACGTATCATTTTCTTTGAGCGTGTAGATATCACACTGTTTGGGAAGACACAAGGATGTTCCCTTTCCCGGGAAGTTTTGGCAGTACGCCTGAAGTCCATTGTGGTGCAACAAGGCCCATGTGGACACATTATGCGCAACACTGATGGACTTGCAGTCGTCGCTGTCTTTTATGGTGTACTTTCCGGACTGGCTACAGGAGACAGGAGTCGGGGTTGGGGCATCTGTGCCATTCAGCGCAATGGGGGTGGGCGAAGTCACAGGGTAGCCAGTAGCCGAGCAGCTGGACACCAGGGAGGAGAACCCTTTCGCCAGCTTCTTAGTATACCCGAATGGAGAGTTCAGATCGATCTGGTATCTCCCAAGCAGGCAATCAGAGCATTCCTCCTCGGGGGTAAGTGTATCATTGATCCTGGCAAGCTCAATCCAGCAGTAGGCATCCGTCTTTCTTTAGGACAGGCATTAGCTAACAGTTACTCATAGAGAAGCAAAAAGGTCAAGCGTAGCTTCTCCGTATCGCAGGTTACATTGTAGCTGTACAGCAGCTCATCCGCGGTATAAGTAGCGTTGTATGCGATATCATCCGCCACAATGATATCAAACTTTCCGGTACATGCTTTCTTCACCTTCTCACGATAGTCCTTCAGTGACTTGACACAGTCCTGGTCGCACACCTTGTCTAGCCTGTCGGCTGATGGCGGGGTGCCCCGATCCAAAGCGCTGGCAAGAAACCTATCGCAGGCAATGGTGGAATTGATGACCTCTTTGCAGCTGCCAGACACCCCGGGGAGGTCTATATCGTAGCCTGTGCCATCGGTAAACCGCTGGCCAAGCGCACCAAGCCCGAAGGCGAGCCAAAGCACAGAATGAATTCTCGCCGTCGGCATGGTCGGAGTGGGAAGGGTGATAGATGGATTCTCGACTGGGCCTGATCAGAGTCTCGCAGGTGTCAACCCCTCGTCGCCGGACACAAGAAAGATATAAGACAGCTCCACCAGGCCAGATTAGGGCTGCCCAAAGTCAGCTCCGATGAGACTGAGGAAATATTAGGGTGCCGATGGCGGAAACTCCGTGAGGTACACTATCGGGAAGATGAGGATCGACAGTCTCCTGCATATGCTGCTCTCCAAAGGCCGCAACTAGGGTTAGAGGATCGAGATTGTGCTCTCGCCAAGTGGGAGGCCTGATGCTTTTCCCCCAGCCAAGACGGAGGATTCTTGGCGGATCTCAGATCGGCGTGGTTGTTTCGGGAAGTATCGTGCGCTGGTCCCAGGGACCGGTACAGATGTAGTAAGTCGCTGCGCTGCAGGAGGAATGCGTGCCGTCCCGATATGCAGGACAGGTTGTATTTGCACGCATGAGAGCTGCAGGGGGAGGGAGGGTTAAGGGATTTCAGCCGGGCGTTGGAGAAGATCGTGCTGTTGAACTCGGTCACACCCTGGTCCAGCGAGCGCAATTTCCCCACGCAGGGCTTGATTTGGATACTATGGATACTAGATTGGAGGGACGAGAAAGTCCAGCTCTCAACTCCGCCTAGTGCGGGCTGTGTTGAAAAGAGAGCTGGAATCCTCATGCAGGTCCGACAAGTTCTCCCTATTTCTGCACTCACGACAAAGGAGACAGAAAGAGCTTGTCTGGAGGACACTCATTGCCATGGGTAGCCTTCGCTTCCTGTCTACGATATCCCTCGTGACTTCATTTCTTCTCATCTTCGCTCTCTTCCCTGTTGCTACTCGATGTTCTAGCCACACCGCGAGACCCCGCCATCACGATGGACAAAGTGGACTCGAAGACCGGTCGCTGGCCTTATTCAGCACAAGGCTTTTGGCGACAGCAGATGAAGGCCAGAAGTGTGATGCAGACACGCCATGCTCGAATGGTGCCTGCTGGTAAGCAAGCTATCTCGCGCAACCTTCGTGCCCTAACGTTCAAAACAGCGGCAAAACCGAAGTCTGTGGATTCGGTACACAGAGACCCCTTCCCCCCCCCCCCCAACAATTTACACGAGATAGCTGACTCTTCTAGGCCCAACGTTCTGCGGTGATGGTTGCCAATCCAACTGTGATGCACACGCAGAGTGCGGCGAATTTGCCGAGGACCCGGGTAAGGAATGCCCGTTGAATGTTTGCTGTAGCGAGTATGTTATATTCGGCCCTTCCCTGGATTTTTGTCTCTGTGAAACTCACCAACCCTGCTAGATACGGATACTGTGGCACAACCGAGAAATTCTGCAACGACAAGTGCCAGAGCAACTGTGGCTCGCCCGATGTGCCCCCGGGTGGGAGCTCGAAATCCGTTCGCAATAAGGTTATCGGGTACTACGAGTCATGGTGGGTATAAGAGATCGAAATTCCGTCCTTGAAACCACGAAGACACTGCTAAAAGGAGGTTACTAGGGCCGCACGGCGACCATGCAAGAAGTTTTCTCCAAGTGACATCCCTGTTTCCGGGCTCACACATGTCAACTTCGCCTTTGCCTTCGTCGAGCCAGACACATATGAGATTGTGCCCATGGATGGAGAAACACCGGCAAGCCTCTTTAAACAAGTGAGGCACTGAAGGACCGGTCCTCGGGGGGCGATCTGGAGGTGTATATTGCTATCGGAGGATGGACATTTTCGGATAATGGCACTGACACACAGCCACTCTTTGGCGAGATAGCGGCCGATGAAGACAAGCGGCAGAAGTTCGCAGACAACCTGGTCACCTTCATGACCAAATATGGGTTCGATGGTGTGGATCTAGATTGGTGAGCGTTAGTCGGTCCCGTATTTTTCGCTGCATACTCACTGGCCCTAGGGAGTACCCCGGCGCGCCGGATAGAGGAGGAAAGGAGCGCGACATGAAGAATTTTGTCTCGCTGATGAAGACATTACGAGAGACCTTTGATGATAGTCCTCGAGGTGGCTATGGTCTGACATTTACCATCCCATCTAGTTACTGGTCGGTGGTCCAAGGAGGAGGGTTAGTAGCAGGGAAAAGACTAACGGTGTTGCAGGTACATGCAGTATGTCGATGTGCCGGGGCTGCTGAAGTATGCGAACTGGACGAATATCATGTCATACGACTTACACGGTACTGTTTCCTAGTGTTTGAAGGCTGATGGAGAATTAACTGGCAGCAGGTGTATGGGATGCGAATAACGAAATTGGAAACATCGTTCACGGCCATACCAATTTAACTGAAATCAAGTTGGCGGCAGACCTGCTCTGGAGGAATAAAGTACCTCCTGGTAAAGTAGTCCTGGGAACTGGCTTCTACGGCCGAACCTTCCAGCTCTCAGATAAAGGTTGTGCAAAGCCCGGATGTAAGTTCGAAGGGCCAGCAAGGGCGGGCGACTGTACTGGAGAGGGTGGCATTCTGGGATACTTCGGTACGTACTTGGAATGAATAACGTATCATGCCCCAGACCTCACTTGAGTTGAAGAAATCCAGGAGATCCTGAAGGGCGATGATAAAATCGAACACATCCATGACAAAGAGAACGCCGTCAACTATTTTACCTTTGATGGTGACCAATGGGTGTCCTACGACGATAGAAAAACGTTCAAGCAAAAGGTCGACTGGGCAAATGATGTTGGGTAGGTTCACAGCGTGGAGTATTGGGTCTGCGTCGTGCTTCTAATGCTTGTATAGACTTGGCGGCCTGATGATATGGGCAGTCGACATGGATGATGACTCCTACACGGCTCTCTCGGGGCTGTTGGACAGAGACGTCGGCGAGAGCGTGGATCTTGACGGCAGTCTCGGAACGATTGGGCTAGTTATTGACAACTGGTCGTCGCAGAACGGACAAAACTGTGTCATGCAGGGCTGTGGGGAGAAATGCATGTCGTCCATGACCGAGGCTGGGAGAGCTACTGATGACTGCGACGACGATGAGCACCGCAAGATATGCTGCCCCAGTGGCAACATTCCGTCTGGATGTCAGTGGCGCGGAGGCGACAAGGGGCTGACCTGTAAACCGGAATGCAGACCCGGCGAACTGGGTCTGTTCCAAAGCGAGTACGGCAGCTTTGACTGCCTCTACGGGGAACAGCAGTTCTGTTGCACGTCTGACGACTACGAAGACCTTGTTGGATCCTGCGAGGTCACCGACTGCGGCACGACGAGCTGTCCCAGCGGCAAGACCGAGATATCAAGCTTCACTGATTTTGGGGGAGACTGCGAGGGCCCGAGCCCTGACAAGAGGAAGCGCAGTGTTTGCTGCGACGAAGACAACCAACTGGACGGGTGTCGATGGACAAAGTGCCGCGACTACCAGTGCGACGCGTGAGTGTCGGCTGTCCCATTTGTGCCCGGCGGACCTGCTAATGGTTTCTCTCTAGCGACGAGGTTCTGGTGATGAAGAGCAAACTGTCCAACATCTTCTGCAGGGCGGAGGAATCCAGACTGTGCTGCAAAGTATCAGATAGCTCGGCCTTCCTTCCAATTGCTCCCGAGAAGATATTCCCCGAGCTTCCCCCGGATGACTATGACTATGAGGTCTATGACGACCCGATGGACGTGTCCTCTGACCCGCATATGTCACCCGAGAGCTTTGGCTCGGTCGTGCTGTCGGGCCCTCCAGATGTTGTGTCGAATCTAGACAAACGTGATGGCTCTCATATGACCTTTTTGTCCTGCGACAGCATCGATGAGCATGGCTTACAGTCCACGCGCGTTGCGTGCATGAAGGATGGGGATGGCAGCAACTGTGACGATATGCTGTTGAATGGGGTCGAGGGCACCATTGTCAAGATGCCCAGAGGCTGCGGGCCCGGTCAGTATGCGGTCGTCAGGTCCCTGGAGGTTTCAGGCAACCAGTCCATCCCTACTCAAGTGCTGCAGACGAGGGATTCCAGCCGGCCGGTCATGGATCTGGTCTTTGACTATGACTTTGGTCACGTCAAGCGAGCCGACGACAAGGTCTATGTTCGTATCGACTATTCAAATGTGTTTCAATACTGGAATGAAATCTTCGGCGCAGACCCCATTAAGAAAAAGAGAGCTACCGACCCAGAACTGTCGCCGCGGTTCTACAGTTCAAATGAGGATGATTGGAAAAGGAGTAAGAAGCCCACGTCAAGCCATTTGCTGCTGCCGGTGCTGTGTGAATGCTGATCCTCTCTAGAATTCAAGAAACTCACAAAGGTGCCCGAGAATGACCTGTACTACTCAGAGATGTCCAAGAGCGTTGACGACTCGCTCTATGGAAGCGGACGGTCGTGCGACAGCTCGGAGCAGTTTTTGAAACTCGACATTGAAGGAGACGCAGCTGCCAAGGTGAAATATGGCTTCACCATGGTGGGAGCTCTGGATCCGTGGGATATCCAAGAGTCGTACAGCTTCCTCGGAGCCGAGTTCGACGTGGATCTAGAGCTTTCTTGCACAGCAGGCACTGGGCTATCGCTAAGCCAGACCGGGCGGATTGTTGAAGAGCTCTGGAAGACTCCGCTCAGAATGCAGCGCCTCTATCACCCTGGTATCGTGTCCATTGCCCCCCAGTTCAGAGTCCTCGCTTCCGTCCAGACGACGTCTGAGGCCGGCCTTGTTGGGTGAGTACTGCGCCCACCTTCAGTCCCATACAGCTTCGTTAATTGTTGTCTCCAGGGATTTCAAGACGCGCTTCCGCGGTGGAAGTGACGGCTATATCTTCACCTTCTTCCCAGAAGGGGCTGGCGACCGTAGAGGCCAGAGCAAGAGCAAGACCAGCTCCGATGATTTCACGGGCGACTACAAGATCACACAGGGATCTCTGACCTTTACCCTTGAGCCCCGTGTGGATCTGGACATCCAAATCGGTCGTTACCATGAGACCAGTGATGGCTATGCGTCAACCATAGCCAAGCGGGGGTGGGAAGCTGAGAGCAACCTCGCCTCAACTCAGCTTAGTACCTGGATAGAGATGGGGCTCGGGCTTGACGGCTACAAGGCAATATACCAACAGTCCGAGGGGTATGCGCAGGCAATGAACTACGGGGGTGACCATGAGCTCTTCACTGAGGACGACGAATCCCAGTACCTCATTGGCGATCGCCCCAAGGCCGTCCAGCTCGCTGGTCCGACTCGCGACCTGGAGGTTCCTGACCAGCCCGACTTTTCCGGCTACCCAATATTCGGTGGGCATGATCTTCTCTCTTGTGTCGACGGGTTGGACGACGACACTGGCGGGATTGACGAGGCCGTCTGTGTGGCCAATATCGGCACCGCCGACCCATCATTGCTGGAAGATGGCGAAGAGCCGTCAATTCCGGGCTCTGAGATGGGCGATAGCAACGCTCAGAACGCACTGGATCCGCGCGGCAACCCTCGGCCATACAATGTGGTTGATATAAGTGGGCATGTCCTCTTCACCATCTACTGTCTCGCATACCCGTCAATCGGCCGACTGCCCTGGAGCTCCGGAGACCCGAGGATGGATATCAGTAACCCCAGCGGCTGTACCGAAGTTGGAGTGACTGACGACGGGGATTCCGGCGTGAACTATGTGACTGAGCATATCTTTGAGCTGCAGTCCCTGGCGCAGTTCGTCAGCTTCGCCATCCATGGACAGCTGCCCGACGGCCAGCAGACGAGCCGTAATACGATCCCACAGCGCGTGGCAGAGCAGCTCCAAGACAACTACAGATCCTGGGCCGGGTCCAATGCACCCGCAGGAAATGCCATGGACCACATGTTCAATGCTATTGGAAGCAACGACAACAAAGACGCAATGATCCCCTGCGAGGAGCAGCTCAACGCCGTCAAGGGCCGGCTTTGGACGGGCAACAACATTATCTCCGAGGATTCATGGCACCGCGAAGACCTCGATGATCCAGAAAACATCCACATGGCTCTGTCCTGGCTGCGAGATGCTGCGAATATCTTCGCCTACATGGAGGCGGATCCCGTGCAGGACCGTTTCCAGGAGACCGTCAACTCCATACGGTCGGAGCTCGAGCAGTTCGAGGATCTATACAACGCCCATCACTCCAGCCAGATTGATCTGCTCGGCCTTTGGGACGAGTGGGTGGTTTCGTACTTCCAAGACATGCGAGATCGAGCGGCTGCCTGGGCGCGGCGTCGCGGCGATGCCCTCGAGGGCGAGTGGCAGGATGTGGTGCGCTCTGCACGACGCCAATACAACTCGGACCCGAACCCGCAGAATCAGTTGTCCCTGGACGCAGCTGAAGAGAATTTGAAGGTGATTCGGGAGACGATGCAAAATATCCTGGACCGGATCACGAATACCGGCTTCTGGAACTGGTTGACATAGTCGCGCAGACGTGCAGACCAGCGAACTTGGAGTAATTAGAGAATGATTGTATACTACTCAGCACGACATATTTATATCAATAAGCTTAGTTTTCGCAGACTAATTAAAGACCGCTTCTATTGAAGCCTAAAGCCCGGTGCCAACAGCAACCGTGTGAGTATAAATATAGCGTCAATTATCTAGCTAGTCGCCATTATGCAGAAAGCCCCTCGGTGTTCTCGATATCATCCCTGCCCAGGCACCATTTTTTCTGAAGTGCAGTGTCCAAGCTAAGCTGGTAAACTTCCTTCGGCCACCACTCACCCCAGCTTGTCAACATGATTTGTTCCGGGTCTGCAGGGAAATCACTGATGGTCCAGGCACGGAGGAGGTTCTGGGCACCTATTTGACACAATACAGGTTAGCCGATTCTTTACATTATTATTTGGAGCGGAACATCTTACCCTCAGGGACGGTTTTGGCATCCGGCATGTCCATGGTCAAGCCCATGTCCTTTCCGGCAAGCTTCGTGCCAGGAATCAGGCCGGGCGAGACTGCCAGCACTGTACAGCCAGGCAGCTCGCGACGCCAATAGTGCGCACCCAGTAATTGGGCGAACTTGGAGGCACTGTACACCACACCGCGGTCTGCCCCAGAGTTGGCCTTCAGGTCGACATCAAGGGTTCCTAAGTGTGAAAAGAAATTGCTAAGTAAATGCTCCGGGCAGTGCTTTACAGCGAAAGGTGAGATACTTACTCGGGTCTTGATTCCTAACGCTGCGAATAGCTCCAGATGACACCACGACAATGCGCGATTTGCAAGCAGCCAGGGTTTCACGGAGTTGGTGAACGAGATAATGCTGAGCTATTCAAATAGAGCTCATGTTAGCCCAACGCCTCTAGCCTTCTCGCAGGTCTGTGTTGCAACTTACAAAGGTGGTTCACGACATATGGAGCACACCACTGTGAGCCGTGAGGACCAGGTCCTTCAGCAGGAGCAACCATGCCCGCACACAGGAAAAGAAGATCCAGCTTCCTGTCGCCTAGCGTGGCCAGAGCCTGCTGCGCGAATAGCTGTACGCTGCGCAGATCGGCAAAATCAACCGGCAAAAGGGAGATGGTATGCCTTGAGGTGTCGTACTTGAGCTCGTCAAAGGCGGCTTGGGCTTTTCGAATGTCTCGGGCGCCCAGAATAAAGTTGTAGGGCTCGGATTTCTCGAGCAATTGTTTAATCGCTTCGAAACCCTATTTGATATTAGCCGAGCCGTGGAGTTGATATCTTGAGGCGGGGTTGCGACATACCAGGCCCGACGAGGTGCCCGTAGCGATCACATTGTTTGCGGTGGCCGACATAGTGGGGAGAATGGATATTTCTTGAATCAAGCGAAATGGTGTTTTCGACTTGTTGTTCAGTGGAGATCGGCTCTCCTTGTCTCCTGCGGCTGACAAAGCGCGTGTTATGTGGAAAGCGGTGGAGTTCTCTGTCTTGTAGTCCACACTGGCTTAGCCAGGCCTAGAATAAGATTAACAATAAACGAAGCTGTTTTCATAATGAATATATATATAGTGAAATAGATGGCAATCATAATCTTAACCCAGGCCTATATATCGAAATACTGTTCGACCATAAAAACCGCCAGGCGCAAGGGCGCGGACGGTAAGACAGGGCGGGAAGATAAACATTCCTTTGCCTACCATCAACTATCGTGATAATGGCCCCTGGTCGTAGAATATGAATCCGGTGCTGGCAATTCACCCCTTGGGGATCCTCTCAATCCTTATCTACGCGCTGTTCAGATATCTAAATCTTACATCGCCACTGTATCAGATACTGATATTAGGAACCTAATAAAAAATAAAGAATATATCTATATTTAATAGATTAAGAGCTATCTATAAATATTGAAATGATTTTAGAAACCCTGGTGGCAGTGGTAGTCCTGCAGCATGAATTTGCCTACTACTGAGGATCAGGTTTAACTAATTAGAACCTGGCAATAGTACCCATGTCCCGAGAATCAACCTGAAATTTGCGCTTCAATAAACCCGGAGTAGACCGAGGTGGAAGAAACGCACCAAGGCCAGTCCTACTGGATCGCAGCACGCCTCAACCCTGTCCGAATAGGTCAAATATCTAGATGCTTCCAAGGTCCTTGCTAGCGGTCTGCCATCCATCGGCCTCAGCTCCGCCGTCGACGAAATAAGCAGAGGCTTCTGTCTCTCCGCGGAGGACCCAGCGGAAGTAGGATTGACCAGCTGTGCCGAAGACGCCACCGTCTGGGTCGAGGTAGGTACCACCGTGGCCGACATCGAAGTTCCCGACCCAGGACGGGACGCCGGCGTTGACGGCCTCGTAGTCTCGCATGCCCTGTTCCCGTCTGTTAGCAGGGGATATTTAAATCACTTTTTAACCCTAACGGTTGGCTTACGTTCTCATACGCAATATCGGTAGGGCCACCGAGGAAGAAAAAGATGGGCACGTTGATAGCACCCAGTGTTGCGTCGGTTTGGGAAGCGTCGAGGGTGCCCGAGTTGAAGATCCCAAACGCAGTCACACGGGGGTCTTGGTTCTGCGCGTAGGCCTGGGTGCCGCCGCAGCTCATGCCGGCCGCGGCGAGCTGGGTGGCGTCAATGTTTGCCCACTCGCCCTGGCCGGCGTTCTCGCTGGCCCAGTCGATGGCCTGTGCCATCTGCTCGTTGCTGGTGGATCCGCCATTCCCGGGAGTCCCAAGGGCGATGACGAGGATGCCCCAGGACGCAAGCTCCTCGAGGAACGGACCATGGCCGGCGACGGGGTCTGCGCTGCAGGCACCGTTGCCCCACACGACCACGGGGAGGCTCTCGAAGTCGCTAAGGTTTTCAGGGTGGAAGAGGGTATGCTCAGGAAGAGATTCGTGAACATAGTATGTCTGCAACGTTTTCGTTTAGTCGTGCATGACAACAGTGATTGCGGGAGATTCCAAGCTCACCGTGGGCACTTGGGCCACTACGGCCTGGGCCAGGGCAAGCGCGGGAGCATAGGCGAGAATGCTCTTCATGGTGTTTAGAGATAAATGAGAAGCTGTCTTAGTCGCTTTGGTGCTTGACTGAGACGGAATGATTACTACATAAACTCAATGGCGGCGGGAATCTGCTCTCTTTTAAGCATCGCGAAGCCACCGCTCGTCTTTATTCTCTGGAGTTTCTCAATCTGCCCTACGAACTGTGACACGAGATGTCACACAAGATGTCGATCATCTCGTGGCGAGTCCTCAGGGCTAATATACTTCTTTAACCACGCCAATAGCAGCTTGATAAAGCAGGATTCAGCGGCAAACTTGCCCCAACAAGTCACGGCTTGAACCGGCTAAATCGGGCACGTCTCCTACCAGTAAACGCCAAGACGATGAGAAGTTTCATAGTGACTCCAAATCCTCTTGGGAAATCCTGGAGCAGCCTCTCAACTATATTGTTTATGTGGCAACAGCCTGTTGTTCGAGTTCACCGGACAGCTCGCGGATGATACTTACGCCTGGGTGGGGTAAATGCTACTGTAGAATAGCCCCTGCTCTCTTATAGACGAACTTACACCGGTCTCAAGTGTCTAAAGCTCTGGGCGCCAACGTTGAAGTCACTCCCCCTGGCCGGCGAGATAACAATGGCTGACATAAATAAATAGGCTGCTGGGACCGCACCACCGGCGAGATCAGCATTGACCTAGCGGCCGAGGTCGAACAGGCCTTCGAGAACGTCGAGGCCAACCTGCATCAATGATCGGCCCAGTCCACCAGTGGTGTTCTCCGAAATCGGTCGTCTGCGCATCTGGGGACCATTTCATAAACTTCTCCGTGGCCTCGTCCATTCGAAGCACACCCGTGTAGTGAATATAAACACCATCTCCGGCCGGCGTGCGGCCCTATGTCCGGACATCCAAGTGCGCAGTTCTGCTACTCTCGTCGAACAAAATCCAATCGCTGCCACCCGACCCTAGTGTAGCGTTCATCTTTTCGCCGCGTGAGCCCGGCACCCCGCGAAGGAAACCACTGTCGAGGGATGTAATATGCCGGTGCAGACCTGATTGATAATGTCCAGCGGTGATCCTGCCATGGCCCATGTTCCTTCGCAGATTGAACACGTGGACCAGTTTCGGCGGATTCGTGGAGGCCATAGTATTGATCTATTGTAGCTTCATGGGATCGAGGAAGAGGGTACGTCAGATTTGACGCTCTCTTACCGTATGTATTCCGGTGGCCTTTCGCCGGTGCGTCTATATCTCAGCGACTTCTCTTTTCCCATGGATCCGGATTGTAGACTACCACGCATGCAAGTTAATAACCAAGTGTAGTATGGACATACCGAGGATAAGATTAGGGATAACATTGGTCATCCCTTGTGTAATTTCGAGGTTCCGGGTACTTTATTGGGATCAGTTCGTAGACGTCACTCCCTGATCACTCCGAGCGGAATTTATATTCCTGTGTTTTCAAATTCGGCGCTGATAAATCCAGAAAAATTAAACCACGCCTTAATCTGTAAATTCGGCCTTTAACTCGCGACTAATGAGTAATGCGCCGGTAGTTTCTGGCACGATTTCTTACCCAACACAATTAGCTGTCCCTCAAGGGATCCCATTTATTTCCAAACAACTCCCATCCACATCCACAACTCAACACCAAACAGCAAAATGACCAAGATAGGCGTCTTCCCCGCCTCCGGGGCCCTGGGAACAAGCATTATCAACCATCTCCTCAAACAAGTTCCAGCTTCCGAACTCATCCTCATCGCTCGACACCCCGAGAAACTGGCCCATCTGTCCCGCGCCGGCGCAACGACTCGACATGCAGATTACGACGAACCGACAACCCTGGAAAACGCCTTCGACGGCGTGGATACGGTGATGCTGATTTCATATGCCTCGGTTGAAGTTAAGCATCGGTTTGAGGTACGCCCTGTCCTTCATCTAGAACCTATTCCTAGAATATGATACTGATCCGGGGTATCTGTAGGTACACAAAACCGCCATAACTGCAGCCTGCAACAGCTCTGTCGCCCATATCTTCTACTCGTCTCTTGCCTTTGGCGGCGACCTCTCAGACACCAGCGCCGCAAGCATCATGCGCACGCATCTTCTCACAGAACAACACCTCTCTACTCTCCTCGCCCAAGGGCCGATTACATACACTGCGATCCGTGAGGGACTGTATAGCGAGTCCTTCCCGGTTTACACAGCGTGGTTCGATATCCATAATCCTGCTGGGGAGATCACGATCCCGCATTCTGGGGATGGGCCCGGGATCGCGTGGGCGAAGATTGATGATCTTGGTGAGGCCACTGCGAAGATGATTGTGTCCTACGTGCAGGATTCGGGCCGCCACCCGTGGTTGAATAAGGTGGTGCTGTTATCGGGGCCGCGGGTGCTGTCATTGAGGGAGACAGTTGACATCTTGGGGAGGGTTACAGGGAAGGATGTGAATATCAAGGAGATTTCTGCGGATAGGTATGCGGAGTTGTCTTTCAAGGAGAAGTACTGGTATCGTGGGGTCAACCTGCTGAAAGAGTATACGTCGTGCTGGGAGGCTTTCAGACAAGGTGAAGCGGCAGTGGTCTCGCCTTTACTGGGAGAGATATTGGGCAGGCAACCGGAGGATTTCGAGACAACTGTACGAGGGTTGTTGGCCTAGTGTAGGTGCAGACTATCTATATAAGGTAGTTAGGAAACACATATCTGGACATTTCCTACGGCTGCATATCCAAGCCATATAGATCTTATGCTTCATCGACTGTCTAATAGATATTCGGGGCATTTGTGGGCGGCCATCTATCTCTTTAAGTATAAGGCCCATCCACAATCCTGTCTATCTCGCAACATGCTCCCACTCGGAGTCATCTTGCTATATAATTGAAGACGTTGTCCTTATTCTATGATCAACTCGATAGGTCGCCGGGATCACGCTCAATCTTCCACCATCAGTGATTTGCACGTTGCCGTTAGCATACGCACCACCTTTCCCAACTAGATACAGCAGAACTCCAGCAATGTCCTGGAAATTCCCTTTACGACCAGCGGGAATCTCGTTATGACCGTAGGCATCCTTAAAGCCAGTCGTCATTTCGGAAGGATACACTATGACTGTCAGCAAATTTGCACATTCCAGCTTGATGCAATACTCTACATGCAACGCGAAGACATTTCCAAAGCATGAAGCAGAACAGCTCACCTCCAGGATTGATCACATTACTCCGAATTCCCCACGGAACCAGCAAATGGGCCAGCATCTTAGACAAGTGGATTGCTGCAGCCTTACTCCCACCGTATGCTAACCCTGCAGTAACATACCGATTAAGCCCTGCAATACTCGCAGTAGTGATGATTTGGCTGCTCCGCTGATCATCCATATCAATCCCCTTTGCCGTCAATTCTTCTGCCGTTTGCCGTTGACGGACTTCACTGGCAGACACTTTCCCACCCTGCCAACCACGTCATTGGTTCCCTGCATCTAGAAGCTTAAGAAACGCAGCAGATACGCCAACAACAGCGCTTGACTTAACAGCAAAGGCTGATTCCCAGCCGTCCCAGCTATCAAGGAGAATACTCTGCAAGTCCCGATCGTTTCGCCGATGTTATTGATCAAGACATCGACGTACCCAACTTCCTGCTGAACGGCAGCAGACATGGAGGCTGGGCTAGTTACATCGGATTCAATTGTGATGGCAGTTTTAGGAAAGCTGCTGGCTGCCTCCTGGAGAGCGGATATGTGTCGACCAAGGATGTATACACGGAGTGCTCCGGTTTGGCAAAGAGCAGAAGTTATAGCAAAGTCAATGCCTGATAGGAGGTCGGCCGTGAGATATATACATATGTACATCAGAAATAAAGGCAAAGGGGAGGACGATACCACTACCACCACCCGAAACAACCACCACTAATCCTTTTGCAGGGAAGGGGTCGTTGGAACTGAGAACGGTAGAGCTATCCATTGCTGGATAATGTTAATACTGGAAGTTCCTATTAAGGCTTTGGTGCTTATAAAGCTGAGCCTGCTCAGGATGTGGAGGGTTTTCGTCAGGCATGATATCACATAGTCCGAGGAATATGTATTCCGCTACTAGCCATCGTGTTTAGGACCTAATAATCTCTAGGACCCGGTTTAGAAGAAACTAGGGGTGTTACTTGAGCAGAGTCAGGGTTTGATAAACATACCTATTGCCATTCCTGCTCACTCGGCACGTCACCACTCGTTTCAACCATGTGTACATCTCACTTACGCACTTAAATCTTGAATAAAAGCCCACAGTAAAACGTCGACCAGCTCAACTATGTCGACTCCCCTTCTCGTCACTGGAGCACCGGGTTACCCGGTTTGTAGCAAGAGTCAAGGTTTCTGCGCGATGGAACCTCAGTCTTCATCCGTGATGGGTGCCTCTTCCACGCTGCGAATGGCCCTGTTGACTGAATTGATTGCTTGGGGATCTTAATAGGATTGATATCTAGAGGGCTTATATAGGTACTGGAAGAGCGGCGCTCTGGAGGCAAGACAAAACGAGAGTCCAGAATCTACCAGCCAAACTGCTTATGCTTCCCTTCGTCATCTATAACTTTCAAGAATAGATCCTTGTTATTGCCCTCTACGGCCGCACGAGCAATCACCCTCCCACCGGCATCGGCATCCTTGTGGCCGTGGAAATTCCCAAACGCCGTGCGGCAGTACCCCGGTTCCACCAGGACCGTTGGAATGTTTTCGTCACGCAGGGCGATCATATCGACAGCGGAGAACATGTTGACAGCAGACTTGCTGCTCCGGTAGACAGGGAATCTATAGTTCCAGGCATTGTAAGGCGATGTCTCCGTTAGGGCAACGCCAAACATGCCCAGGCCACTGGTGACGGTGACGATGCGACGTTGTGGGAATGTAGAAGCGCGCAGCAGCGGCAGGAATGTCTCGTTCATCACCGCAACGCCAAAGACATTGGTTTCAAACACATCGCGCAGGTCTTCGCGGAGGGTGGCATTGTCTCCTTTTGGCGATCGGGCGATCCCGGCGTTGTTGACCAGCACATCAAGACGGCCGAATTTCGCCTTGACGATGGCCGCTGCGGCCTGGATTTTCTCGTCACTAGTCAGATCAATGACCACTGGCGTAAAGTCTGCAGCAGCGTCGGACCCGCTTGCAGCCGCAATAAGCTGGATGGCCTCCGCTGCTTTCTCGGCGGAACGGGCGGCGACAACTAGGTGGTATGCCTGTTGCTGGGCGAGCACTTTGAGGGCTTCGTGGCCGAGGCCCTGGTTGCCGCCGGTGACGAGGATGACTGGCTTGGAGGACATTCTGTAGTTATCAAGACAATTGCCACTCAACTGCCTCTGTTTTATATGTTAGGGCTTCCCCCCGGAATTAAGGACCGCTATGTCCGGTGATGGTGTGGGTTTATTCATCGCCGCTGTTATCCCCGACAGCAGGATAAGACACCGGATGATGACAGGGGTCTAGCAGCTACTAAGCAAGGCCAATGATGAACGAAGTAGAGTATTGATTCAGCCAATCAGGAGTCTTGTTTGGAACGTCTTGTTGGGAACTGCACGAATTGCTTAAGGATAGCGGCCAAGACAATGAAGATGCCCGTGTTGACTGGCAATGGCCCCATCCCTTGCTGAGGATTGGACGAAGGTTCCTCTCGCAGTCCCCTGTGGGTTCACACGCGTTATTGGAGTACACATATCATGTTGAGCCACTAAACGCCATAGTTACATGACTTGTTTCTAACAACCGGTACTATCATCAAATAGCTGCTGCTTAACCAACAATCCATTCATGTGTTTGTGCATCACCCCAAGTGCCTGCCAAAAGGTAGCCATCCTCAGGCAATTCCACAACATGCAGGTTCCTGTTGAAAGTAGCAGCCCTCATACCTCCTGTGCTAATGTATCGCCCATAATGGACTCCATCTTCACTTGTCTGTAGGGCGACCAACGCACATTGGGCGGATATTTGATCAGGAAGGGCTGACCGTAGGATGATTCCATACGCCTCGCCCTGGCTGAGATTGATTGGAACCGTCCCTTTCAAGTGCAGAAATGACAGCTCCTCATCGTCTGGCTCTGTCGCTTGGCTGCCAAAGTCCGAACCCAAGTCGTCGGGATTAGCATAGGGCTTAGAATCATCAAGCCACTTCTTCCAGTTCATCTGGCTTTGGTCAGGGTCGGATCGCTTTGACTTGGCCAGTGCCAGATCGAACAGGTCGGAAGACAGAGCTATCAGCGAAGGATAAATTGTGACGTGGAGGCCCCGGGGCGTGATATTTCCAGAATCGTTGACAAGCGGAGCAAATTCGCCAGTAAATCGACATGTTGTCATTGCCCATCCCATTCCGTATTCTTCAAATCTGGGGCCCTCAAGGAAGAGCACGTCTTGGGGAAACATATCCAGCATGCTGTATAACTTCCGCATTCGGTCATCGGAGTCCTTGATCTTGAGGATCTTGCTGACATCCAGACTCAGGAGACCTGCTAGGACAGTCGGACGATCACGGTCCTTGCTGCTGGATCGTGTAGCCACATTGAACCAGTTCCAAGCAATTATTTTGCCCTGGGCCTTGGTACCTCCATTATTGACGACAAAGCGATGGAATGGAGAGGCATAGTCGGTGGGTTCTTGAAAGTACGAATACCAAGAGACTGCGGCCATCGTGGCAATTCCCTCTTGGAAGATGGGGATTTCTCCTCGGTCGACTTTGGTCAGGAGCATGAAGGGGATGGTACCGATATTGATTGCCTTGTCGGACAACAGCACGAATAGCTTGTCTGTTGCGGCCAATCCTTCTTGGAGCGTCCATAACCGACGAATCCAGCCGGAGCAGTACAGAACTCTCAGGCAAATTTCCATTTTATTAGACGAGCTCGAGTCGACCAGCATCAGCTCCGAATCGAGAATCAAGTTCCGAGAGGCTGTGACCTCAGTCAGGTTAGCGACGTAATATAAAAGCTGCTACAGCCCGCACTGACCACCAGTATAAACATCGCGGATGCGTTGAATTGCCAGGCTTCGCACATCATTACGGTGTGGTATGCATAGTGTATCAATCCATACCAGCACAGAATTGTCTCCACGTCGGATCGCTTTGGCTGCGAAGTGGCCAAATTGAGCGGCCCCAGTGTACAGGGGTCCATATACCTTGTCATCATAGCCAGGAATGTATTCTCTGTCACTCAGTAGGCGCAGGGCCCGTTGGTAAAGAAACTCCAATTGGCAGTGTGGGAGAGAGTTGCCCTGGGGATTGCCTAGTCCGTCAGCCCATACATGAGAGATCGCTACATATGGCCTGTGAGTGCGATTCTTCACGACCTCGAGCTTATACTGCGGGTTCCCAAGCTCGTCCTCCCCACAGAACCTGATCCTTACAAGAGGGATTCCTCCGTCCAGAAGCACTCTATGTAGCTGTTCAATGTCTGCGTGGATGTGTGAGCAGCTGCAATCGTCTTGCACATGGCGAGTAATATAGTTGCTCTCATCTATATTGTCCGCTATGCATTCCGTCTTTATACAAGAATCATGCGTTCTCTTGTTCCAGCTAGGCTTGGGACGATGTAGTTGCAGCAGGTAAGCCTGGGTATCTAGGTAGATGCCGGCTTCGCAACACTTCTCTGCATCCAGGGGGCACCATCCATTGAATAATGGCAGACGCTCCAGCTCTGTGCGGGTAAGAGACCACACTCCTATCAAGCGGGGGCTGGTCTGTGGTCCATCTCGCTTGACCGCAACGTTCCAGAGAGCATGGCTGGCCAGGCGAATAGCCAAGGACATTCCGTCCCCGATGAAACGGATGTAGCTGGGAAGAAGTTCGAGGACTTTGTTCACAATCTCGACAGTTCGGGCTCCGCGGTTGTTGTTCTTCCAATCCTCCATATCCTCAACGTATTTGTGCAGATATCTTGTCGTGATGTAGTACCCCTGGCCTTCGCTCTCGTCATCACGGAGGATAATGAAGTCGGACTGATCCAGCCGGTCACCGAAGACATAGTGCAGCATGCCAAAGTAGAGCCAGGACTCCATGCTCGATTGGTATTGAAACAAGTACTCCAACTCGTCGGGCAGTTTCACGAAAGGAATATGGCGTGCAAGCCAGTTCTCTGCTCCAGGTCCGTCCAGCCAGCCACTACGAGAGGGAAACGTATCCCAATCGCCTCCATCGTAGAGCGGGCCGTCATACTCAATCCGAAGGGGCCTCGGAGGGGCGCCAGGATAAAATAAATGATCCGCCATTTGGACTGCTGTCCCTTCTCGAGTGTTGCAAGAAGACTCTGAGATCTGACCCCGCTCAGCTGAGAGAAATGCTCGTGCGCTAAGTAAGCAGTTAGTAGTACGAGCTGAACAAGCCACTCATCGCGTGCAACGTACGGACTTTCAGCCTCGCATGTTAAACCAGCCTGCACTGACTACTAGTATAGTTTTCTCTTCCTTCAGTCCTGTTGCCGGGCTTAAGACTATAAAACCACACATTGGTCGGGATCGAAGGATTAGATAGTAGCCTTAGGGTTCAACCGAATCTTATATAACGGCAATCACGATATTCATATTGTCCACTGCATGATCAAAATAAAGCCAAACTAAATGAGAACAGCATAAACGAACGACATCAACGATCGACTATCTAAGCCCTCAGGATAAACAGATCCTCCAGCCTAGCACTCAAACTCAATCTTGCACTGAGCATCGGTAGCAATCCCAATACCATAGAAATCAGAGTCGGCACCGGTAGGCGGCAGGCCGTCAATATGGCCTGCGTCGGCGTAAGAGCCGTGGCATTCCCTGGAGAGAGATCAGTATTTGCACGTGGTATTTAAACAGAGGGCCTTATTGGGGCATACCTGAAGGAGTTGATGTTGCAGGTCGCAGCCCACCCAAATGTGTCGTCGAGCCCGTCGCCTGAGATGTCCGCAATGTCGGTGCAGGCACCCGCGTCACCGGTCAATTCGCCGATTTTATCACCGTCACCGTTATACAGGAAGACGCCGCTCATGCCACCCTGGGGGCCCAGGCCAACCACGGAGTTGCTGGTCAGATAGCCGACAGCAGAGCAGGTGGCTGCAAGGGTGGCTGGGAGGCACGAGGCCATGAACAGTGCTGGGACAGTAGACTTGAACATATTGCTTGGGGAGGACCGATTCAAGATGTAGAAGAGGATTTATGTAGATGATTCAAGAGTAGGAGAGGATTGATGCTTGAGTGCTGGTGATGAATGGCTTGGATAACTGCGAGCACCATGGTCTTTATATACCTGTGTCTGGCATATATTTCTATAGAATTGAAGATTCCACGGGTTATACAGATCCCTATTCATGACGCTGGCCAAGCTATCTTGGCTTGTATAACAATCCTTTAAGGATGATCTTCAAGCCATATCCGGTAAACCAGGATGCCCAGACTGTACGGGGCAGAATGGCGCTTTTGTCAGGCACCGGGGTACGCCTGTGAAACTGGGGGCCAGGGCTAAACGCCCACTCACAGGCTGTTCTTCTGGCATGTCGTGGATCTTGTTGTGATCAGCGGGGGCCAGCTATTCTTGGCGGGGGCCAAGAGATGGTTGGCCGTTGCACTCCAGCTCTACTCTGTATGGAGTAATGCATATCGGTACCTAGCGGAGAATGTTCTTTCGAAGTTGCGCCCTGGGAGTGGCGTGCAATGACTCTACAGATGGTTCCAAACAGAAGGACCCTCAGGGCAGGGATGACCCAGTAGTATCTACCCCGTATATTCACAGACTCTGACACTGCCTCATGCAGGTCGGGGGCCAAAGTGCAGCGTTAAGCTTGAGAGAGCTTCCCGGTCTATGTATCAGAGGTGCAACCGTAGAACAAAACATGAACAAGAGCATGGCAGCTAATATACAAAGGGCATAGGTAAATTAAGATGAGATTTAATAGATTCATTAGAGAGTATCTTTTCTTATCATACAGATAAAGACATGGAACACGTATGAGATAGTAGGGCGGCAAGGTCCCATCGACCAAGGACACCAGGAATACTGGCTGCACCTGGTTTGCTGCAGGGTCGATATGCCGTGGTGGAGGAATCACAAAATGGGCATGAAGAGGGTGATAATACACCTTTCTGCTAATTATCTCGCTCTATTATGTAATTAAAGATATTGTGATTATACTGTCATGGATCATGATCCTAGCAATGGCTATATTCCTGGATGCCCCAATCCGTGGATATAGAAAAGTCTCCTCGGCATATAATGGGAAGTACAGGGCGGAGCTGCTGCCCCCGGGAAGTGGCCTCCTGGGGAAGCGCGGTGCAAGAGTCCGCAAGTAATATATTGAACAGGGTATATTAGTCCTTCACTGGTATACCACTCCGTCGTCCGGTGTGGTGACATCCGCGGCCGAAAACGCGCAGTGCCCAATCGCGCCTGGTTGACAGGGCTCGACACCCCATTGCAGAAGCCGGTATTCAATATCGAATTCGTCATCCTCCGTTTTGGCCCGCGGATGGCAGGCTGCAGCGATGGCAAGGCTGCAGCCCCCGGCAATCGGCATCCCTGATTTAAACCTCCTGCAGCCCATCAAAAGCAAAGCGGCCGGCAGAAGAATGCCGACGCAAAGAGTGATGAGAATTGCAAGTGGCGAGTACCCAAGTGCCATGATATCGGAATAAGGGTACCTCCTTGTCGGCTCGTCGTAGGCATTAGCGCTCACCAGAAATATACTCTGTGATATAAGCCAATGTATCAAAGCAGACAAAGTAATAAGGGGCAATCCGTAACGATATGGCAGAGACAGGAAGTGCGATGTGCGCTGGTAACCCTGGGGAGAAGTGGAAACACGGAGTCCCTTTCTACCTTGAGAGAAAGTATCCCATTCACCTGCAAGGGTCATGTTGGTGAGGATTCCGTTAGACAAGACATAGAGGACCGAGTAGATAAGTTGAGGGATATTCGCAATAAGAACATTGGGAACCAGTTCTTCGGGCCAATTCAGATCATTAACCATAGTATTTTGCTGCACGGCTCCAAGGCCAGAGTCCCAAACACCATCGGTCGTTGTCATCTTACCCAGCCCCAGCCCTAGGAAGCTGACTGAGACGGATAGCGAGATAAAGTACCTAGGAACGAACATCAGGTATATATTGCGGGTTGAGGCAAGGTGACGTACACCGAGAAAAAGCTGGCCCAGCGAGCCCTAGAGAGAGACGACCACCACCGCTCTTGCTTCGCAATATAGGGTTGTGGCTCGTATACCGGGTCTTTTCCGAGTATGGAATACTTCTCCCCCTGTGCACCGGATCTCGTATCTGACGATACCATCTGACGCGTCAATAGACAAGCTTCGGCTGTCGAACTATCAGGAGAGCGGAGAAAAGAAGCTACAGCATCGCCGACTGTCAGCAGCGGATCGCCTCGGAGGAGGCGTGCTATAAGATATATCAGTATAGCCTTGGTCAGATTAGCGCTGATCACTATGATCGCAAGCGGCAAGCTGTACTCGAGCGAGCACTTCTCTGGGGTTTCCTCTGCTAGACAATAGTCAACCTTGTACCCTCGCACAATCCAATCCTGCCGTGAGCGAACCCGTGAGTGAACGACAGAACACAATTTTGACCAGCCATCGTCGGGGATGTTGCTTCGGTATTTGTCCTCTATGCATGTCCACGAATACGACGGATCCGGGGAGTAAACAGAGGGACGTTTCACCATCTGCGTATCTATCCTCCCCATGGGTAAGGCCGAACCGTTGAATCCCGGGCTGATCAGGACCACGCTGTTGTACTTGGATACAAAGTCGGTGGCATACGCGGAGATACAATCTTGTGGTGCAAGGTGCGTCAGGTTCTCGGATTTTGTCACGAGCCTGAGCATCTGGGACCTATATGGATTGCGCTGCAACGTCCCATAGTATCCAGTTGGAATATCGCTCGTAGTCAGGGAAGTGAAGCTCGAGTTCGCCACGTATATTTCTGGAATATTGACCGAAAAGGTCGAGTAGACAGTGGAGTTATAACTGCTTTATTAGTGTTCGATTGCCACAGGGCCAAGATAAAGCAAGCATACAGCAAATGAAGTGGCGCAGACGAGAGCACAAGGCACACCCAGAAGAACAGGCGTATCCTTGGGATCCTCAATAGATTGCGTACACTGGGAACTCCAATATCAAGCCATTCGTTCCGTGTATGGGAGCGATCCACGTCCTGCCTCGTTGGCGAACCGACACATTGCTGCAGAGGTCTCTCAGCGCCATACTAAAGAGCGAGAGCGATAGGGATACGGGATGATGATACCATAGCAAAGTTACTCGCAGCCAACAGAAGCGTGCTGAGAATGTTGATCAAGAGATGAACACCAGTGCTGAGCTTTTTGACACGGTCGCAGTCTTCTGAATACAGAAGAACGCTCTGTCCATGCTCTGAATGCCGGATACTCGCCCACAGAACCATGGCCAGGTTGACGAGCAGAACCGCGAACGAGGTGGTCGAGCCCAGGTACAGTGTGCGCCTCCATTTGGCAATCCTGGCTCCAGCAGACTCCCTGGCCTCCGATATCTTATATTCAGCAGAATCGTCCTCTAGCTTATAGTTGCGCAACAAGATGGCGGACTTGGGATTCCGCACCGTTGCGAGCCCCATGCTGAGCGGTCGCTATCTGGCCGTTGGTTGTGAAGGAAACAACCATCGCCGTCGTGGCGCTGCGGGAAAGGGTGTGAAATGATTCAGGAAGACCTCCATGCCGACCGCGGATGAAGCCTGATTTGAACCAGCACTCTCCAGGCCAGGCAAGGCTGTGCTGTGGTCTCCACGCTTCATGCACTCAGCCTCGATCAAAGAGTCTGCCGTCTGAGCCTCAATACGACCCGCAGCCTGAAACACAGTCAAGCCAATGAGGCTGCAGACCGTCCAGTCTCGTTAGGGCAGGATCAACGGGGTGTTCTCTTTTCCCACGGGGAGTTTGATGTGGTCTCGAGAGCTGGGGATACAGGCACAATGGTAGAGTAAACAACAACCAGCCTCCTTCAAGAAGTGCAAGTGAATACATTTCGGAATGACTGTGCCCTCTATTCACAAGAATTCTTACCAAGAAACTAGTGTACTCGACGATCGCGACCCCTGCATTTGGCCCCAGGAGCCGGCGCTCGCGCTGTCAACCATTCCTTGCCAGGCACTGGTCTCTTCTGCAAACGAAATCTGCGGCGAGGAATTCTATGCCTGCCCAAGAACCAAGACTGGCAGCGACTCTGGAGGAGAGCTCATCATAGATAAACCCACGTGTCTAGTTGATGCTGGCGGGGGCATGGCTTCAACCAGGTTGACCTTCGGACTGGCCCCTACCACTCCACTATGGTTTATACCTCCATTGCCACTGTGCAATTAATCAACAACTGGAGTAATGCAGCGGGGCTTCTCCTCCCTGTCTTGTCGGCATCACCGACTGAGAACCCGTCGATAATGAGCGAAGATTGTTTTTTCCTTTGGCTTCCGTGTTTTCCTGCTCGCCACCGTGCTGCCTGACTTTCATTCGATAATCATAGAGTCGCGTGTCAATTTACCTATTTAGACTGCCCCCTAACACTCTTGCAACACCTCAATGGGGCCATGGACATGGGCACTGGCTTATGCTGCTGGGGTGGCTATTTAGCCCCGGGGTCCCCGCTGGCTTACAAGTTACAAGGACAACCCCACGTCGATCGCAGCACTCCGCAACTGTCGGCAATGAAGATACCAAACGACCAGATCTCCTGATTCAATGGCCCAATTTCTATTCTTCACCGTTCGTCACATGTTGGGCCTTGAGGCCCGAGGGTACTACTACTGCGTGGTCCTGTCCAGATAGCGGTGCTCCACATGGAGAGAGTTGGGGGCTGCTTTCTGGGGTTTGTTAAATGAGAATGGAGTACGTCTAGGGGACAGGGCAGTTAAATCATCTTTTTAGTTCAATTCAACCCTATTGACCCTGCGGGACTAATTTGATGATGATTCGCGACCCGCTTTAGAGGCCCTCCCGGGAGCTTCATCAACTATTTCTACGTCGGCTTCGGCATCCAGCTCGTCAGCATCCAGCACTAGGTATGTTTGGCCATCGTTCATGCTGTCGACACTCAAGAGCGCTGTACTGACAATGCCACAGCAGTAACGACGCCCCTAAGCCAACCGATATCCAGAAGATCTGCGAGGTCGGTCAGCAAACCCAGAAGGCATGGAAGGATCTTGATATGGGCTTCTACATTAACTCTACGTGAGGGACACTCGTTGAAATGCTTTCCGTTGGATATTGGCTGACAGCGGTACGTGCACAACATACAGGGCCAATATGTTCTGCGAGGACGAGGAAAAGTGTCCTTATGGCCCTTGGAAGATGGACTTTATGCGGAGTATCGCGGATCAAACAGCTGACAAGACCGAATTCACCTGCAATGTGTACGTTTGTTGTTATCCATTGTACAGGGCTTACTGCTTACAACAGTTAGTGGAAATGATGACTGCGACATCCCCGGTACGGCAGAGATGTGTACAAACGAAACATATGCGAGGCTCTGGTTTATCCTGGAATCCTGCAAGAACTTCCACGACCACCTCCAGAGCGTGCTCGATGCTCTTCACTACGGCCGGACCCATGTTGGCAACAAGCAGGCGAAGTGGGTAGTGACATTCACCAAGGACAGGGAAGATGTTATGAGCGCAGTAGGTCGCATGCTCCTATAATTGGTATCTTGTTTAACGTTGTAACATTGTTAGGACGCTACCGGGGCGGCGGCCTCAGTTATCCTAGCCGGATTCTTTGGCGTTCTAGCTGGTCTCCTCAGCCTGCTTGGCCCCATAGGTCTAGTCACCGATGCTGCCGTTCTCGGTGGCCTTGCTGGTGGTGCAGCAGGAGCCGGTATAGCTGGTGGTGGCGCTACCATCGCCACTGGTGCCTTGAATGCTATTGCGGCGAATGCAGCCCAGTCGTACGTTCTCCCTCATAAGGATCTTGCATGCCTCACAATCAACAATGCTGACGAGGCGCGGTGGATTGCAGCCTGCAGAAGGAGGTCGACAACATGGCCAATATGTCCGACGCCCTTGAAAACGGCTTCGAAGCCGCCTGGAACGCCGTTCAGAAGATGGGCGGCGAGGCCATCAATACAACCCCTGAGAACTATGATCCCTCGCTCGGCTACACTTACAAGGACGAGCCCTTGGGAGCCCCAGCCATTCTCAACGATGGAGGCTTCGCTGCCCCCATTGACTGGAAGGACATCCGCCACGACCACCTCCAAATGCTCCAGAGCATTACGGCCTCGGCCATCTCGTATCTATGGAAGAAGAACGACAAGGTGCTAGTCGTCAAGGTGACTGGCAACATGCATGACGAGGCTCCGTGTGACATTGAGCTCAGCGACGACCTGTACCGCCTGTGCGACGACGACGGCACGGCCTACTTCTACGCCTTGTGGGAGGACGTGGCCAACAACAACGATGGCCAGGATAAAGACTGGGACAAGCCGTACGGCATTGAGCACGCGGAGGACGAAAACCTTGATCTTTTGGCCATGGCCGAAGCCGCCGTCTACACATCGCAGCAGTTTGGGACCGGCCACGGATGGGACCCCGAGAGCGCCGCAGAGGCCTTCGTGTCCGATAAGAAGCCTCCCAACCTGATGATGGTTGATCTTCCGGCGTGCGAGGTGAAGGATGATTATTTCCACCCCCTTGACAGGAAATGCGAGGGCGCCGTATGTTCTACTCTGGCCCTATAAACATGTCTTTGCCTGTTCTTTCGACGCTGACTTTCTTCAAGTGCATTCTCAAATTAAACATCATCCAGTATTGTACCGGCCTTTCCATGACAGACACCGATTTCCCTTACGATGTTTGAGCCATAGGGCCTCATTGGTGGGACTTAAAGCAGCGAGTGTCGTTTATACTGCTTCCATTCTTTTCTTTCATAAACAGGCAGCGCCCTAGCTGGGAACCACCCGGTATCTCTAGATACTAGAGGTAGCCATTAGCCACCTGAAAATCTAGCTATAATCTAGCTGAATATTTATATTCTTTTCATCAACAAACTCATGGAAGACTGCACTCTTCCAGTCGAGGGTTTCGCCACCGGTTCCATTGGAAAGACAGAAGCTAAGCTGCCCCAGTCTCCTAGACAGTGCATTCCCCAGGTAAATATAGCCAGACTATTAAGAGGAAGTAGATACCTTTTACTTGCCTTCGCCCCGTCAGTTGTCTACTTTGATCGGCCGCACGAAATGAGCGTCTTGCGATACAATACCCAGATTCGACCCCCCACTAGGAGGGTTAATAGCGCTCTAATCCTTGACTTTATGTATATAATATACAACTAGAGCTGTCTTGACTACTCAACTCTTACATATTCAGAATGACAGCATAGAAGTAAATGATCTGTTCATATCACTCGGTTGTAAGCCGGCGGCAAAATGCCCTCCAACGCAGCCTTGAGCTGCAGAGCCAGAGTGCGCGAGTGCCACCGGTGCTGCTGCGTATAGCCCCCCATGATCCAGAAGTTGTCTGCATTCTGGTGGCGCTTCCACATCCCCCTTATCTCTCCCTCGTCGTCGAGTCCCCACGTCGCATCTATACGCGAGGCGATATCTCGGGGGGTTAAAACATGCTTCTCACTGTTCGTCTCATTCTCGCCTGCACCCCCAAGAATATCCGCCGCAGTGTCTACCGCGTTCAGGTCAGCAAAGCCCGTACACCAAATAACAGCATCTGCATCCACATAACTGCCATCAGAAAGCCGAAGGCCCGTCTCTGTATACCCAATGGGTTCCACAAGCGCCTTGACATCGACCTTCTTCTGCTCGATTAGTTTCGTACCTCCAACATCGACATAATGCCCCCCAGCCCGCTCGAGAAGATTGCACATCAGTGCACAGGACGGTTCTCGGCTATCAAGAACGGGGAAACCTGCTGCCTCAAGGCCAGCGTACCGCTCCGGCTCATTGCCGGCGAACATGGAGAATAGCCCACGGCCAAGCTGGCCGTCGACGACGGAGGGGAGGGACAGGAAGAGGTTATCGGCGGCGTCGACGCCTGCGTCGTATGCGCCGAGACTCAAGCTGTGGCAAATATATTCAAGGGGGACGATGTACGTGGGGGATCGGACGACCATTGTTGCGGCGAGACCGGCGTCGTGGCAGTCCACAAGCACGTCGAATGCGGTGTTTGCAGAGCCGACAATAACGACAGACTGCACTGAATTAGCCCATTTCCTGGTTATCAGAATGCATGCTTACCCTGGCCCCTCGCTCCTTCAACGCCTCCGCATTCTTATACTCCGCCGAGTGAATGCTCACGCCCCTGTACAAACCTGGATCTTCGATCGACGGAATATACGGCTTCTGAGACCCGATCCCCGTCGCCATGACAAGATGCTTGGAGACAGCCCTGTGCTTACCAGCGGGCGTCTGGATCGTGATATTCCACTGGCTGGCCACCGTATCATACTCAGTCCAGCGGACTTGAGCTGAATGGATGGTATTCAGATTAAACAACTCGACGTATCGCCGAACTTGCGAGGCGAGGTCATTTTTGGATAGGAGATGCGGGTTTTGGAGATCTTTACCGTAGCCTGTCTTCGATGAGTGATATGCTTATTAGCTATGATAGGGTAACGCACGCATATACGGCATCTCACAGAACGAAGTCGGCAGATGGAACTGCATGCAGTCGTACCGCAGCCTCCAGTTATCCCCTGGGCGAGCATTCCGATCGGCCATGACGCTGTCGACACCCAGAGCCTTGAGACGTGCAGAGAGGGTGACGGCGCTATATGGATGTTAGATCGATCAAGCATGGCGATTCCCACTTACGCATTGCCCGCGCCAATAATAAAGACATCTGTTGCAATGTCCGTTTCGCCATCCAGTGCCCTTCTCGGAGATTCTAAAAGCGCTTCGTTCTCGGGGTGGATGTCCAGACTTTCAAGCCTGGTGCTGAATATCCAGATCTTCCACGCGATATCGTCGCCGTCGTCGACAGGCAATAAAAGCATCTTCCCCCGACCCAGTGCAGCTGGTGATTCTGTCCTGAATACCAGGGGACAGTTGATGAATTGCTAAACAGGATAAGAATGGAAAAAGAGTCAGTACAGACTACCGCTGGGCAACAAGTGCACGGCGTCATACAAGAACCGGCGTGGCGGGAAGAAACACCGCAGCCCCATCCGCCTCAATCCCAGCGAGGCGCCTCAGTTTGGCCGTCTCTAGTAGACTCGCGGCAATCCTGCCAGGCCCGCTGAATGTTCGCAGGTGCCAGGTAAAGGCTAACTGGTCCTTCCAGTATGCCTGCTCTGTGTAGAAGCATGCTTCCAGGGCTTTGGCGTCGCCAGAGACCAGCGCGACATTTAGTACTTCCTGGGTGCAGAGACTCACTGGTAGGCATGCTTCGTTCGAAGTCGCAAAATGCCAGAGGGGGTATTCTGACAGGGAGAAGCCAAATTATGAAGATTAATGGCCAGAACGCGTCATGACAAGCGGCTCATCTCCGGCTTCCTCTCGGGCAGACAGCCGAGTTCTTGTAGTCAAGAAATACCAAATTGACCAACAGTTGCTCACATCACAAAGTACGCTCCACAGCGGGACGTTAGCAGCCGGCAGTCCAGCAGATCCACCGGTTATTGGCGCTCCTTCGCAGTGCCTCCAGGATTCAACTGGCCAGGATCAGGCTAGTCCTCGCCCAAAAGAGAAGCAGTTGTCGCGGATTTCAATTGGAATCCCCTAGACCTGTCAAACATGGTGACTGGTCCAGGGCGACAAGGAGCGTTGGGAGCCCAACCCTAAAACCCATTATAAGTCCCCCCCATTCCTTACCATGGTTGGCGCCAGCCTTAGGGTTACCTAAGTAACCCGTCAGAGACACAGCCCTTGCGAGATGTCTCTGTCTCCAGAAGCACTCGAGGAGCTTCTTGCCCAGCCAGCCCTGCAGCCCCCAGCGGGTGTGACCGCAAACTTTGGCAATCCCTCGAACAACAATGCACTCGCATGGGCAGTGACGACGGTCTGCGCTGTGGTAGCGACCATTTGCCTGCTTCTGCGATTGTTCGCTCGAGTGTGGCTGGATAGAAGAATTCGCCTGGAAGAGGGTGAGCGCATCCTGCGTATTGAGTAACGAAACTAACCGACATGGCAGTCTTGATGATTTGTGCATATGTATGTCCGTGTCCTTGCATACCACTGAACTAAATTCGAACAGGGCGCCTATTGGGGCACGGCCTATGCAGGGTACTCCATGATCTATACCCCCGGATATTATGTCCATACCTGGAATCTACGCAACAGAGACCTGGTCCGGCCTCTCTATGTCCGTTTCTGCGTGTCCATGTACAAACATGAGTCGGAACTCGGCTAACAGCGTACAGCTAATCCTCATCTACGGCTGCTGCTACTCGGCCACTCTCCCTCTCATCAAGACGGCAATTCTGCTCGACTGGTGCAGGATCTTCGACCCCATTGACCGCACGAGAAACGCCTTTTGGTGCGGTTGCATGGCGGTGGCTACGCTTCAGTGCGTCTGGGGGCTGCTCTGCATCATCCTGCTGAACATGCAATGCAGGCCGCACGAAGCCATCTGGAAGTTTTATCTTCCCAGCAAGTGCTACTCCCTGCCAGACGTGATGCTCGCCTCTGCGAGCGTGCAGGTTGCGTCGGATATCATCATGTTCGTTCTTCCGCAGAGAATCATCTGGCACCTGCAGATGACGTGGCAAAAGAAGCTTGGTATTTCCGTCATCTTTGGCGCTGGTATACTGTCAGTACATGCTACCTCGTTCATTGATCTCATCGAACTAAAAATCCCTTTCATACAGTGCCTCCGTTGCCGCCTGCTTCCGCCTCGCCCACACCGTCGGCTTCGCAAACACAACAGACACGATGTATCTGATCGGCCCCCTACTCTTCTGGGCTTGCGGCGAAATGACCTGCGGCTTCTTCATCCTCAGCGTGCCCTGTCTCTCCAAGCTGATCATGGAATCTGGACTTCCGCGCCATGTTAAAGTCTCGCTCGGCTTTGCTCCTAAACCTAGCAATCCGTCGTACGAGGAAGGACAGCGAAGCAAATCGGGAAGCTCTGGTCGGCGCTTGAAACTGCATCCTATGCAGGCCTGGGGAGGTACAGACACAATATGGTCGAGGATCGAAGGGGGTGATGAAAACGAGAGGGATATAGGCAGGTCCGAGTCCCAGACAAATCTGCGTGGTGGTGATAATGCAGTACATGTTTCAAAGACGGTGGAGGTCAATGTTTCTCAAGGGAATTCTCGAGATACTGGTATGTCTTGATTAACCAGGAAATCTGCAAGTACTGCTTTCCACTCCCTCCTCGAGAGACTGAAGATGGCGCGGAGTTGGCATCTCCTTCGTCCGATAGCCCTAACGAGGTGGTGGAGTAATTCTGGGACAGACGCGGTTGAACTGCTGTCAAAGCGACGACAATCGGCTTGGCGAATATTAAGCGAAAGCCATGTTGAGTGCACGGGGATCTTGTATTCCGAATGATAAAATTAGCCCAATTACGATATTAATAACGATGTTTCGCTGCGTTGGTTGCAAGGTTGCAAGGGTTATACGGAGACGACAGAAGGGCTAGCAGCACGCCGGGTTTCCCCCAAAGGTAAAGCTTGGAAAGACAGAAACCAATTTAAGATTGCCAGGTAGCCAGTCTGGATCTCCCCTCTCTTAGTTTGGTTAACTTCCGCGAGCGTCAGCACGGGCTGTGGCTGAATACGAGTCCAACAAAGCCCCGCCCTTTCTCCTGTGTGAGAGATCTTACCCTGGACGTCTTCCACTGCACTGCCAACTCTTCATCATGCGGCTCGTCATTCTCTCACACATTGTATCTGTGGGCCTGCTCGTTCCTCCAATCCAGGGGGCGCAACCCCTGGTCCCAGCCCCCACGGATACTACAGTTGACCCTATTGTCACAGAAGCGCCAGCGTTTGTCCACGCTCTGGAACAGAGGCAGTTCGGGGAAGGCTTCGTGGCATGGTGGGAAAACTCTGGCTCTTGTTAGTCTGCTGCTCCTTTACCATACCTGATTTGAGCTGATAGAGAATGGACAGGGCGCGGTAAAACGTGCGAGTCGGGCTCAGCATACAATACCTGGTCGACATACGGCCAGTGCTGCACTACAGCTGACTCTTCATGCAATTATGCCACAGCTTGCGCACCCGATGGCAGGATCCAGTACTATCAAGGAAATGCTAGCTGGTAGGACCTTCAGAACTGTTCAAGTCCCAAGAACTGACTAGGCATAGTGACCCAGGGCAGTCCTGCGAAGTATTCACGATTCTGTCCTCATCCGGCAGCCCTGCAAGTGACAGGCAGAATATCATCCAGTGCATCAGTACCGAATACGACTATCCTGGGACCTGGTACCGCCAGTCCTACGCCTGTACGTGCCCTCCGTCAGTGTAATCCCTGTCTGAGAACTAGCTGATTGTAAACAGTGACTACCGATCCATCTACAACAACAGTCACGCAAACAGAGACTGCAACCGTGACGCAGACGGTGGCCACTGATGGCAGCGCGGGGCTTCAGCAGACACAGACCATGCAGGGCTTATTGGGGGCGTTGATTGTTGCTGTCCTACTCGCAGTTTATTGAGTCTTGATGTAAACAGACGGTGCTTATTATAATATAACATATACAATCAGGGGTATCTAAGACTTCCAACAACCTACTTCTCGCCCATCTCGACAACCCTCTGGCTGTCGCTTAGTTCGTTAATCCTGCGAGTCTCGCTCAGCTCCGATGAGCCCAAGTCCCCCGGCAGCTCTGCGAAATGCTTCGTCTGGACCTTTGCTGGAATCGCCTCGGCCTCTGCAGGCAGCTTTTCCAGAGAGGATCTCTTGGATTCCTCTACTGCCACCGCTACAGCACCGCCGTCACCATCACCATCGCCTTCTGGTTGTCGCTCCTGCTCATCCTCGCCAGCTTCAGGGGTAGACCGGCGCTTGACCCGTCTCGCGAGGAAGAGTATCGCCGAGATGAGTCCCACTCCGACCACGCAGCCCACGACTATCCCTGCAATTGCGCCGCCGCTGAGTGACGACTCCGACGAGCTGCTCGTATCCGGAACAGGCGTGTTGGTTGCTGTAGGGGTGCTGGATGGCGTCGCCGTGCTCGAGGAATTGCTGTCTCCCACCTCGCTCTCGTCTGCCACAGGCACCTTGAGCTGGTCCCAAGTTCCCTTCCCCGGCCAGCCATCTGCATCTTTACCACTGTAACCCAGCTTCTTCTGCCAGCATTCGTAGGACTTCCGGTCCGACTCAGTCCACTGTGCCCCCGGCCCCTCGCTGTACTCTCCACATCCTTCGTCGACCAGTCTCTGTCCCATGGCAGTCACGATCGGACTGTTGGGAGCGGACTTGAACCAGTCTGCCCCAGGGAAGGGTGTCAATTCGCCTTCAACGGTTGTGTTCGCACCAGCCAGGTCAATAACGGCGTAGGCGAGAATCGCAGAACTCGCATTCTTCAGCATGTAACTCTCGAACTTCCCACTGGAGGTGCGCGAGCAGTCGGTTTGCGCGTACGTGAACAGGCGCACAAGATCGCCTTCGCTGTCGAATTCGAAGGGTTGTCCTTTGGCATGGTCGATTTCCTTGCAGCTCCTTCCGCCGCTGCCATCCTCGACGGTGGGGATGCCGCTGGCGTTTCTCCAGACGAACGTCCAGGCGGAGACCAGAGGGAGGGAGAAGAGGATGTAGAGCGTCGTGAGGATGGTTGTGAGTTGTGCCATCTTTGCGACAGACCGGTGGACTGGGTGGTGAAGGGACTGCAAAAGACTGGGGGCCGATCAGGGTTTTTGAAGCCTTCGAGTCTAGCCGAGTCGCGCATGGACTCGGGCATTCCAATTGTCTTAGTGTGTTCAATCAATGGCAATGTTGTGGACAGCGCCCTCCAGAGCTGAATCGATCAGCGCATTGTGCGTGTCTGATACGCTGCAGCCCAAATGAATACGAGCCCCAAGAGCACCGACAGCTCTTGGCAGGTCGATGGGCGGCACGTTCCACCCAATCAACAGCCTATAGCTGCTCGTTTTATGGAGCTGGATCTGGCCATTATCCCCGGATTCTGTTGCTCCTTGCTCGTGAGTCGTGAGTCGTGAGTCACGGCGCCGCCTGCTAAGCCTGTTGCTCCTGACCCTGAGTGAGTCCTACCACCACGAGATCTGCCAACGAGGAGATATTCAGAGCATAATCCTCCGTCACTGTGGCGCATCAAGCTCACAACGTCCCGTGGACTCTGCTTGTCTCTGCGCTGAGTCCCGTCGGGGCCCTCCGGTGACGTTCCTAGTCTGCCTCGGCACAAGACAGCAACGCAAGAAGTCGATACACTTCTTCCAAGCTTTTGCCAGGAATATCACGGAGCACTCGGCATGCGGGCGCCTAAGCATGCGGACAAATACGACCCACCGGACCCTGACGACGTGATACTGGACGCAGCCAGTCAAGAGCAGCCACAGTCGAGAAGATCAGTCGCACTGTCCTACACTGAGCCACGCCTACGATCCACTGGGCATAAACCACGCCTTGGGCATCCAGAGAGGGTTCCGAAGCATTTGAAGGAGTGGTCCCTGTTTGGATAAATATAGTCAATAAATGTATACCGCCAGCCCCCTGTAGAGATATATATTTAGCTAAATGTATCTTGAACCAACCATAAACTACTTGCGGAGAAAACGCTCCATTGTTAGACCAGCACGCAGCATTCAAACTATTTCTATGCGTCTTAATAGTTTTATCGCAACTAAGAGTAAAGAGTGACTGCTGCCATACACCTTTCGAGTCTACCACACCAAGTTAGTGCCTGAGGTATAAGTGTCCGCTTTAGAAAAGTGCAAGCGCCTGAGACACGTGACTCTCCCTGCCTCAGGAATCAATTGATTATCTTCTTCATCAATAATCAACAATCAACAATCAACACTTCATTTCACACTTGGAACAAGGAACCACGGGTCTCGGCCAGAGTCTCAATGAGACAGTGGGAAAGCAGCATAAGATAAGCGACATCGTCCCCGACGTGCGTTCTCCGGCACGCGAGAAAGGTATTCTTGTAAAAAAGCAACACAACAGGCTCAACCTGGTTCTGATTAGCTTCCCAGGTTGAATGCGATCGGGCACTTCCATCCTGTGACTGCTGTGGAAACCCCGGACCTTCCTGTTCATGTTATGCGCAAGTGGATGGCCATGGACAGCCGGGCTTTTATGGTTTTATCCAGACCCAATTATAAAAGACGAAGCAAAATTCTTGATTAACTGTCTAAAGTCTAAGATGCAATGTCGAGGGTATATTAAAGGCCTATGCTATGTATTTAGGGATTGGTGAAGAACACTGGTGCGGTACATCTCGCTGCGTTGGATGAGTTCAACGTGCGTTCCTTGCTCAGCACAGCGCCCGTTGTCAATGAGGAATATGCGGTCCGACTGTTGAATCGAGCTCAGCCTGTGTGCAATGGCGATGACCGTTGTGCGTCCCTGCAGTCTCTTGAGTGCTTCTTGCATCCGCCGTTCGGACTCAGCATCCAGGGCACTGGTGGACTCGTCGAGCAACAGCAGGCGTGGCTGGCGTACAAGCGCTCGTGCAATCGACAGTCGCTGGCGCTGACCACCGGAAAACTGCTTTCCATCGTGGCTGCAGTGGGTCTGGTAACCATCGGGCAGAGCTTCAATCACGTCGTGGATATTCGCCATCTTGCAAGCCTCCTCAATTTCCTCCTGCGTTGGCTGGTGCGAAGGACGGGCTCCTAGCCCAATGTTGAAAGCGACTGTGCCCTCGAAGAGCACATTCTCCTGAGGGACAAGAGAGATATCATCACGGAAGCCTGTTCCAAGCTGGCGCGTAATGTCGACACCGTCAATGATCACGGATCCCGATGCAGGGCGGTAGAATCGCTCTACCATGGAAAACGTCGTCGATTTCCCTGATCCACTGGGTCCAACTAAGGCGCAGAATTGACCAGGCTGCACCTTGATATTCAGCCCAGATAGGGCTGGCCGACCTGGCCGCGAAGGGTATTCGAAGTGCACGTCCCTGAGCTCGACGCCGATGCCGCCAGCACTCAGAGACACTCTCCCCTTCTCGTTGTCTGACTGACCGGATGGAGGTACAGCCTCGTCATCGTGGGGCTTCTCAGGGAGCAGATGGGTATCATAATCACTGACTCGCTTTGAGGGTTTGTGGCCGAGCTCCTCATCCGCCGAACGAGTTGTCAGCAACTGGGTAACGTTTGTTGATGCGACGCCAGCCTTGGAGATGTCGGGTGCCAGAGCAAACATTTGACTGCAGGACTGGGTACTGAATAGAAGTGCAGGCATGACAATGAAGAACTGCGTCTGGGTGTAACGACCCTCCAGGATCTGCCGAGTTCCCCACCAGTAGGCCAGGGCATACACCAGGTTGCTGACGCTGAAGGCCGATGCCAGGAAGACGTTGCCGGTTGCAATCGAGCGCAGTGTCTTGTCATACGGCTCTCGTAATGCTCGTTCGTATGTTGTATAGACCTTCTTCTCCAAGGAGAAGGCGGATACCAGGCGGAGGTTGTCGACTGCTTCAACGGTGATAGACGTGGCATCGGCAAAAGCCTTTTGATGCCGCTCAGCAAACCGGGATTGTGTGCGCAGCTTCATGAACCCCGAAAGCAGAAGAACAGGGATCGTCGGCAGAAGTACAATGGTGATCTTCCATGCAATGGCGAAGGACACGACCACGCCAGCAACCAGATTCACAGCGGCGGCCAAGAGGAGACCGATGGTGGTACCAGTGATCCCTCCAAGGGCAGTGGCATCGCTGGTGATATGGCTGAGCAGTGTCCCCGGAGTGCGGCCTTCTGATTTGTGCCAGGAGATGCTCTGGCGCAGCAGTGACCGTAGAGAGAGAACCTGAATCCGGTATAGAACCTTCTGGGCAGCCCATCCAAATGCAAAGCCGCTCACCAGATTGGCAAAGAGCTCGACGAGGGCCATGACGAAGAAAAGCAATCCGAAAAGCTCACCACCACTCCGGATTGCCTCAGCGCCGACACAAGGGTTCAAGACTCCAAGGGTGTGACCGAATATAACGGCCTCCGCGATATAACACCCACCGATAATGACCGCTGCTGCCAGACCAAGAACGATGTATCCAAAGTTTGGGCGTAGAAGGGCAAATGTAAATTTGGTGATGAACCAGCCAGTGTGCTCCCGCTTGTCTTTGCTCTTGGACTTTGATTTCTTGTCGCCTTCTTCCTTGGTTTGTCCCTTTTCATCGGTGTACTCGGTTGAATCTTTTGGTTCCTGGACAGTGATGGAGGCCTCTTTGGTTACGGAGTTGTCTTCCTCCACCGGAATATCCTCACTCTCGATGGAAGACTCCGAAGGGGTTAGCTCTGGGCTGACATTCGCAAGCGTTTGAATGCGTATCATTCCAGCGTAAATGCCGTCCTTTGCAACGAGTTCTGCATGGGTGCCCTCCTCAGCGACCTTTCCCTGTTCCAGGACAATGATCTTGTCGGCGTTTCTGGCGGTGGCCAATCGATGGGTAATGGAAACCATTGTCACCCGGTCTGGCAGATTGATTAGAGCGTCATGGATGAGCTTCTCGCTCTTTGAGTCTAGGGCTGCTGTGGCTTCGTCGAGGATAAGGACCGAGGATTCACGGATAAGAGCTCTTGCAAGGGCGATTCTCTGTCTCTGACCACCACTCAGCTGACTACCAAGGGTGCCAGAACCAGTGAAAACCCCCAGGGGGAGCTCGTCAATGAAGGACAAGGCATTGGAGCGCGCGGCGGCCTGTCGGACCAGCTCAACAATCTCAGACACTTTCGGATCGAACTGTGCAAGGGCTTCGGACTCTGGCGTACCGCTGCGGACCATGTCGGTCAGATCAGCCAGGGTCGAGTCGGCAGCAAACGGAACGAGAGCCTGGTGGCTCTCGATGGGGGAAACGATGAGCCCATAGGCAATGTTCTCGAGGATAGAACGGTCGAGCAGGACTGGCTCCTGCTGGACAAGCCCAACGTTGCCACGGAGATACCGCACATTCAAGTCACGGAAGTCCTGCTCGCCCAGACGAACTTGACCCGCTGTTGGGTCGTAGAAGCGCTCCAGGAGAGACACGATGGTTGACTTACCGCCACCGGATGGGCCGACGACCACGGTGTGCTTTCCAGGGGGGATGGTGAAGTTCACGCCTTGTAGAACCTCCGCGTCCGGTCGTGAAGGGTAATGGAAGCGCACGTCTTGCAAGACAATGTCCTGCGTGCTGAACGAAGCAGACTTATCGCCCTCCTCGCTCGTTCCGTCAATATCAGAGGGACGGTTTATCACCGCCAACAACCGATCTGCGGCGCCTACTGCGGCCGCAAAGACGTGAACAAACGGAGCGACCTGGCTGAGGATAAAAGAAGCATCGATTAGGACGAAGATGACGGTGTAGACCGCGCCCACTGACGTTGAGTTGTCATTGGTTTCAACGGCATCAGCGATCAGGCGAGAGCCCTCCCAGAAGGCCAGAGCATTGGCGCTGTAGGCAATGAAGTAGAGCAGACCGAGTTGAACGGCATGCGTCGTGGCCTTCTTCAGAGCATCGATCCTGGTCGCGGAGAGGTGGCTGGCGAATTCGCGTTCCAGGCTCTGGTTCGCATTGAAGGCATGGACCAGGGGCAGTTGCGACAAACTGGACGAGGCAATCGAGGTCGCAGCATTGACATGCGTGGATATGCGACCGGCGTATCTCTTGATCAGATAGCCCAGCATGGACATCATAAAGAAGCAAGGGACGACGGAAATCAGAATTCCAGCAATGATGGGCACCTTGATGAACGCCACGACATAGGAGGCCACAAAGTACGAGACTGTTGATATTACAAGGCCCACCTTCTCCGACGTTCCAGACTGCAGTGTCTCGACATCACTCACCAGCCGCGAGACGATGTCTCCTGCAGAGAGACTTTCGATATACGCCGCGTCTTGCTTTACGACGCTCTCAAAGTATCGTCGGCGGTACCGTCGTGCGATGCGTTCACTGACATAGCACCAGCAGCTGCAATGGATGTAGATGAAACACCAGTTGGCGATAGTGATGTAGATCACGTAGAGGACCTTCTGCCGCACTCCGTCCGAGACCTTGCTGCTCGATTCTTCGGAGGGAGAGCACTGGGAGGAGTTGAGGTCGTCGATCAATTGACCGAAAACGATACCGAGCAGGGGGAATGGGATACCCGCGGCGATTGAGAAGAAGACACCGGTTATAATGAGCAGGACGTCCGTCAGAGTGTAGTCCAGGGAAAACAGCAGGCGAGTGTAAGAGAAGAACCTGCCCGCGGCTCCCTTGATGTCCTTAATTCGCTTCATCTTTCCAAGCTTCGAGCCCAAACCTGTCAGTTGGTTTCTCCTCAAGAAGGATTTTGAACTTGAATACATACTAGGCTGGCCTTCTTTCCCTCGGCCACATTTTCATCTGCCTTGTCCGGCATCGCTGCGGAAGCGCGTGCCCGCGAGTCGGTCGAGGATGCTCGTTCGGCAGGTCGGTGAGGGAGAGGTTTCCCTTTTGCAGTGGCCGTATTTCTCGAAAAGACGGACAATGGGGGGCTGAGCTAGAGAAATGTTGACAGAGGCTATTCCATCAGAGGGAGTCTTGTCGGCTTCGCTGGCCGTGAATGGAGTGCAGGTAAGACAAAAGACAATCTAAGTCTCCCCAAATGACACGAGCGTGGAAGAGGAAGAAAGCGCAAAGTCCCGCAGCCGGGCAATTTTGTCAGTTCCTGCAGCCAACTTGGCATTACGCGATAAATTCAAGGCCCACGTTTGCCGTGATCGGATTATCTGATCTTCGCTGTTCTGCTGCTTTTCTGGAGGCCTGGACCCTACTCGCCAGGCCCAATGAGGTTAAGCAGTCGTTGCGGCCCGCCAATCACGGGCGTCTGCGAGGGGGCGCCTTCCGCAGCGGGGCCGCCTAATCTTATCTGATTGATTACTGCCACATTTTGATTTTTTTTAATTTTGATTGTCGGCGCGACAAATGGTTCACATGGGAAAAAACCCCCAGCGCAAACCCACTGTGTCCGCCAACGACCCATTCTATTTGTACCCGATATCGGTAGTTCACCCACGCCACGGCGCCACTGCATACCCAAGTGGGGAGCAAAACGAGGCTATCGCACAATATTATCATCACCCTGCATCATCGCACTCCTTTCCGGCCATCCCGTATAGATTAATCCTTCGTCAGAGGAGTTGGAGCCCATCGGGCCAGGCCGTCACCGTAAGGCTCACCATCATGCTTGTTGGGGTATTTATTGTCTCACCTACGGGCTTTGGCTGTCGGCCGTCGACCCAAAGCCGAATTACATGACCTTTGGCTCTTTCTCTGTCAGCTAGCGGTGTGGCGGCGTTCGTTCATTCTTTGTGTTCATTTCCACCCTGAATTCTTCAGAAATGGCTGCCTTCGAGTCCTCGGAGGAACCCCCACCTCTTCCCACGACGCAGGTTCCGTGCCTGAATATCTTCAACCGGTATGCAGTCGCGCAATCACGTACATCGCGAGCTTCTTCCGAGGCGATCGAACTTGATAGTAGTCCTGGTGCCCCGCTAGTCGCCGAATATCTTCAGGGCTATGCGGGGTTCATCGCCCAACTTACGGGGCAGGAAAAGATCGCTTTCGTGCTGGATCCGTGCAGCTCCGTCGCAGTGCCGCAAGATCCGGCGACGGTGATCATTCTTGCGACCACGAAGACAGGGCAGGAAACAGACAAGTCAGCATTATTTCACATCGACGAGAGGAAATATGCCGACTACAACAAAGACGAAATTCAGTTCCATTTGAACCTAGCTCAGCTGCAAGATTGCAACGAGCAGACCCTCTTTCCAGACCACGAACATGTCAGTAGACCAGGCTCTCTCTGTATAGAACCATTCTAAATTCCAAATAGCCTTTCACCTTGAACATTAGATCCAACCCCGAAACACGCAAGGTGCAACTCAGCGCGGTGTATCCCTCGCACCTCGTCCCTACCCATGCCGTCCCACAACTACTGAAGACGATTACATCGCACTTGACATGCTCAGTTGCGGGCTTGCAGTTCCCAAATAGCGACGAGGGCAGACATTCCCCCAATCTTTCCAAGTTGAATTGGCCTTCACTTGGGAAGCCTCCATCACGTAGCCAACCATTTGATGGCGGCCACGGCGGTCCATTCCTTCTTCATTCCAGCTTTAATACTTTCGCCGAGCGAGCACCGCATACCCAGGCTATTGATTTCATTTCTACCCTCGCAGGTTCAAGTGGACCTGCAAAGCACTACACTTTGACATATGGTGCATTGAATACGGCAGCAACTAGACTGGCTGCCCATATACGCCAAAGTGTTTCTATCAGTACTGGTCCCGCTCACGGCCAGTTTATTATTCCTATTTACGCGTCGACCTCGGTCGAACTGTATATCTCCTATCTGGCGGTGCTGAAGGCTGGGTTTGCATTCTGCCCAATCCCACTAGATGCCCCGGCTAGTCGTATCGCAGAAATCCTCGGGGACCTAAGCTCGCCTGTCATCCTGGGTGTTGGAAACGAGCCTTCGTCTCGACCATGGGAGCTGGAGCAGCTTCAGCCCGCATGGATTGATGTTACGGCGGTCTCACGGTGGAGGGACCTATCCAACACCACGGATCAGGCGAATGTGGAGAAACTATTTGAGCTCAACTTCCAACCCCCAACTATCGCCGACCATGACCTAGCTTATCTGATGTATACGAGTGGCTCGACTGGCAAGCCGAAAGGTGTGCAGGTCACACATAAGGCAGTGTCATGCTCCATAGAGTCGCATGCGGCAAGCATCCCTCTGCCATCAAACGACTCTGACGGATTTCGCTGGTTCCAGTTCGCGAATCCGACGTTCGACCCATCTTTGATGGAAATCTTCGTCACACTGAGCAGTGGTGGAACGCTGTGTTCGGCCCCTCGAGAGCTGATGCTGACAGACCTCGAGGGCGCCCTCAACGAAGTCAGGGCAACCATTATGATGGCTACACCCAGTCTGGCCGGGCTGATACGCCCTTCTGAGCTCTTGACATTGAAACATCTGTGGACAATGGGCGAGTCACTGAGCCAGACCGTGATTGACAAGTTTGCTCGGGACTTTACGCTGGTCAACGCTTACGGACCTACCGAAGGAGCAATCAACTGTACATTCCTGGGTCCTGTGGAGAATGGTATTCGTGGGTCCATCATCGGCGGACCTCTTCCTACGTGCTCCATGCTAGTCATAGACCCCAATAACCATACTCCTAGTCCAGTCCCCATTGGATGCGTGGGTGAGCTTGCGCTTGCCGGCCCGCAAGTGAGCAGGGGATACCTGAATCGGGAGGCAGAAACTGCAAAGGCATTTGTCGACAGCCCTGAGTTTGGTAGAGTCTACCGGACTGGTGACATGGCAAGAGTCGTCTGGGGACGGTCTGGTGAGCTTCTCATCGACTTTCTAGGTCGTATACTATCAGACCAAGCCAAGCTCAGTGGGCGCCGTGTTGAACTGGGAGAGATCGAGTCGCTCTTGGCCACGGTGGATGGGGTGGCCGAGGTTGTCACTGTAGTTGTCAAACGAGATGAAGAGGAAATTGGCAGTGAGCGAGTCGTCGCCTGTCTGGTGTCCGATGGCCAGAGCGATGCAGACAGGAGAGACATTGTCGACCGCTGCTGCCAGACAGTAAACCACCATTTGATTTCGTATATGCGCCCATCGGCATACCTCTTCCTCCAAAAGCTGCCTAGACTCACGTCTGGCAAGACTGACCGCAAGGCCATTGGGAGCTTGCTGTTGCGAGGCGAAGACACTCTCGACATATACCAGTCCGACATGTCTGCCCCAGCTGGTGATGGGCAGCAATGGAATTCCAGCAACAACGAAGTCCGCTCAGTCGTCGTAGAAGCTCTGGCCAAAACCGTTGGTGAGAAGGAGTCGGCAATTGAGCCTGGAGCTAGCCTGCAGTCCCTTGGTCTCGACAGTCTCGGGGCAATGAAGCTACTGCAAACGCTCAGGGATAATTCCATCTTTGGCCTGGGTGTCGCTGATGTTCTTCGCGCCCAAACCCCCCTGGCTCTGGTATCCCTGGCTGTGCAGAGTATAGAGTCCACGGAGCTGAGGGAAGAACGCGAGAATAATCTGGCCAAGACGGAAGAAGACCTGAGGCGAGAGCTGAAGCTGTTTTCTGAACGCAATGTTGCAACTTGCGCTGGGCGACTCCAGCTCGACGAAGCAGATATTGAACAGATCTTGCCTACGACAGCAACGCAGTCTGGTATGTTGGCAAGCTACCTGCGCAGCTCGGCGGCATCGACCGCTACAAGTCGTTCCTATATTTATCACTCTGTAATGTCCCTGAAACCAGAGGCGGATCTGGATCGCTTGAAGCAGGCATGGGATGCTGTCATTCAAAGTTACGATTCATTCAGAACGGTCTTTTGCTGGCTCGATGATGACCTTGCCCCCTTTGCCCAGTGTATCCTGGATCCGAAGGCCTCTCGCCATCCTGGATGGAATATCTACGCTGCAGTAAAGGGTGACGCTCAACCGGAGGCAAAGACCGAAGTGGCTCTTCGCACTGCCGAGAGAAATATTGACATCCAGCGACACCCCTGGCAATTGTCACTTGTATATCTCGAGGACCAGGTGTGCCTTATTCTCAGTATGTTCCACGGGATCTTCGACGGTGGCTCGCTGCAGCTGCTCCTGGACGATGTGTCGGCGGTCTATATGGGCCAGCAGTCCCAGCCGCGTACATCGCTAGACCACATTGTCGACCACCATTTCATGGCTGACCATGCGGCAACTGCTGAATTTTGGAATGGGCAGCTCGAAGGATACGTTCCTGTTGGCTTTCCTTCCATTTCCTCCACCCGACCGCCTGCATCTCCAGCCACCCATGCCGTCGAAGTCTGCTCGCAAATCGGTTATGATCAATTGAAGCAGGGTTCCAAGATGATGGCGACAACACCCTTGTCTGTGATCCAGGCAGCATGGAGCTCTATCCTCCTGGCCTACACTGGGGCGAGCGGCCATGATGTAGTCTTCGGCAGTGTGGTATCCGGACGACTGGACGGCAAGTCCGAAGTCTGCATAGGGCCGACCTTCACTACCGTTCCCATTCGACTTGATCTTGACAGAATACCCAAGAGCTCAGAGCACTTTGACAGCCGCTCCGTAGCCAGACATCTCGCTTCACTGAATACAGAGGCCATGATTCATCTGCAGCCGCGATTGGGGTCAGTGGTGACTGCAGAGGGCCGGCTTCCGTATGACACGCTTTTGGCGTACCAGGACTTCAGCGCCAAGGGCACATCTCCTGCTATATGGCAGTCCATTCACCACCCACCCATGGTCAATGACTTCGCAGTGATGATTGAGGTTTGGCCTGGGGACAATTCGACACTGACACTGCGCGCTACCTTTAGTGAGAAGGTGATGGACCGCGCTGCAGCAGAGATGATGCTGGCGCAAATGGACGCCATTATCGCGTCCATATTGAACAGTCCCAACGATGACTTCTTAGATACTCCTGCGATTGATGATGAACGACTAAAGTCTGGTCTGGACCTGGCGGCGCCTCAATCTGCAACAGTGTCTGAAGGCCTGTTGCTTCACAGTGCATTCGAGAAGCATGTTGAGTCCAACCCTGATGCTCCTGCTCTGATATTCAAGAGAGTTCTGGGAGACGATACCAACGCCGCAAATGTCTCCTGGACCTATCAAGAGCTGGATTCAAGGGCCCAGGCTCTGGCTGCACAGTTACATTCAGGAGACTACGAGCTTCGCCCAGGCTCTGTGATCCCTATCTGCATCCAGAAGAGCCCTGCCTTGTATGTAGCAATTTTGGCAATTCTCAAGGCCGGCTGTGCTTGGTGTCCTATCGATGTGTCCTCTCCACCGCAAAGACGCAGCAACCTTATTGAACGCACTGGAGCGAGAGTACTCTTGGTGTCAAGCGCAGACTCAATCGAAGCCGCAGAGCTGTTGCCAGAGGGATGTCAGCCACTGAATGTTGTCCCATTCACCGAACAGCCGCTCTCTGCTTTCTTCAGTGATCTCCAACCTCTGAGACATGAAACCAAGTCGTCAAACACGGCCTATCTTATCTGGACCAGTGGAACGACCGGAGCGCCCAAGGGTGTTCCCATCACCCATTCTGCTGGAGTGGCCAGTATAGCGCCGCTAATGAAGACGATTCCCCTTGGCACCACTGGAACACCACGGACTCTGCAGCTATCTGACTCCATATTCGATGTCTCGATACAAGATGTCTTTTACACCTGGAGCTCCGGCGGCACCTTAATATCTGCGTCCCGTGAGATCATGCTAGGCTCATTCCCAGAGCTTGCAAACGAGACCAAAGCAACGCATGTGCACCTGACGCCCGCATTCGCAGCTGGAATCCGGCGAAGTGCCTGTAAGACTCTGGAAGTCATTACCATGATTGGCGAGAAGCTTCCCCAGCCTGTGGCTGATGACTGGGGGAAGAATATGCGGGCGTTCAATACCTATGGGCCAGCTGAGGCGACCATTGTGTCCACAGTCCGGGAGTTTGGCAATGAACACAGCACCGTTAAGAGTGCCAATATCGGGTGGCCTCTTGATACCGTGTCTGTGTTTGTCACCAAGGGAGAGAGCCTTCTGATGAAGCACGCTGTAGGCGAGCTAGCACTGGGCGGGCCTCAACTCTCCCCTGGGTATCTTGCGCAGGAGGATATCACAAAGGCCAAGTATCGCTGGAACGAGAAGGCCTCACAGATACTTTACTACACAGGAGATCTTGTTCGAATGCTATCAGACGGCTCCCTCGAATATCTGCATCGGGTCGACGACATCGTCAAGTTGGGCGGTATTCGAGTGGAATTGAGCGAGATCAGTTATACCCTGATGGACTCCCATCCATTGATAGATACCGTGGAGACACTCGTTCTGAACAGGCCAGATCGGCCTACTAACGTAGTGGTCTCGTTTCTAGCAGCGCCTGAAGCAGTTATCGGCACTGACCATAGTGGCGAGGCCATCGTTGACGAGCTTGGAGTTTCCATAGCCTCTGCAGCACTGGAGGCAGCATCGTCAACGCTTCCTCCTCATATGATTCCTTCTTGCTGCATTGTCATCTCCTCTATCCCCAGAACGCAGTCCGGCAAAACTGACCGTCGAGCGCTACAGGCTATATACGTTGGCCTTGACATTGACAGCTGGGACAAAGCACTAGGACTGAGCAGTGACAGTTCATTACCAGCTATATCTGACAGCTCGAGCGCTCCGCTGAAAGGACGTATAATCTCCACGGTCTCTGCCTTTGCAAATGTGAAGCTGTCGCTGGTTACCGCATCCAGTCGGCTTGCAACGCTGGGAATTGATTCGATTCGTGCTATAAGACTCGCATCCCGTCTGAACGAGAACGGTGACAACATTTCCGTTCAAGACGTCCTCCAGTGTCGGACAGTGGCGGATCTCGTCAACAGGGTCGAGTCTGCGCCGGAAGAGGGCCAGGCGAGATACGACATGGGAGCATTCAACAGTCAGTGGCATGATGCAGTGGCCAGAGCTGTAACTGGAGACTTCCACGTAGCACCAGCAACGTCAATCCAAGAGGGAACGCTGAGCGAAACAATGGGCAATGTCGCCATGTATTGGAGCAACCACTTCTTTGCCCTGGACCCTTCCGTCGACCTTGACCGACTCAAGCAGGCCTGGCATGCGGTATGCCAGAGCAATGCTGCTCTTCGAACAGGGTTTGTCCCTACTGCTGCGTTAAAAGAGCAACCGGTGGAGGACTCATCCAAGTATGGCTTTCTCCAGGTGCTCTATAAAGAGCACGACATCGACTGGGTATACACGGAGTGCACACAGGCTAGCTACAGATCTGTCCTGGAGGATAGAGTCAATAAAGGCATGGACAAGCACCAAAATAGCTACTTCATACAGCCTCCCTGGGCAATCACAGTACTCGCAACGGAAAAGGAGCAGGTCATGGTTCTGACTCTCCATCACAGCATCCACGACGGCCCCTCGCTGGACTTCATCATGAACGATGTCTACAGTGCCTACCAGTCTTCAGCCCCTATACGACCAGAGCTGCAGAAGGCCTTATCGCTAGCCCTCCCAACTCCAACGCAGCAAAATGAAACGAATGCGTTCTGGCGCGCTGAACTGGAGCCATACGCTGATTCGGATCCTCCGGCTTGGGCTGAGCTGACAGGCAAGAGGATGCGCAACGGCGTCGTCCCCAAGCGCAGTTTCATATCGGAATCCATATCCCTGACAGAACCAGCATCTTCACTGCGAGCAAAGGCAGCCGGTCTCGGAGTCGCCTCGATGACATCAGTGCTTCGAGCCGCATGGGGGGTTGTCCTGCTGGCATACCTGGGAGACACTGCAACTGTCTTCGCCGAAACACTGTCTGACCGTGTTCTTGATGCCGAGATGGCAGAAGTCATTGGCCCTTTTATTTCGACAGTCCCAGTGCCCTTCCACGCCAAAGGTACAGTGAGGGAGCTCTTTGATGAGCAGAATCGTACCTACGAACGGTCGTGGACGCATCGCCACGTCCATCCCCGGGAGATCAGAATGGCCTTGAAGAGAGCGCCTGGGCAGCCTGTCTACCCTGCTGTCTTTGCTTTCCATCCCAGTTCCGATGGAGGCTCGTCGTCTCGGACTGCTATCTGGGAGCAGAGGGAGGACGAGCTGGGCTTGAATGTCGAGCACTCGTTTGCCCTGAATGCCTCTGAAGAGACTGATGGGACATTGACCCTTGTCGTGTCCTGTCTATCGACAATTATGAGCTCGACTCACCTAAGACTATTCGGCCGCCATATCGATGGGGTGGTGAGTGCCATGCTTGCTCACCCAGACGAGCCAGTGCGTGAGATATCTCGCTTCCTGCCCACCGACCTCTTGTCCATTTCCAGCCCGGATCCAAGCCCTGCCGTCATGGAATCGGTGCAATGGAGCCCCGCCTGCTGGCTTGAGGCCAATGCGAAGACGCATCCAGACTGGCCTGCAGTCGAAGTTGCAACCTCGATCACCGACGAGGGGGTTGTCAAAGAGTCCATGTCGTACGCCAAACTAAACTCTGAAGCCAACAAGGTCGCGGCATATCTGGCTTCTCGTGGACTCCAGAATAGACTCATAGCTGTCTGTGGCCCTCCCAGCCTTCTGCTGTATCCCATTACCCTGGGCATCTTCAAGTCGGGCAACGCATACATGCCCATTGACGAGGGTCTGCCAGACGACAGAAAGTCGGTCATGATAGAAGATGGCGATAGCCCTATCGTATTCACCGAAGCATCGCTACATCACACATTCATGCAAATCCCCCAGGCCTGCGAGGCGATCTGCTTCGACGACCAGTCGTTCCAGGATATCCTATCTCAGATGCCCTCAGAGGACCAAATCTATCCTGCAGGTTCCGACGACCCAGCCTATGTGCTATTCACTTCAGGCTCAACGGGAAAGCCAAAGGGCGTGGTAGTAACTCGCAGAAACCTGTCTTCTTTCCTGCAATCCTGGTCGGAGCTTGTCATAAACATAGCCCCAGAGACTCTTGAACTGGGAGGGCGAGGTCGTTTCCTTGCCCTGGCGAATAGAGCCTTTGATCCCCACATAGCTGAGATGTTTGGGCCTTGGTGTTTTGGGATGGCCACCTGCTCTGCTGATCGGACATTGCTGCTGGACGACCTCCAGCAGGCATTGGTGCAGTGGGACATCACTCACGCCAGCTTTGTCCCATCTGTCCTCGACCAGATGAATATCCTCCCGTCGGACGTTCCTAATCTCAAGTATATCAGTGTAGGAGGGGAAAAGATCTCACAGAGAGTGCTGGACACCTGGGTGGCCGGTACTGGGGTGTCCCTTGTTAACGCATACGGCCCGACAGAAGTGACCATCGGGTGTACTTTTGCCCACGTAAATCAGGATACAAACATGAGGAATATCGGGACGCCTTTATCGGCCTGTACATGCCATGTCTTGGTCCCAGATAGTCTATATCATGCCCTTCTCGGGCAAGTCGGGGAACTTTGCTTCACGGGGAGCATTGTGGCCAAGGGCTATATGGACAGGCCCGATGCAAAGGGGTTTGTAACAGGGCCAAACGGAGAGCACATGTATCGCACTGGCGACATGGGACGCATGATGGCCGACAGCAGCATCGAGTACTTCGGGCGCAGCGATGACCAGACCAAGATACGAGGACAACGACTCGAGCTGGGCGAGGTCTCTGAGGTTGTTCGCGCATCTTCGCCGGTGGCAGTGGACGTCGTCAGCATGATCGTCAAGCACCCAGCTCTGGCTCGAAGCCAGCTGGTCTCCTTTGTTTCTCGCTCCGTGCGTAATAGGGGCGATGAGCTGGGAATCATCTATTCGGACATTGCAACGCTGGCAAATGATCTCCGACGAGCCTGCGAGCAGAAGTTGCCTGCCTACATGGTGCCAGAAATTGTCCTTCCAATTACAAACATCCCCCTCGCGCGACTGTCTGGCAAGGCGGATTCCAAGGAGCTGCGGCGCATATTCGGCACTCTCTCGCTGGACGAGGTTCTTCGTGGTAACAGCCTGGCCTCTGCTTCTGACAGCACCGTCGTTGATCGGGCGTTGACTGCGGAGGAGGATAGAATTGTAGAAGAGATTGCCAGAATGGGCAGCATCGACGGTTCGCTGATCAAGCCACATACAAACATATTCGAGATTGGAATTGATAGTCTCGGAGTGATCGGCCTGTCTGTACGGCTTCGGGCTGCTGGCTATGATGCGTCAGTGGCAGCAATCATGAACAGCCCCGTCATTGAACAGCTTGCCCTGTTGCCAAAGAAAGAAGACAATGCTTCTGCTCAAGCTGCCGACAAGGATTGGGAGCAAAGGCTCACCAGCCTGAAAGACAAATTCGTCGAGCTGCATCCCGAGGCCTTGGATGCTCAAGTGTCAGTGAGGCCCTGCCTTGCGCTCCAGGAGGGCCTGGTGGCACGGTCTATGAATAACGACGAAGATGATCTATACGTGAATCATGTCCTGCTGAAGCTGAACGATGATGTGCAACCAGAGCTGCTGCAGTCCGCCTGGAGACTTGCTGCCGCGAAGAACGAGATACTGAGGACTGCATTTGCTCTCCTCGACTCCCAGATTGTCCAGATTGTATTCCCAGCAGATGCCAATACTACCAAATGGGCTGAGCAGAGATTTGATAGTGTCGAGCAGGGCAGAGAGAACTTTGCCAGTCAGTATCGCAGCATTGCCCGCCATATCATCCAGAACATCAACACAACGCCGCCGGTTCGGTTCAATTTCGCCTCGTCTCAGAACGGACAGCCGTTGCTACTGCTTGTTTCCATCCATCACAGTCTCTACGATGGCGAGTCCTTCGGAATGCTGCTTGACGACGTTGCCAAACACTACTCTAGTGTCTCGCCGCCAGAACGGGGCTCGCCGTCTGCGTTCATCCAGCATGTTCACTCGCAGAGTCTCCAGAAAGCCAAGTCCCACTGGGAACAGGAACTATCGGGCTGCTCGCCAACCCTGTTTAGGCATGACACGTCTGACGTTGGAGAGCCACTTACTATCGACCGCACCTCTCTCTCAGCTCTGTCAGACATCAAGCGCTATGCAGCCAGCTTGCGAACCACGGTGCCTTCTCTGATGCAATCCATCTTTGCTCTGCTCCTTGCAGACTCTGTCAATTCCTCTGATATCACATACGGCCTGGTTCTCTCCGGACGGTCTGTCTCTGTTCCTGGGGCCGAGTCCGTCCTGCTTCCCTGTATCACCACCATCCCCGCCAGACTGAACACCAGCGGACTCAGCACAGTCGAAGATGTAATTGCATGTGTCCAGAGGACCAGTGCCAAATCTCTTGAGTATCAACATACATCCCTACGGTACATCCAGCAATGGGCCAACTCTGGAAGGCCTGTGTTTGATTGCCTGTTCTCCTTTGTTAAAACAACCCAGCCCCTGGCCAACGGTCCTTGGGAGGAACTTGCCAGTGATATGCCAATGGAGTATCCCCTGGCCATGGAGGTAGAGGCAGACGACATTCAAGACCAGCTTCATCTTCACTGTGGCTTTACATCCTCCTTTGGATCGCGGTCGCGTGTCGACAATCTTGTAGAGAAGATGGACATTGTCCTTTCCACCATCACCACTGGGTCTCCCATGTCTCTGGAGTCTTTCAACCTCTCGCAGACTTCCACTCAGCCCAACCGGTCAGAGGAGAAGGTTTGGAACAACGACAACTGGACAGACTTAGAGCAGTCCATTCGCCGAATTGTCGCAGATTTCTGTGGCCTGAGCATCGACGTCGTCTTCAAAGGCACATCTTTCCTGCGACTCGGTGTTGATTCAGTCACAGCCATCCAGCTATCGAAGCAACTGCGTTCGAATGGAGTCGCCGTCTCATCCAGGGATATCATGCGCTATTCCTGCGTGGGTGCTTTGGCACAGAACGTGCTTGAGAAGGCCCGTTCTGTACCAGATGTTGCTGCACCAGCCAAAAACTCAGAGATACCTGATCTTGCAGTATACGCATCTCATGCCCGCCTCCTGAATTCGGAAGACACGATTGAAACTGTTTTCAAGTGCACTCCGTTGCAATCATCAATGATTACCCAGACCCTGGGTCTCTCAGGGGCCGTGTATGTCCACCCACATATCGTAAAGCTGTCCGAGTCCTGCAACCTGGATACTCTCAAGTCTGCACTTCAAAAGGTAATCGATGCCAATGACATTCTTCGAACCTCGTTCCACTTTATTCAGGAGCTTGGAGGCCAGTGGGTTGGTGCTGTTCACTCCCAGTACTGCCCTGAGTGGGAGGAGACCTCGATATCTCCAGATGGCGATATTGATGCCACAGCCCTGAATATTCTGCGTCTGGATGAAGAGACTGCATTCGCCATCCCACCTCTTCGAGCAGCCATAATCCACCGCTCCAATGAGCGTTTCTTCGCCATAGTCACGCATCATTCACTGTACGATGGAACTTCTCTCCGCTTCATTTTCGAAGACTTGATGCTTGCCCATCGGGGTCTTTCTTTACCCAAGCGCTCTCGATTCGCAGACAGTGCTCACCGTATCTCGCAAGACCAGGAGGAAGCATGCGACTTCTGGACAGAGTCCCTCCGCGGATACAAAGTCACCGAAGTGCCACCTCTTCCGGAGGCAGAGTCGTCGTCACACATGTTCTTTTCTGAGGCGCGAGTTGACCTTGACATCTCCGCCATAGCCAATGCTTGCCAGGCATTAGAGGTGACTGTGCAGACAGCAGCACTTATTTCCTACGCAAAGGTTATTGCGAAGCTGACTGGCCAGGACGACGTTGTGTTTGGCCATGTCCTCGCAAGACGGTCTGTAGATGCCCTCGATGAAGACCAGACAATCGGTCCTCTCTTCAATACAGTTGCCCAAAGGATCGACCTTGGGTCCAAAGTCACAACGAACCGGGAGATGCTGCAGCGATTGCAAAGGTTCTCTGCCGACTCTCAGGACTTCCAGCATGCATCCTTGCGCACTATCCAAACCAGGCTGAGAGAAGCACGCCAGCTTGATACTGCGTCCGTTTTCGATACGCTGTTTGTATTCCAAAAGAGCGCCGAAGGCCCAGGTGGCTTGACTCAACCAAACTCACTATGGACGCCATTCAACAGTGTCGAAGCACTGGATGGCCAGGCTCAGTACAAGCTGAACGTGGAAGTCGACCATGGCGACGACGGTATTGTCGTCCGTGCTTCATGCCAGGGCCAATTTCTCTCTCAACGCAACCTGGACGATGCCCTGAAAGCCTTCAGCCATGCATTCTGTGACACAATAACCCAGCATTCGCGCTCTGTGACAGCCTATCCAGGGTATTTCGATCTCTTGCCCAGTCCTCCCACTAATGCCTACAAAGACACAACGGTCCTCACCTCCGACGAGCCAAGTCACGAACGAATTGTTCGAAAAGTTCTATCCGAAATCTCAGGGCTGCCCATCGATGCCCTCCAACCAAGTTCCAGCATTTTCAGCATCGGTCTGGACTCTGTGTCCGCCATTCGTGTTGCCTCAGAGCTCCGCCGGCAAGGTTTAGCTGCAGGCGTCGCGGACGTTCTTCAGGGCAGTACAGTTCGTGGTATTTCTTCACGACTACAGCCGAGCCCTAAAAAGCAGGATTCTTTGCAGAGACCTCTGATTCCCGATATAGATCAAATTCAGCCAATGGTTCTCGAACAGATACGACGAGCCCCAGAGGAGGTAGAGCTGATCCTCCCTTGTCTAAATGGACAGATGTACCATTTGGCTTCCTGGCTCAAATCCAGACGGACACTCTTCGAGCCTGCCTGGCCGTACGCCTGTTCTCAGCGCATTGATATCGAACGCATGCAAGACGCCTGGGCCCAGCTCCGCCAGCGAAACAGCATTCTTCGAACATGCTTCGCTGCGATAACGCCATCACGAGCGGTTCAGGTTGTTCTCAAGACGGCTGCCCGCAATGATGGCACATTCCAGGTCATCTCAAGCTCTGAATGCCTGGTTGAAGCTGCTCGAACGTGGGCCAGGATTGAGTCAATACACCCATCGACTCTGCATTCTCCCCCAGTCCGTCTACGTCTTATCCAGGCCACTGACCGGGATGGATTCCTCTTGCTTGTAAACCATGCAGCCTACGATGCCTGGTCCATGCCGATGATTGTGCAACAACTGGCGGACATCTACCTTGGTGTCTCCGCCAAATCGACCCCTGAGTTTGCCTCCTTTGTAAATTTCACGACCCAGTCAACAAACATCCCAGATCAGGATAGGTATTGGGAATCAGTTATTGGGGAAAGTTCTCCAACTCTCCTTGGCTCGTCTTATACCAATGGCGCGCATACCAACGGTACAGTATCCGCCCGCCGCACTCGTCAGCTATTTGTGGGATCATGGGAGAAGATTCCCAACCTGCCCTATCTCGAAAAGACTTGCCAGTCTGCAGGCGTCAGTCTTCAGAGCGTCAGTCTCCTGGCAGTATCTCGCGTCTTAGCTCGCCTGGCCCAGGTCTCCAGCCCAACATTTGGCCTGTATCAGAGCGGTCGCTTAGCAGCATTCGCTGGCATTGAAAGTCTACCCGGGCCATGCTTAAACGTCACTCCTTTTACTGTTCATGATGTGTTGTCAGATAATAGTCTGCTGGCCTCAGATACGGTGGACGCAGTACGGTCAATCCAAAAGTCCCTGGCGAACCTCATTCCCTATGAACAGACCTCGCTGCGAGAGATATTAACCAACTGGGTGAATAAGAATCCCGCCACCCCAGTACTCTTCAACGCCTGGGTCAATCTGCTCTGGACTGGGCAGTCTGCGCCTCAGTCAGCCAGTGAGACCTTATTCGAGCCTGTTCCAATCGGCGTCCCAACAGACTTTATCCTGCCGACAGCTCCAGCAAGCCTCGACACGGAGCAAACTAGTGTTGATGCATTGGATACATCCTACCTACCAGATCAGAACATTTGGATTGATATCGGCCCTGACCCTCGCACGCAGACAATCGGATTTGGGGTTCGCGTCGAGGGAGGACTGATGAGTGAGTCGGAGACCCGCGCTTTCGTCGACGGCGTTGCGGAAGAGATTGAAGGCTTGGTACGGTCTTTAGAGAAATAGATTGGAGGTGTTTAATATGTAATTGGGATGTTTGTCATATATTGGGTGTTTGTATCAAGTTTGTGCTGCGTTGCTTAATTGGTTTACGTCTTGTGTCTTCTCTAGAGGCGTTTTAATGTAAATGAGCTGTTATTTGTATGTGTTTGATGTTTCCTATCAAGATTTTGCTTACTTGTTTTACGTCTACTTTTCCAATCAAACTGATGTTATGCCCAGACGTAAAGGCCGTTGGCTCCTACTCAGTGAAGGTAAGCGAAGTAGTCGACTTGAACAAGATTCACCAAGCTTGGTCAGTCCTGCAGAAAGCTCTCTTCGAATGGATAGTGAGTCAGAAGCTCATAGCCTGTCTCGGTCACCAGCAGTTGGTTCTCCAGCTTGATGCCATCCTTGCCGCCGACTTCACCAACATACGCCTCGACTGACAACACCATGCCCGCCTGCAGCTCGCCGTCGTAGCCAAAGGCCTCCAGGTCTTCCGGATAGCGGATGGTCGGGTACTCGTCGCATAGGCCCACGCCATGGAACATCATGCTATAGCGCTGAGCGCGGCAGCTTTCAGGCAGACGGTGCCCGTTGCGCGACAGCTCCGCAAAGCGTACCCCTGGCTTGACCATCTCGGTGTTGGTAATGATGTGTTCGTGGGCGATGCGATACAGGCGTTTCTGCTCTGCGGTGGGCTCGAGGTCGCCGCAGATCCAGCTGCGCGACATGTCCACGCACATTCCATATACACCGATGAGGTCCGTATCGAAGCTCACCAGCTCTCCGTCGCGAATGATACGCGGTCCGCATTCCTGGAACCAAGGATTGGTGCGTGGTCCCGAGCTGAGAATGCGAGTCTCAATCCACTCGCCCCCTCGTCGAATATTGCCGGCATGCAGAGCAGCCCAGACGTCGTTTTCGGTGGCTCCGTCGCACAGAGCCTGGCGCATCTCGCAGATCGCGGCTTCGCAGGATGCAACGGCACAGCGTATGGCCAGGATCTCGTCGGGGCCCTTGATCATCCTCGCGTGCTCGGTGACAGCCTGCCCGTCACAGACGTCCACCCCCAGCGCTTCGAGGGCGCGCAGCCCGGCGACTTCTATGCGATCCACACCCAGCCGGCGGTTATTGCCGGCATGCATTCGCAGCAGTTCATCGACTTGGATAGCGAAACGCGTGGCATATTCCTCGGTCCGGTTGCCGGTTTCAAAGTAGAAGAACGAGGCGCCATGGCGTCTTTCGTTGATCAGGGGCAGGTGCGCAGAGAGATGGTCGCATCCATGGAAATCCCACAGCACCAGGTAGCCACTGGCCGCGACGAAGCAGGCGCGGGCAGGATTGTGGGCAGTCCACAGCTGCATGTTGGTGCTGTCGGTGGCATATCGGATATTCAGAGGATCAAACAGCAGGATCCCGCCCAGGTTGCGAGCACTCAGTTGGTCGCAAATGCGCTGCAGGCGATACGCACGCATCGTCGGCAGATGCGGCGGCTGCAGGCCCAGACGCTCCCACTCTGCAAAGGCCAGGGGGGTCGGTCCTATTTCCGCGCGGTCGTTGTCGTTGTGCGAGCCATCGGGTTTGAATGAAGCAGTAGGGTCGATCCGGCGAGACTGGGGAGGGATGGAGAACGGCGAGGCCATGGTAGCTTGCTGCAACAGTCGATGTGTGGTGATGGACCTTATATATGTGGGTACCTGTGTAGCACAAAGATAGAGGGCACCAATCAACACAATTGTGCGTAATCTGCATTCAGTTCCCTGATTGGTTTATCCTCGACCTGGACGTGGTTATCCCTGGTTGGTCTTGCCAATTTAGTGCGTAAGATACATGATTTGTTAGACGCTGCCGTACAGTTGTCAATGGTTCTGTGGGAATATTAGTCCTGTATATCCTGTCGAACGGTGGTTATATATATGCAGTGAATAAACACCAGTGGGGCTTTGGGTCGAATGGTATTTCGATAGTCGTGTTGGTAATGAAGTGGATATCTAAATTATAACTATCAAGTATTCAAGCTGAAAGTGGCATCAGATTTCCATCCCTGAGCCATTCCTGGACTCGCCTGCCCACATTCTCCGGAGACTCGACGAAAACATGCTGCCAGCCAAATATACGAAGGCTCTCATGTCCACCACCGCGTCGGCCCACCTCGCTCGCAGCTCCAATCCATTCCCCTCGCATCCGAGGAAAGGCATCGTCCATGTGGGACCCGACAAACTCCGTTTCATCCTGGTCATCGAGTTGGAAAGGGTAGCTTTTGTGGGCACCAAAGAACGACAGGGCCAGGCGGTCGTGGTTGGCATGTGTGAAGTCATGGACATGCTGAGCGTTCTCAAGACAACAGCTGCCGTCGTTTATATGGGGGCACTCCTTGTCTGCATCACTAAGGCGTGCCCTGTAATCATCAATGCCTCCGGAGATGCTATTTCCCATGGCCACTGTATGTGGCTGTGACCGCCAGCTGGATGAGAGCAGCTCAGAAATGGAAACTGGTTGAATATGCCACTCAACCTGGCGCTGAAAACCTTCGTCAGACGTGTCCTCTGCCTTCAAATGCGCAATAAAGACATTGAAATGCCATCCATGCGAGCAGAAATAACGATCAACCATGACAATGGGGAAATGGCCTTGTGCCCACTCATGCCGGAGCAATAGATATCCCACAAAGCAAGGGGTGACTGTCAGTCCTTTGCCTGACTTCAATGTGGTGCGTGCCAGTAATCTGTGATCATTAGCCAGGAATATACTCCGTATGTAAAGCATGTTTCGGGCTTACCTATCCATCCCCCCCGGAGAGCATCGCATGGCCACACTATGAAGCCAGGCAGAGCTCAAGTCGGAAATCCATACCTGCAGCGCCCGAAGCTCTTGCGAAAAGCGCTCCACACGGGCCTTGCGGTAATCACTGTGATCGAAATCCCAGAACCCTTCCATCAACGCATAACCAGCCTCTGCGGTGTCCTCTGGGCACAGCCGCGCCACCACGGTGTTGTTTACGCTGGAGAAGGACTTGTACTTTGAGAGCACAAATGAATAAACGACCAGGCGGACAAGTATCGTGATATTGTCAGGAGTCCACCTGGTCTCAAATGGAAGAGGGATCTCGGATCCTGTGGACGATGGCGACGTCGAGCGACTTTTCGTCGAGGACGTCGATGACCAGGAAACAGACTTGGATGAATCACCCTCAAAGCTTCGCCTAGGGCCTCCCACATCTTTAAGCAGGTATGGAATATTAGAAGGCTCGGCAGATGAGAATTCCTCCCAGTCGACTGCCCGAAACAGTTTCGGTAGTGGGAGATCCTTCCCACTGAGTCCGACAGACTGTGGCCGTGCGCTCTGTTGAGTTAGGGCTGCGCAGATCTGCTGTGCCTTTTCCTGCGTCTTTCGAAGACGGTGGACGGTCTGGTCAATCCATGAAGAGGGAGCATTCCTATGTAAGCGGTATACTTCAAGGAACATCCCTGCCCTCAAGTGACAGCCAGTGTCTCCGACATGGGCGTCGAAAGCCATGAGCCCAGGGGACGATGTGCCATTCGGTGAATCGAGAAGCAAAGCGCGGAAGCTCGTTAATGCCTCGATGCTATCAGATGCAGCACGGGCTACGTCTGTCAATACTGCCGCATAGAGTGCTTTGGGTTGGCTTTTCAGGCGTTGGTGCAGAGTGGGAAATAACAGGTCCGCCATGTTGGCTGAGCGGAGGGAAGTGGAAGTAATTTGACAATCATTTAGCTCAATGTGAAGAACTCCAAGTATATCAATTATTATACCCGAGAATCTAAGGTTCCAGGGCCGATCTGTACAAACTATCCATGACGAACCCCGGGACCGGTCCTTCGGGACAGCACGAACTACCGTTTGCGGGCCACGCGACGGCCAGAGGGCTGCCTGGAGAAACTCAAAGTACTGGCAGTATGGGCTGGTAATGGGATCGGCTGTCTGTGGTTCGAACGGGAGATTCTGTCGAGCCCTTGCCACGAGAGCGTCTACTCTGGCCCGCGTGTCCACACCAACCTGCAAGTTGGTATACGAAGAGCGACGATCATCATTCAGCTCTGGACTCGTCGGATGGCCTGAGAAACGGGCGAATGCTTACATGTGAACGCCTATCTACATTCAGCATTCAGTGCGAGCATGGCCGGGATACCTGTTGGCAGCCACAGCTTGGATGATCTTCCATCAGATAACGTAAAGTGAATTAGAAGGCCCCCCACCGATGATCAGGACCCAGTCGACACGTTTGACAGGCCGTCAGCCACACCGGGACGTCCTGCGTGGGGCAGCGCCCTTTTCCAGAGCCGATAATCAACGGTGTTGTGGGTATGGCCAGGGGGTTTCCCGATCTGACTGGGCAATATCAACTATCAACATTATAGACCACCGACTAGTCAGAGCTCATGACGCAGCACGCGAAGATCACATTGTTCTCAGCCTCTCGCTACATTCTTCCTTGCTAGTCTATTCACTATTCCCTCCTCAGCCGACACTCCACGATGGTAAGGTCGCCGAGATTGCGCCAGACCTGCACCGACTCCAGCCCCGCTTGCTCAGCCAAGCGTTCGTACTCGACCCGCGTGCGTTGCTTAGCATTGATGAAGCTGTACACCTGCAGATCCAGCCGGCTGGTTGGAGCGTCTCCCCAGTTCGCCAGCAGCGGCTCCGGAGCGTCATGCTGGCTGTCGCCTCGCGGCTGAGTTTCCCCGGCTGCACGGTACGTTGGGCACACCATGTGCTCGCAGATGAGCAGCTTGCTCTCTGGTGTCATAGCCGAGGCACAGGACTTGAGGACCTGGACGGCCTCCACATCAGGCCAGTCGTGGATAACGTGGCGGAGGAAGTAGATCTGCGCTCCCTTGACAGGGGCCTCTTTGAAGAAGTCCAGGGGGGCAAAAGAGGCAATTCCGGTATCCACAAACTCGGAAAAGTTGTCAATGAGGTTCTGTCTCGTCAGATATCATTCGCAATGAACCAGACATTCGGAGGATACTGACCTTGTCGAAGACCGGCTTCGAACTTGGCTGGTCCTGCACCGTCAGGCTGAGCCCTGGGAAGGCCCGCAGGACTGGCAGAGTAGCTGCTCCGATGGCCCCTCCCACATCGACGATATGAGCGTCCTTCTCGCGGGCCCAGGGATAGACTAATCTGTTAGTACTGGACCGTCAAAACCTTGATGGCCCGACTTACGGCTGAGGTACTCTCCCAGGTTGAAGGCCTTCCCACCCATGGCCTTCTGGGTCCGCTTGGCCATTTCCGGCCTGACGGTCGTAGTGTACTTGAAGTAGTCTAGGGGCGTGTCATAGGCAATGTTGAACGGCGCCTTTGTCGGTTCAGTGGCGTTCTTGAACTCCGGGCTCGTCATCGCGTCCCACACCTTGCAGGACGCAGGGCGACAGCCATCGATACTGGAAAACGAATCAGCAACAGGAACTCGGACCTGCGGAATGACTAGAACATACCAATGGCCCACAATGGCCCTCAGCGCCTCTGATCGGTATCGCACGGACAAGGCGTTGTTGGCAAAGGTGTTCGGGGCTACTTCCTCGAAAATGTGGGAATTGCACAGGTTGCGCAGGAACCGGGCCAGAACTCCGGCGTTCAGCCCTGTCTTTGCTGCCAGTTCGTCAATGTGACCAGGGCCCTCGGCCAGGAGGTTGGGGATATCGGCCTGGCAGGCGACGAGAAGAGAGGTCTGGTCGTGGCATCCGTAGGTGAAGTCGTTCAAGTACGTATTCGGCCCACAAAGAGCCCGCAGCATCTGTCCAGCAGAGGCGATTGACTTGAGAGCATACAGGACGTTCTTCTCGTCTCGCCGATGGATGGGATGCTCGTCGACGGCGTGGAGTGTGAGTGGAGGATCCTGGTGCTCCAGGACGGCGCCCTTGACGACATCGATACTGGACACAACGAGATCCCGGAGCATCTCGAGCTCACGGACAGGGTTAGATTCGGCCGACATTGTGTGAATAGTCTAGAAGTGACTCCAAACGGGCAGATGTTCTATTCAGCTTTCCTGCAGCTCCCATTGAACCCTGGGCTTTTATGCTGAATCCGAGCCGCGTACGCACCGAGAGATAACGTTTGCTGTAGTCTCATGGGTCGTTTAATTCTCCGTAATAGGCCTTTTGCCCTGTATGTCCAAGCCCATGATGCTCGTTTCGTACTTCTCCGAGATCGGAATCTTTCGAGGCTGCGCTGATCTTCTGGTTATCGCACTGCTTGACGTCCTTCTGTCGACGAAAAACGTCACCGTCGATTATGACAGACGTCGGCATTTCTGAAAGCAGATGGATCCTTTGTAAAACTGGATCCCATGGGGTTGACCATAAATTAGGCGTTTGGTGGAGTGGAAACGGCACGTCTGGAACGGTGGAGCAGGCAATACTCCTAGTCTGCTGTCTCCATGACCCAGCATCAAGGATCGGTCTTGGATATCTGATTTAAGCACTTGGTGAACTGTACGCTTTGCTTGACTGCTTGATTGCCTGACTGTCACTGTACACCAGCAAGATGGGGCACATTCATGCTCTGTTCTTCGATGCGACCACCGCGATCACTCTAAGACCAGTCGTCCTTTTTGCTATTCTCATACTTTTCTTTGCGCTGTTTGTTCAGAAGAATTCTAGCAAAAACCTACCAAATTCGCCGCATTTCTTACATCACGATGGGAGGTTGATGAAGACTCTTCCCGGGGATGCGCGATACACTCGATTCACGCACGGGTACAGCGCTCTACTTTGTTTATTCACAGTACATACTGATACCTCAACAGCAAGGAACTGTCTAAGGCTGGGCAGGCCATGTGTGGCGATGAGCCCTATCTGTTGAGAAACAAATCGAAGCGCGACCTTGTCCTCCATACTCCGGCGCAGATGAGAGACTTTTTCAAGGGAGATGGCAAACGTGAGTCTTTATTGATTCTTCATGGACAGGAAGTTAAGTCTGACCTCTAAAGTGCACACGAAGCAGCAGGATGCAAGCATGGGAGCGTACTTTCTTCGCAGTCTGGGCCAGTGTGTAGGAGCGCAGAATGGACCACGCTGGCACCAAACTCGCTATCACTTGGAACAGTTCTTCTCTGCTGTTGAGGCTGCTTCAATGATCACGGATTTCCAGCGGGTTTTAAATAACTGGGCGAAAACACTGCCGGCCAATGCAGCATCGCAGCAGATAGGCGACAGGAAGTTCCTGACCGACAGCGTTGAGATTTGTCGACAACTCCCTTTTCGCATGATTGCGATGTGTCTTTATGGAAATATGCTAACTGACGAGGTGAGCCTATTGTCGTGTTTGTATATCTTGGTTCTAATTATTTAGCGATTCGATATGCTGTGGCGCCTCAACAAGATCCACGAAAAGGTGACGCAGTATACCTTCTTTGGCACATGGGAGAACATGCCCTACTATCATCTGCTTCCCACTACAGCAAACAGAGTGCTGGCCGAGTACGAGGAGGGGTGGAAGGAGTTCAACCTGGAGATCATCAGCGCAGCAAGAAAGGTACCCTCCCTTGTTTATCACCTTCAAGCATTGTCTATAACTTACGATAGAGAAACACGTCCTGTCGAGCATCACGCATGTTCCAAGTTGTGGAATCCGGCGATATGACAATGGACATGGTATGGCCTCCAGTGCTGCTTTCAAGGCAGGCTGCTGACAATTGGAAGTACCTTCAATCTCTAGATGAAATCCTGTTCACGAACATCGATGTCACGTCTGCCCAGTTTGCGTACGGCTTGATTAATATGGGCAAGTCTCCAGCAGCTGGGCGCAGATTATACGACGAGGTCAGCACCGTTGCTGTCGAAGAAGATGAAATCGACTTTTACGCCCGCAAGGACGATACATTCCTGCACAAGATGTATCTCGAGATATTGCGAACCAACCCGCCCATCTGTTCGTTCGCTTTTCCTCTCCAGTTGATATTTCTAGCTGACAGTTGTGATCTCTAGGGTTTACCTTCCCCGAAACCACCGCGGTCGAGAAACGAATCGACGGATTCCTTATCCCAGCCGGTACCAACGTTGTTATTGATACATTGCGACTGAATAAATCGTCTCCTATCTGGGGAAACACTGGCCATGAGTTCCACCCTGAACGATGGGATCATATCACCACTGGGCAGGCGCGGTATAGCTGGCTTGGATACGGAATGGGGCCAAGGAAGTGCCTGGGAAAGAACTTTGCCAACATCATCCTGAAGCTGTTCATGATATCGGTCAGTAGGCACTTCACACTGGATGCAGGAGAGGGGGCAGTTCAGATCAAAAGGGATCGGTTTACATGTGTACCGGAGCAGTTGGTGGCGTTTGAACAGCGGTAGCGATAGTTTAGAAGTCTATTATATAGCGATTCTGGATACTAGTTATGAATTATGCTCTTAAGGTGTTCCCCATTGCTCTATATTGAATATCCTTCATGGCTAAGAGAAAGAATGTCCACATTAATGTACAAATTATATTCTAAAGCCATCACCTATTCCAAGTCCATCACCAAACACTGTACGCCCCTCTATATCAGATCTACTTCCGCAGGCCCGGGATATCGGTGTTGCTTGCATTGCGAGGAATCAAGTCGAGGGTCTTGAGGAACTCGTTGGTGAAGTCGAGACCGGTGACTGCGAGGCCCTCGCCAACGACTTCAAGGACGCAGGCCGCGACAAAGGTGACATTCAGCGTGATGCCGGCAAGATCGGGCACCCACTTCTCAGGATGTCCCCACCAGAGGATTTCCCAGTGCAGCTCGTCGATGAGCTTGTCGAAGTCGACGGTCTTGAGGTTGACGATCTCAGACACAACGCGGTCGGTAGTGGGCCAGAGGCACTTGAAGAAGGCGTCAATGGCGGAGCTGTCGCTGGCAGCAGCATCGATCAGGCCTGAGATATCAGGGGAGGGTTGAGCTGCCTCAGCCACAGCCGGGGTGGTTGGGCTGGGCACATCGGAGGACGAGGAGGACTGGCCAACGGCAGAGGCAGTTAGGCCAAGCAGAGTCAAGGGGAGGAGTCTCATCGTGAAGAAAAGGGAAGAACGTCTTGAGGTGATGGTCCTCATACCGTATTCTGGACGCCTTGCATTGTTTTATACTCGGCAGGAAGACCACCACGGAGAACAGCAGCATTCTATCCGGCGTGCAGAATCCAGATAGGCGAGATAAGGATCTACACGCAGTGCACACCGCAGTCTAGAATTTGAGTATTTGACAGCCCTGATCGTGCATGTCAATGGTTCACGTCGCGGTCCACAGCAAAGCAGGGCCTGGTGCCAGAGTCCGCAAATGGCTGTCAGGGACGGTCGGTCGTTCACATGCAAATCGCCACGCGGAATAGGAACTACTAGCAGGTTAAGCACCACAGTTTGACAGGTTAAGCATACAGAGTGGAGCCCAAAAAGGCCGTTCAGGGTGTTTATTCCGATATGGAGTCGCCATTCAGTCTGGGTCCGATTTCGGTGGCGCAGAGTATGTACGCCTGCAGTCTGCACTCTACGATCTTTCCCAAATGCGTCAACGGCCCGATATCAATCATATCAATCACATCAGTGGCAGGCCTGAGTGATCCCTCTGGCACCGTGGTTCCCGCTGATCGGCAAGGCTTTGTGCCGTTGCGACGATCACGGAGCATCTGCTGCATCTGGCACAGTCCGAGACATAATTTATGCCAGTGCATCTTAGTTCTGCATCGGCTGTTACAGCAGGACTCATGAGGATTCATGGCTTAGCGTGGAAAGGCCAATTGAGGGCTGCCTGAGTCAGGACGAGCCACCTGAAACTCTGGGCGAAGGCTATCACATGCAGCCTTGCTCATGAAGGGTGCGAGGAGGGACAGGATGCCTCTTTTATTTCTTTTATCACGTCTCGTTTACTCCAGAACCGCTTTGCGTGGGAAAGGCAGCACAGCACAATGTTGAAAACACTCCCCCTGCTGGTCCGGCTGCCGGAGCCATGGAAGACCTCTTATGAGCTTCTGGTAGTCGAATACGAACTCGCCGTGCGCAAACTTAAGCTAAGTCACTCTCCTCGTGCGGACGATGGGCCTCTGCCGCCGGAGCCGCTACACCATGAATTCTTGACCTTCACCGACTTGGCTCTTCCTCAGTCGTTGACTGCTCCGGACGAGGGCAACAACCTGGCATGGGCAAGGGCACAACGAAGCCCTATTACGCATCTCTCCTGGTCTGGAGCCACGCCCACTGTGGGTCAGATATGGAACGTGGTCCACGCAATCGGGATACTGCACGATGACTTCGAGATCTTTCGTGCGGATCTATCAGGGGACGGTCAGGAGCTGCTGGAACGAGAGCTGCTGGCAGTTGGACTCGCTACGCCTCATCCCAAGCCTTCCTCACCTCCAGGGAAACCGATTCCCCCCTCGACAGACCATACTGGACAGTTGGTCTTTTCCCGCAGCAGTTTCTGGCAGGGAGCAGGCTCCCCGTTTGGTGCTCGCGCAGCATGGGTTGCTGACCCAGCTATCCACAACCATCTACGAACGCCGTTAAATTTGTATCCCAGTCGACCGTTAGAGTATACATTGACAACAGAGTTTCCTAAGCGCCAGGTGCACGCATTGCACCCAGTACGCCCTCCCAAGCCAGCACCCGGGTCACGCATCTACAGTCGCTATATTCCAGCCCTTGGCGAGTTCTTCTCCGTATACGCCCTGGACTACACCAACGAGGAGCACCTGCACCTCTTCCACACATGGCAGAACGATCCCAGAGTGGCCGAGCAGTGGAACGAAACGGGCACGCTGGACCAACACCGCGAATACCTACGCCAGATCCATGAAGATCCCCATCAAATGGCCGTGCTGGCCAAATTTAACGATATCTTCTTCTCCTACCACGAGATCTACTGGGCCAAGGTTAGTCCTCCGTTATCACACCCAGTACAACAAGCTCACTGCTCTCGTCTCACAGGAAGATCATCTCGGCGCACACTACAACGCCGGCAATTGGGACCGCGGACGGCACTCTCTCGTCGGCGACACTCGGTTCAGGGGGTCACAGCGGGTGGTTGCATGGTGGTGTAGTCTGATGCATTACATCTTCCTGGACGAGCCTCGCACCGAGTACGTGACTGGCGAGCCCAAATTTGCCCATCGAGTTCCCCTTGCGTATGACCATGCTACGGGCATGAACCTGGCCAAGGTCATCGACCTGCCTCATAAACGTTCCGCACTGATTCTGGGGAGTCGAGACAAGTTCTTCCATGTAGCACCGATGCGTTTCGACGGCGTTGAAAATTTGGATCGTAATCCATATGGCGTGCTGAAGCTATAGCGGTTTGTTTGAATTAGCAGAACTCCGACCAAGTCTTGTGGAGTCGCGTGCAAATATACGATATACAAGTGGTAGTAGATACCTCCTACGATAGAGTCATATCATACACAAGTCGGTGTTGGATGAGTAACAAGAGGGGTTTCACTCTATGGTATTTTAAGTATCCTTTTTTATACAAAAGAAGACCGAGTATAAACAGAAAGATTACTATATCTTGGCTTTTTTCTACAGTTAACTAGCTACTTGAACATTATCAGGCTTATCTTCATTATGAATGGTTTCTCTGCAGGAGTATTCACTGTTCGGCGGTTGTATCTGGCCAGCCCCCAACCAGCAGATTAACAGCGTCAGCCAGCTTGGGGGCCGACCCACTTCGTTGTTTTCGCATAGTTACCTTGGATTATACTTACTGATGCTGGCAGCGAATGAGGGCATGTTATTTGAAACGTTCATGCCAGTCCGGGTAAGCCATAATTTCCTGCAGCGAACAGCCCCCATCCCATGCCACACCATGAGCTGCACCCTGGTATAAGGATAGAGAGACGCCCTCTGGACCTGAGCCCTCCGTTCCTTCACGTTGGTATCTGTTTGTTTATTCGTCTGGTCCAACGATGAGGTACACTCCCACCCTTTTCGCCCTTCTGGGCTCCGTCGCCACGAGCTACGGCTGGGTCTTGGATGCATCATGTAACCCATATAAAGATATGGTAATCACTAGCATGAATAGTGCTTTCGATATGGCCAGGGCAGGGAATGATGTTCTGGAGGCCATTGATCCCTATGGAGACGGGACTCCGAACCAGGCTCAGCTCGACCTGGTGTCTTACCTTTTCGCTGATACAATGTCGAATGGCGAAGTTAACCCTTCGCCATTTCGCACGGCCCGCCGTATACACGATATGATTCTGGCCTATGACTCCAATGTCGGACGTCCTATGCCAAACCCTCCGCAGGATTTGTCAACCTTGCGCTTTGCGAACGTCGTCGTCTTTTGCAACTATGAGCGTTTCACCGAAAACCGAGATTGCGACGGAAACGAGGCCAAAGGAATGGCTTGCGACACAGCCATGCGCCAACCTTTCCAGATGGGCGACCTCTATAGCGAGTGCAAGAACAAACCCTTCGGTGGAGGTGGCACCGAGGTCAGTCTTTTCTCCAGAAATGAGCACACGGTCTCGCAAGCTAATCCTGTGGCAGGCTTGGACAAAGTACTTCGATAGTCGGAGAATTGGAAAGGCGTCCATAATCCAACTATGCCCCTGGTACTTGCAACAGGTGAAAGGCCAAAAGTTCAAAACCTTTGAAGACCTGGGGAACAAGCCCTTCCCGGCTCGCAAATTGAAGGATAGGCTCCTAGGCAACACTGCGATGGATTTGGTAAATACGTTTTCTGGCACGCTGCTGCACGAACTGTCCCATGCACCGGCAGACATTGGAGCACGCGATGGAGACGGGGACGATTCATACCGCTGGAAGAACTGCCGTAGGTTGGCAAAGCAGGGCACGACAAACGCAGAGAGCTACGCTTTCTTCGGCCTGGGAGCGAGGATGATCGCTAGCCAGGACAATCCGCAGCGGCCCATGGAAGACGGCTCCATCCAGGTCCTCCCTGCAGGCGCAAAGAAGCGAAGGTCTGACAACGTCCTGGTCAACCGGGCAGATGCTCCAGAAGTCACCAAGACGGTGGACCACGGCCCTGTCACTCTGGAGCCATCCGATGCTGCGTCCCTGACCGATGTCGTCCCAGCTGGGGAGAGCTCTGCGGTCATCTACGACGTCCACACGGTCTTCCTGGACCCAGGCGAGGATGATTCATCCTCTGGCAGCTTTGGCTCGAGCACATCAGACACGTCCGAGCCTACCTCTACAGCTTCAACCTCTGGTCGACCCGGTTCCACATCAGACACGTCCCAGTCCACCTTTATAACTTCGCCTCGTGTACCAGAGTCGCCTGGTGTATCTGATTCTACTTCCTCTGATCCTACCTCTTCTAGTCCTCTTATTGGTACTACCTCAGCTGGCTCGACTTTATCTGGCCCTGCCTCTTCTGGCCCTCTCGCTAGTTCGACTTCAGCTGGCTCAACTTCATCTGACTCTATCTCCTCTGACTCTGCCTCTTCTAGCTCTACTTCATCTGATTCTACTTCCGCTGATTCTACCTCTTCCAGTACTGTTATTGGTACTACCTCTTCTGACTCTACTTCATCTGGTCCTACCTCTTCTGGTCCTCTCGTTACTTCGACCTCAGCTGGCTCTACTTCTTCTGACTCTACTTCTGGCTCTACTTCTGACTCTACTTCTGATTCTCTTTCCTCTACTTCGTCAGGCAGCGCCCCTTCTGTTGTCATTACAACCTCGGAGGGGAACCCTATTACCTCGACTGTGGTTGCTGAATCAACCCCAGCTCCTACTTCCATTACGTCTGCGCCAGAAAGCAGTGACGTGACGACAGTTACATCAGGCTCATCTACAACCACAGTCCCAATAACTGTTGTGGATGTGACCAAGTCCGACACGACGACTCCCGTCACATATACATCCACCCGGACCAGCGCTGAGGACGGCAAGCCTACAGACGTTTGGGTGTGCACTGGGTCTCTCTGTGACTCTGACTCGGATTCTGACTCTGACTCTGGCTCCGGCTCCGGATGCAAAATCCCAGCCTTCTGCAACTCACCCGATCTGGGCACGTCTTGGGGTCTTTGCTGTGGCTTTGCCCCAGCGCCTCTCCCTGATGGCACAGTCCCTCCCCCTGGTGGTCCTCCAGCTCCTCCTCCTGCTCCCCCAGGTGGCCCTCCAGGTGGTCCTCCCGGCGAAGAAGGCTCTCCCAGCAACAGCAACGACAACCAATCTCAGTCGACCACTCAGACATCATCTTCAACCAGTGAATCAAGCTCTACCACATCCTCAACATCTAGTGAGCCAATGGCTGCGGCGACAATTACTGGTGATCAATTCCTGGAGGCCGCGCCTGTTACCTCGTGGTATGAGGTGCAGCAGTCGCTTCTGTCGGAGCTCATGGCAGACACCACCGATCCATACATTACCTGGACGCCCTCAAGCTCGTCCTCTGGCTCGCTGTCGTCGCCAACCTCCAAGCCTCAGATCACCTCGTCGTCTGCTCCTTCGACAAGTCCACCCACATCCGCCGAGACAACTTCATCAACAACAGACACGACCTCTGCCTCTTCTACCACTGACAGCTCCGACTGTTCTGTTATCTCCCAGGGAGACATGCGCATACTCTCCTGTCCGTCGACCACTAGTACTAGCACATCGTCGACGTCTACCTCTTCTCCAAGTAGCAGCTCCGGCTGTTCGGTCTCCTTCCAAGGAGACATGGGCGTACTCTCTTGTCCGTCGACAACTAGCTCATCGACGACTAGCACATCGTCGGCCTCCAGTGTCGTTCTGTCTGGCTCCCCAACGTCCTCTGGGACGCCTACCACCTCTTCGTCGTCCAGCTCATCTGCATCCCCAACGCCATCTGAAGACCCAGGTACGGCCGACTGTAAAATCATCTTCAAGGATGATCTCGCCTCGAAAAAGGACTGGATGTACAAGGTCACCATGTCTGGCGACTGGGTAGACGAGAAGGTCGTCAAGACCGAGATCTCGACCTGCAGCAACGAGGGAGGCCAGCCCTCAGCGTGGGTCTGGGAGGACCAGGGTGACGGCTTTTACATGGCTGGCTTCGACCTGTACGATCTGTCGGACGAGGACTGTGTGGCATCTGCCATCAGGAGCGCCTCCTCCTTCAATGTGAAGGAGTTGACATGTAACGATTATATTGGCGAAGACAGTGATCTGGCGATGGAGTTGACGGACCAAAGCTCGAGTTAGTGCTGTACATAATTGAACCTATTAATAGCTGTGTATAATTATTAGTATACTGTCTTTCCTATATCTACCACTGTGCGCAAAGCACAACTCATAATATTATTTCTACAGCACAAGGCCTTTATACGCAAGTCTGTATGTCTAATTACTGTTTCTTCCAGCGTCATCAACCTCCACTGTCATCTCTGGCTGGGTCTGGACCGTGGGAGCGCAATAGAGCGAGCATCAGCACTCTTTTAGAACTAGTATTGCCCCCCTAGACCCCTGAATCACTGAGGAACGTGGGTCGTGTAAGCCAAGCAAGAATAGTAAGTGTAAGCCATGTTTTCGCCCCTGCGAGGTCGCGCCTTCAAACACAGAACCCACAAGATGGCCAACAAGGATATACCACCTGAGGTTCAGCAGCAGGTTGCCAGGGAGTTTGATAGGATAAGGGCAACGATCCTCGAAGGGAACGAGCCTGGCCTGCCCCAACCAGGGCCCATGTTTAACTCAAGCCCGCGAGGCACCACGACAAGCCAAGAAAAATATGCGCCAGGAGGTCATAATGTCCCGGGTCCTTTGAATATTACCAAGTGGAACATCGACCATCCAGTAGTGTGGATGAACGCGATTCTCGTTGTAATCCTGGTCTCAGGGGCGTTTCTATTTTGGGGCTGTATAGCCCTGATGCAAGCAGCAGGACTCGTCGCACTATTAGCTCTGGTCGACTATCGAGTGTCCAGGTACGTCTAGACTCTTTCCATTATATAACTCTCGTGCTAATTCTATCATCACCAGATGGTTGCTGCATAAGCGACCGCTCAAGATTGGCCCTACCACAGAGTGATATGTGGCTTATGCTGAAATTTCGACCAAGATGGACGAGCCTGACATGATTTCCAAGTCCTCCAATGGTAATGCATCACTCGACATTCATGGACACCTACAGCCTAGAATCTTATATTGTATGCCGCTGGTGTGAATGCCCGAAGAAGCCCGGGTCTAGCTTTCTCACACCCAGCACAGCCATAGTCTATTCATTACTACTCTTTAGCCAATTGACAACATCGTGATACAAGATAAAGCCACCGGTTAGGGTTTAACTGGCGTGAGTTAGGTGTTCTTCCTAAATCACAATCTTCGTAAAGCGATCAGACTGTAACAGACCGATACCATGAGGTATTCCTTTATATCGTTACCCAAATACCTGGGAAGCCATATTAAAAGTAATACTCAGATTCTTGACGACGATTTTTATCCGCGATAACAACGAATGGAGCACATCAGGCCACGGTTGTGATAGCCACGGGCATGGGATTACTGTCAGTTCAGGCTTTTATCAACAAAAAATAACAAGAATGATAATGGAGGATTTTAGTTACTTAGAAGACCCGTGGACAATCTTACATGCTGAGTGCTGTAGATACACATGGAAATTGTAGTATACACAGTTGAACAGGATATTGACTAGACAGCAGCAAACTATTATGGTCGTCGGCTCGTCCGAGTGACCGAAATGCGTGAGTAGTACAGGTTATATGCGACCGGAATAACTATCAATGGTGTTTAAACCTCCTAGTTGTTGATTGCAGGTCGTAGGCTTGAGCGAATCTATATACAGGCATAACTTGACTCCCTTCTATATTCGCCTATAGTCGCCTCTTCCGCACCTCTGTATCTTGTTACAGTGTCCTAGTAGGCGTTGACACAGACTCCCGGAACGCCTGCTTGAGCCCCCCTCTGACAGGACTGGCCCTCTGGGCAATCTTGAGGGGTCTGGCAAGCTTCGCTACCTACAGGGATAGATGGTCAGTACATTTGACAAGCTATCTGTAGACTCCCACATACCAACTGCGGCCATAATGGCAACCATGACGAAGGCGAGGAACTTCATTGTGGGCTGTTTATGCAAATATGAGGATGATGTTATTTGAATGGGACTGGGTTTGGATTCGTAGCTGAGAGTCTCTCCCACCGGATCAAGTCGCCCTATTTATGTCCACCTGTGCCCGGTATCGGGCCCCTGTGCACCTTTCGCCCCCAGAATCCTGTGCTGAACGATGGAGTACGAGGAAGACATGAACAACTGTAGTCGAATCAGATAAGATCAGGCGATCCAGATCGTGGAGATATAAGCCAGGCGGGACTACATAAGCCAAACTTTGTATGTATCCAGTATCCAGAATAAGTCAACGTGATTACATGCAGTCCGTTCTCTGGTTGAGCGTAATGCGACGATCGGAGGACTTTGGGCCCAGCGCATTCCATGCGTTGTCATCAACGGAGAATTGTTGGTTTTGATCTCGTATATTTCGATGGCGGCTCAGTCGGTGCCGCTTATCAGATACACTCATAGTTGCACCCACGTCCCAGCACACCTTGCAAGTTGAGCAAGTTGACATGTTGTTGCAAAATTGGCATCCGAATGTATTTGTCAGGCTTTTCTGCTTTTGCTTGCAATATGGAAAGCGATGGGAGTTATTCAAAAGTTAATGGAAATTCTCTAGTGTGAGGCATTGTCGTGCGATATATATACTTTGAAAAGATCTGCATTTTTCAATGCTGCAACCAAAAACCATCATTTCTGTATTCACATGCTGGGAATACGAAAATAGCTCTAGAATACTTAGCAAAGTCTTCATTTAGTATTGTTATATACTGTGTGTAGTGAATATTGCTGTCTAATGTTGTGGTTGGTGTTCCCAAAAAGGAAGTCACGACTCGAGGTTGTGGCTTCCACTCTGGGACTAGGAATGCCACTAGCCCCATTTAGCTAGGCCGTGTCCTGGTCAGGTGACCCCCAGTACAGTGCGAGCTGCGCGTCCAACTCGCGTCCCTCCAGTCGCTTCATCTTCAGGCTCTGCTTGACCGGCGAGATTCCCTCTGCTTTCGCCGACGCGAAAACCACGTCCAGCTCCTCCAGCGTCCGGCCCTTCGTCTCAGGGAAGAAGAAATACACGCACGGTATCAGCGCTGCATTGAACACCGCAAAGATCACATACGTCTTGTACCCCAGGTTCTTGAACGCCGGCGGGGTGATCATGACAATGAGGAAGTTGGACATCCAGTTCGAGCTGGTCGATAGTGCGTTTGCCTGAATGCGGATGCGCAGGTTCGTGATCTCCGCTGGATACAGCCAGGTCATACCCAGCCAGCCGATGGCGAAGAATGTGTTGAATACAAAGAGGAAAACCGTTGCCGTGACACCGTATTTCGTGTTCAGCTCTGGCGCTCCGTTTGGGAGGGTTCGACCCGTGGAAACTGTCCCTGCCAGTATAGCCATCGAGGCCATCATTCCGAATGCTCCGATTAGCATGAGCTTGCGTCGTCCTGTGCGCTCGATTAGGGGCAAGGCAACCAGCGATGCTAGAAAGTACTCCGTCCCATTGCACGCCGCAAGGAGGCGGGACATGTCAGGAGCAAAACCTAGTGAATTTTCAAAGACAAAAGTGGCGTAGTAAGTAATCAAATTGATTCCGCACATCTGCTGAAAGAACTGTGCTACAACAGCCAAGACGGTGCGCCGGAGGTTCTGGGATGGACCATTGGTGAGAAGCTCTTTGTACCGGAGTGGACCTCCCTTGCTCTGTGCGGCCAGCGCGTCGTTGATGTTCTGGATTTCCTGCTCGACTTCCCTGTCATGCTCGGGCTTTCCGACCAGGCGCGCGGTTACATCCCGGGCTTCTGTATGCCGTCCCTGCATGATCAACCATCGCGGAGAGTCAGGGAGATACAAAAGTCCGATCATGACAACGATGGTAAAGAACGACTGGAACATGAGCGGGAAGCGCCAGCGGACAGACCCTGTGAGGAAGTAGAACCCGTAGTCAACCCAGTACGCGATCATGATTCCGGCAGAGATGAGGGCACCGGAGAGCATGATCAAGACACCGCGTTGATGTGGGCGGGCGCACTCACTCTGCCAGGTGGGAATTGCTGATGACTGGTCAGTGCTATTGTCTGGGTATCAGATGAAGTAGGACGTACTGGATGTCACCATTCCGTTTCCAATCCCACCGACGACTCGCCCGGCCACAAACAGTCCGTACTCAAAGCATGCTGCCTGCATAATAGTGCCGATTATCATCAGCAAGGACCCCCAGAATGTCGAAGACTTTCGTCCCCAGCTCTCGCCATAAACGAGAATCACCAGGGAGCCCAACCAGCATCCTATCTGGTATATTGCCACGCCTGCAGCCTGTGTATTGGCGGTCCCCTTGCAGTTGTCCGGATGCGGGACCCTTCCCTCGGGAGTTTCAATCCAGCACAGCGGGTTGAAATCGTCGCGCGGTGTCATCAAGGAGAGTTGTTTCTGGAAGTCGTCCAGCGTGAGCAGAGAGCTCAGAACACCCTGGTCGTATCCAAACATCAGGAAACCGCAACTCGCAATGAACCCGATTGAGATATTTAGAGTACGACCGGACAGATGGGACCCCCGAACGCTCCATTCTGGAAGGTTGCCCATCCAGTTGAAGTAGCTCCCCAAACCGTTGGTCGCTTTGGTTCTATTGCGCTCACATTGGATGCGCTCGGCCTTGCTGGAAGCATCCTGGTTCTCAGTGTGGCTGGGGGAATTGGAAGAAGTAGAATCTGCCTTCTCCTGGAGAGGTGATGAGCGAGTTGTGCTGGACATTTCAAACCAGCAAAGTCAAGGGGAACAAGTAGACAAGCACTGTAGATGCCTCCCTCTTCTCTCCCCGTGGAGGCAGAGACGATTTATACCCACCGCCACGCGAGAGAGTGCGAGAGGCATTGGCCTGCGCACGGCAATGCAGTATGCAGTGACAATGTACGACGATATGCAGTCGTATTGCGTCTGAGACACTCTCGGCACGAACTTGGCGATGGCGGAATTGCCCAAAACGGCAAACCAGGGCTGCCCAAGACAACACCAAGCATTGGCGCGTCCTTTTATCCTTCGTGGCGGCGTCTAGGCGGCTTCTAGGCGGCTGCATCTGGCGCGGCCGATGTCATGCAGCCCTGATCTTGATTCGGTTCCCTGTTTGCCCCGGCCCAGTCTGGTTCGCGTGATGACTTCCTCAACCTCGAGGTAGAACGACCAGAGGCACGCGACAGTATGCAGCAGGCTTGTGTGCTGCACTTGACTTCGCAACAATGGCCGATGAAGGATATCAGGCCGCCACCGCATGCAGGTGGTCGCACGACAGAATTGAGATCCACATCTGCTTAGCCTTACGTCGACCAAGAGCCGTATCCTGCTAGTAAGGGGTTTATCGCGCAGCTCGATGAACCTTGAATGCACGCCCGGATTCTCCGATTGTGACCTGCTGCAACCGGGCGTAACTGCCTGCTCTGAGAAATTTGTCCTCATGTTGCTCGGCCCTTACGGACCACCTGGTATTGGGCAACAACCGGATAAGAATATCGGGGCAGTACGGAATATCGCGAGCTATAAATGCCGCAGCGATCGACAGAAGATCTACAGCTCGGCTCTCTCGGCTCATTAGAGAACGGGAATCCCTTATACGGGTTGTATCTGGGTTGTATCCGGGTGGAGAGTTACAGCATCCTTCTAAGGGTTCGCATATTTGTCGACAGAATGCGGGAGAGCTGACGGCGTCCGTGATAGCGGCTTCCAGACAATGCCTATATGAGGATTCGCATGCTGTCCTGACCAAGAGCTGCGATTGAATCGCTGTATGGTACGGTGACAAGGTAGGGCTTTGTGATGGACAGGGGCTGGCTTACGGGGAATATCCCACGGAATCGGGCGCAGGTGGATTCGCCAGGGAGATTGGATACTAATTAAATATGGTCTTTTAGATTGTAGTGAGACCGAGCGACAAATTATACAGAGTGCATTCAATGCGAATCTGCCTCCACGAGTTTTGATTCCACGCGTGGTCGTCCTTGCGTCGCTCCTTGCAGCGCCATCGAAAGCGTTTACTCCTGGCATAGGAGACTCTCCAGTTCCAAGCCCTTTAGACAGGCAGTTAAGTGTCTGCCTCACCGGCCTTGTTCTGTGATTTGGTATTTGCTTTATATCGCTGCCACTCGAGCATATTCAGGTCGCCACCAATTGCTTTGAACCTGATCGTTGGTCAGCAACATTCAGTAGCAAGACAGACCAGACTCACCATATCGGGTCGATATTGTCCAAGCATAAATGCGGCGAGACATCTGCCTTTTTCCCCCCTGCGCGGTCTAGGGCAGTCCACCCCATTCCCAGATGCGCCCAGGGGTTCGATTCGAAGTAGCGGATCTCAAAGTCCTCGTACCGCGGCCGCTCGATTACCTGCTGATAATGCAGCGACGAGCCTGGCCAGATGGCGTTGACGCGGCCCGTTTCGTTGTTTCTATACCCTGGTTCATATCCTTTTAACTGACATCCTGGTTACGGAGGTGAATGGACCTACAGCTTCGACAATCGTCACTCCAGACAGTGTGCTTCACCCACTCCTGGACATGCTCGTTGAACTGGTCTGTAACCTGCTGTCGAGGAACCCAGCTGCGGATATTCTCATTCTGCATCTTCTTCAGCAGCTGGATTGCATACTCGGAGACCGAATGCAGGGGGGCCATGACACTGCCGTTCTGAATAGGCCATGACGGGCCGATGAACGTGAGGTAGTTGGGCATCTCCGGCACAGCGAGCCCGAGATACGCCTCGGGGCTTTTCTCCCACTTGTCGCGGAGGTCGACTCCATTCCGCCCGATGGTCGCAAACTGCGGACGATAAGTGTTGTCGAACCCAGTCGCACAGACAATGGTGTCTACCTTCCTCTCTACACCGTCCGCCCCAACGACACCATCTTCAGTACAGCTGGCAACAGCAGTGAAATGGACATCGACATTGGACTGCTGGATGGCCTCCATATAAGGGTCTCCGGGTGTTATCCGACGACAACCAAAGCCAAATTCAGGCGTGAAGCCTTGAGCCAAGCGCTCGTCCTTGATGATACTGGCAGTGCGCTGGCGGAAGAAATTCGATGCCCCCTTCTGAGCCACCGAGTCGCGGTAGAAGGCTCCCCACATGCCATTAACCTCGGCCTCGATGCTCTTTGCATGGTCGACCAAGGCTGTCGGATTGGTCTTGAATTCGGTGCATTCACTCTCGCTGTAAACCTTTGTTGGTGTCCCTGTGTTGCCTGCTAAAACGCCGAACCAGACGCCGGTGCGTACAAAGACGTCAAGATGGCCTGTACGTGGTTGCATACCAGCGACAGCCTGAACGGAAGATGCACCGGAGCCGATGACTGCGACGCGCTCGTCTTTCCACTGCTCTGGCTTGTAGTTGTCTGGCCAGCTCGCGGTGTGGACGACCCGCCCTTTGAAGCGCTGGTGCAGTCCTGGCGTATCGGGCCACTGTAGACATTAGATAGAACGTCCCAACTAGAGGGGGAGTATAGTACTTTGGGATTGCTTAGTACTCCGCATGCGTTGAGTAGCACATGGCAGTAATCGTCAAACTCCACCGGCTCATGTCCAGGCAGCTGTCGCCGGAGACGAACATTCCACTGGCCCTTGTCTTCGACCCAGCGACTCTCAATCACTTCTGTATGGAACTGCATGTACTTTCGGAGATCGAAGGCATTGCACACCTTGTCTAGATATTCCCAGATATCGGCGGCATAGGAGAAGTAACGCGGCCAGTCGGGGTACTTCAAAGTCAGCGTCACTATCTGCAGTTCTGGAGGATATACGAACTAATGCAAATCGATAAGTGTACGCATGACTGGGAATGTCACAGCCAGCGTTTGGATATCGATTCGTGAGCCAGGTTCCTGATTCTGTCAGAACCTTGAAAACAGTGGACAGGAGAACCGACCCCCAATATCGCCGCTCTTCTCATAAACAACATGGTCCATGTTCTGACACTGCTTCTGCACCTGATACGCCATCAGGATGCCCGAGAATCCAGCGCCAATCGTAATGACACGCAGCCGGCGATTGTTTGGGTCGTTCCATGTTGTGTCCTGGGGGATCGAGTATGCAGGCACCTCAGGCTGAAATGGTCTTACTCGCTGGCCCTGCCCGTTAATGTAGGAGACTGTCATGGCGTGGAATGTGGCCGTCCTGCCGTCTTACCCTGGTCGTGCTGTCTCTTATAATTGGAGGCTTTCGTCGTCCGGACCTCGGCCAGCGACTGGATTGGTCGCACCCCGAACAAAGAACTGGGGACTGCATGATCGGTATGAGACTCTCCGGGGCGCCTTGGTTTATTGTTTCCGTTGGTGGTGGCTATAAGGACGCGATATCGTACGGACATTCTGGTTGCACATCCATCTCCCCCAATACAGACAACCATCAACAAAATATCACTATGGCAGCACCCCCAGCACCACAACCCCCGAGTCTCCTCGGATACCACCGAGTGCTCTCTCCCCTGGCCGGTGTCCGCGTCTCGCCCCTCTGCCTAGGAACGATGCACTTCGGCGGGCAGTGGGCGCACACTATGGGCGAAGTCACCAAAGAAACGGCCTTTGCACTCCTCGACAAATTCTACGAAGCGGGCGGAAACTTCATCGACACCGCAAACTTCTACCAAGGCGAGGGCAGCGAGAAATGGATTGGGGAGTGGTTGGCCGCGCGCCAGAACCGCGACGAGCTCGTCATCGCGACCAAGTATACCATGAGCTACAGACATACCGGCCCCGAGAAGATCAAGTCGAATTACCAGGGCAGTCACTCGAAGAGCCTCCGCCTCTCGCTTGAGGCGAGTTTGAAGAAGCTAGGAACGGACTATATTGATCTGCTCTACGTGCACATGTGGGACTTTTCCACCGGCGTCGAGGAGGTGATGCAGGCGCTGCACCACGTCGTCGCCAGTGGGAAAGTGCTGAATATCGGTATCAGCGATGCGCCCGCGTGGGTTGTTGTCAAGTGCAATGAGTGTGAGTATTGTCTGAACTGGCTTGCTTGCTAGTCGAACTTCGCTGAGCGACTAACTACTCTACGACCAGACGCGCGATTCCACGGACTGACGCGCTTCTGCGTCTTCCAGGGCCGTTGGTCATGCTCATATCGCGACTTTGAGCGCGAGATCATCCCCATGTGCCAGTCCGAGGGACTTGCGATCGCACCGTTCGGCGTCCTGGGCCGCGGCCAGTTTAAGACGGCGGACGAGTTCCAGCAGGGGGGCACGCGTAACATGGGCCCGCAGGAGGAGAAGCACCGGCTGATGGCCGCGAAGCTGGCGGAAGTAGGACAGCGCAAGGGAGTAGCCTCGACGAGTATCGCACTGGCATACGTGCTGCACAAGTCGCCGTATGTGTTCCCCGTCATCGGGTGTCGGACGGTCGAGCATCTGGAGTCGAACATCGAAGCTCTTGCGGTTGAGTTGACCGATGAGGAGATCTACGAGATTGAGGACGCGACGCCGTTCGACGTCGGTTTTCCGATGTCGTTCTTGTTTGAGATGCCGGGGCAGAAGTACCGAAGTGACATGACGACCAGGCATATCTGGCAGGTTACCTGCAATACTCGTCTTGAGGCTGTTCCGAAGCTTCGGGTAAGTCGTTTACTCCCCTGCTTGTACAGCGCGCTAACCGTGATACCAGCCCATCGAGCCGAAGCAGGGGTACAATCAGATGGATCGGAAGTAGTATGATATTACCAGATAGCTAGTTCGTCTTGGAATGAACTTTCGGGGCCCGAATCCCCGCGCAGTAGCGTATATAACTTTCGTCTTCCCCCAGTATTTTAGCACTGATACCACCCCATTCACCCCATAATCATGTCCGACAACCACCGCCTTGATGGAAAGGTTGCCCTTGTCACCGGCGCCGGCCGTGGAATCGGGGCTGCCATCGCAGTAGCTCTCGGTCAACGCGGCGCCAAAGTTGTCGTCAACTATGCCAACTCGCACGAGGCCGCCGAGAAGGTTGTCGACGAGATCAAAGCAAGCGGCAGTGATGCGATTGCACTCAAGGCCGACGTTGGCGACCCGGAAGCTGTGGCAAAATTGATGGACAAGACTGTAGAGCATTTTGGGTATCTTGATATTGTCTCCTCGAATGCTGGGATTGTCTCGTTTGGACATCTCAAGGATGTCACACCGGACGTGAGCCACCTTACTCACTTTATGAATCAAAGTACTGATATAGACCAGGAATTTGATCGGGTCTTCCGCGTCAACACCCGCGGCCAGTTCTTTGTTGCGCGTGAAGCCTATCGCCATCTACGTGAAGGAGGCCGCATCATCCTGACCAGCTCCAACACTGCATCGGTGAAAGGGGTACCCAAGCACGCCATCTACTCCGGATCTAAGGGCGCCATTGATACATTCGTCCGCTGCCTGGCGATCGACTGCGGCGACAAGAAAATCACCGTGAATGCCGTTGCACCTGGCGCTATCAAGACGGACATGTTTCTCGCTGTGTCCCGGGAGTACATTCCGAACGGCGAGAGCTTTACCGATGAGCAGGTCGATGAGGTATGTACCTTTATCCTAATTACTGAAGCCTTTCCTAATGGTCAGTGTGCTGCGTGGTTGTCCCCGTTGAACAGAGTCGGTCTGCCGGTCGATGTAGCTCGTGTGGTCAGCTTCCTGGCATCGGACGCAGCAGAATGGGTCAGTGGGAAGATTATCGGTGTTGATGGAGGGGCATTTCGATAGATGATTTTAGATTATTACTGCATGTGATCATGATGCATGAACATGCATGGATCTTCGCTCGCCGGTCGCTCACCGAGATCTCGGTAGATTCGCATTGACGAAGATACGTATACTACTAGATACATTGACCTATGCCTTGCCCTCGGTATTCCACTTAGAAGGTGTAATCGGCATCTCAGCTTCAGCCAGAGCAGGAGTTCCAGCTACATCAGTGACAATAGGCAGCGAATGAACTCGTGCAAACCACCCCGAAACCCCAGGATGCTCCGAGCGCCAGGCCGGGTCAAGGAAGAAACGAAATGCGCCCTGAACTATGCCGACGACAAACAGGTCGGCCAGGGTGAGAGCCTCCCCGACCAGATACTCACGGTCGCGCAGATGCCCGTCTAGAATCTGCAGCCGGAACAGAGTGTCCTCCTTGCTTCTCTGGATTGCGTCTGGGACAAACGGCGCTCGACCGATCAGCGGGTTGAACCAGCCTCCCAATGTGGGGAGAATCTCGGTAATCCCAAAGGCCATCCAGCGGAGGATGGAGCTGTAGTCTTTCTTCGAGACGCCGAGGAGGGTGGTATCTTCATTCTGGGCAGTCACTGCTCTGGTTAGAGGTAGTTCGCAGTTGGCTAGGAATGGCTTTACCGTAGGTAGCGATGGCAATGGCCTCTGTCAGTACGAAGCCATCAGCCCCAGCGAATGTAGGGATCTTCCCTAGAGGATTCAGTTTGAGATACTCTTCTGGGGCCTCCTTGGACGAGGTGATGGTTTTGACCTCGAGGGGGAGGCCGTTGGCCTTGGCCACGGCGAGGATTGCTAGGGACCGTGGGTTAAAGGGGCGAGTATAGAGCACGCCGAACGACATCTTAAATATGTGGATGTTGAAATGCTTGGATTACATGGATTGCGCTGGCTAGGAGTGGTCGTAAGAGCAATTCCCAGTTATATATGACTTCTAAGCTGTAGCCCTAACATCCCCGAGCACAACGGCCTTCATCTTCTCTCGATCCGTGAACCGCTCTTCATCTTCCAAAACCTCCGGACTGGTCATAACCGGCAGGAATTCTCCAAAAGCATCTCTGCTTGCAAAGCTGACTATGGCGAATCCGTCGTACGTGAAGTCGCCAGGGTCGCCTACCAGCGGGCTAATCGGGTAGTCTGAACGGGTCTCATCGCGGTGTAGATAATGCCGGGTATGACTTAAAGGGAATGATCTTCCTCCAAGTCTTCGGATAAGGGGGACGTGTGTGTTCTCCCAATGGTCGCGGAATTGGGCTGGAGAGAGGCCTGGCTTGCGCGTCACGAAGACGACGATTGTGAAACCGGATGACATGGATATGGATGGCAAATTGGAATGGCACGGGGCAGGTGAAAGCCAGGAACGTAAATCAGATTGAAGTATTCGACTTTGAAGCATCTCTATCATACACGGTGGCCGGTAACTGCAGTCCTTCTCGGCGGCCGAAGAATAAGAGAGTTCAACGCCTCCAATATTCTAACCGCGCCTCCTTCACTCTACTGAATGTCGTCTTCTGGCGTAGAAACCATGTATCCGACGGTTATCGCAAGTGTAATTGTATTGCTCATTCTCCGCCTGGTGCTGGCGTTCTACCTCGCGCGCCAGAAAGTATGGAAGCTCCAAAGGGCAAACCTGGTATGTTCACCACCAGGATTGCAGTAACAGTGAGACAGACGCTGACTTCTCCAGCCCATGCCAGACTTCAAACTCCTGGCCGGTCACTTTGGCGCCCTGAAACAAACAATCCAGGGAATGCCGCCAAATGCAACTCTGCACAGCATCATGCTTAAGCTCTCCCAGCAATTCCCCTCGGGCATGTTCTATATCAACATGTGGCCGTTCAGCGGCACATGGCTGATAGTCGCGACCCCATCAGCAGCAATTCAGATCCAGAGTCTGAATCTCACTAAGCCGGATATACTGCGAAAGCCCTTGGAGACGATAACGGGAGGTCCTAGTTTGATCAGTATGCATGGAGAGACGTGGAAACGGTGGAGGGCGTTGTTTAATCCAGGGTTTAATCCAGCATACTTGATTGGGCTGGCGCCGCATATTGCAGACGAGGTTGCGGTTTTCTGCGAGCAGTTGAGGAAGAAGGCCAGAGAGCGCGAGATGTTTCTGCTTGAGCCTCTCACGCTGAGGTTAACTGTTGATACTATTTGCTCTGTTACACTGTACGCACTTCCTACCTTTCTCAGGGAGAGCTGCTAATACTGCCCGCACTGCATAGCGACGCGCAGCTCCATCATCAGACAAAAGACCATCCCCTGGCGATAGCACTACAGCGACAGATTGAATGGACTTCCTTTGGAACGACCTTCAACCCCTTCAAGCGCTATCTCACTATCCGACCACTGGTGCTGTGGTACAACAACCGCCTGATGAACCAATTTATCAACCAAGAGATCGATCGAGCGTACCATGAGCAATCGGGCCAGCCATCCAAGTCCGTGATCGCGCTCGCTCTCAGGCAGTATCTGAAAGAGCAAACCAACGGAAACACTGCTCAGTCACTAAAGGACTTCAAACGGCGCGTCGCGCCCCAGTTGCGCGTCTTCCTCTTCGCTGGGCGAGACACAACAAGCAGCACTCTGCTGTATACCTTTTATCTCCTTTCGAAACACCAAGAGATCCTGGAAAAAGTCCGCGCAGAACACGACAATGTTTTCGGGAAAGATCATCATCAGGCACGGAATCGAATCCGCGAGGACGCGCAGCTTCTTAACCAACTCCCGTACACAGTCGCTGTGATAAAAGAGACCCTCCGCCTGTTCCCACCATCGGCCTCAATGCGCGAGGGCAGAGAGGGCGTTGAAATAGTCGGTGACGACGGCCAGCGCTATCCCACCACCGGCTGCAATGTCTGGACGCTGACAGTTGCCCTCCACCATAACGGCAACCACTGGAAGGAGGCAGAGTCGTTTATCCCTGAGCGGTGGCTCGTCGGGCCAGAGGATCCCCTATATCCGGTTAAAGGCGCCTGGAGGGCGTTTGAGTTCGGCCCCCGGGGCTGCATTGGGCAGACACTTGCGCTGCTGGAGCTCAGGATTGCACTTGTGATGACCCTGCGGGAGTTTGATATCACGCCTGCCTATGATGAGTGGGATGGCTTGCACCCGCGGGAATTCGTTAAACAGGTAAATGGGCATCGTGCGTACCAAGCGGAGAAGGGGGGAGGGGGAGCTCATCCTGCTGATGGTGTACCATGTCGAGTTACCTTGCGGAAGTAGGTGAAAGCTGTTTCTATCCAGTACATCAAAGTATCAGGCAACGACGGGTATAGATCTAAACCGGGAGAAGGGCTTTTCGAAGCCCGCGCAGTTGTTCACTTTTTATAACCATTGGAATATTTGCAGGATTATGAAACTCGAGAAATTAGGCCAATACCTTACGTGAAGAACATATGCCAATCTTCATTTGGAATTTACTGTAATCCCAAAGGTCTAGCTGCGTACATCTCGACACCATAATCATCCCATAACCCGGTCAATTAGCTCCCTTACCAGATAGACATGCTCCTTCGTCTGGAAGCCTTGTCAGTAAAAGCTCATACCACGAAGTGGAAGAAACTCACCATTAATGTGAAGTGGTTCGCACCCTCAGCGCGGACAATATCGAACTCTGCCCATGGGCAGACCGTTTCCCAGCCATCAGGTCCAAAGTCCGTCCGCTTCTGTACCATGAAGTGCATCCCCTTCATCTTCGGCGCATTGCTTTCATCCATGACGGTTTCGGCAGCCCATACTATACCAACCTTGGGCATGCGCGTGGTATTCAGCGGGGCCACCCGGTAGTCGAGCATCACATCGACGGTTGCCTGAAAATGTGGAATCAGATACGCTGGAGGCTCAGCCGTGCCATCGGTCGTACCGCCGGGCTGATTGGAAAAGAGGCCTATATTGTTGCAGTATTCATAGAAAGATGTGGGCAATTTCTCCATCACTTGCGGTACGGGTGCATCAATGATGATGATTGAGCGAACCTCGTCCCCCATATTAACAAGAGCTTCCGCGGTCACGTAGGCAAATGCGCCACCAGACGACCAACCGCCTACGTGGTACGGACCACGCGGCTGGCGACGCTTGATCTCATTGCAGAAGCTTTGGATCATGGCCTGGTGGGTGCAGTTCATGTTTTCTGGATCACGCGCGTACGGGCAGTTCAACCCGACGATGGCCACATCAGAATGAAGACGAGGAATGGTGATGTAGGACGACGCTGAGCCCCCGCCATCAGGAAGCATGAACAGGATCTGTTTGGCCATTCGCGGTAAACCTTGAAGAATCACCGAAGTAGTTGGACGACATTCATGAACCCGCTTTTGGAAGACATTTGTTTCAACTTCATCATCATATAATGCCGAGGAGATGCTGCTGCCACTTTCATCATCTTTCGAGCTGGACGAAGAGCCTGTAGTACTTCCGCTTATGCCACCGAAGAACTGCCGTAGGCGTGCAACTGTTGGAACTTCCTCAAACAAGTTGAACGACGAGTCTAGGGTAATCCCAAGGTCCTCCCGGAACCGACTGGTGATTACCATTGAGCTCAGGGAATCAATACCAATATCGGCAAAGACCGTCTCGTGAGTTAGCTCATCTAATGCCACTCCACTTTCCTCCGAAACGATTTGTAGTGCGGTATTGAAGACATCTTCACCGCCACTAAGAGCGTCAATGGCGGCATTTTCAACTTTTACCCAGGTCTCTGGTGGGGGACTCTGGTGGGATAGATCCGGATTTGGTGAGGCGGACCTCGGATTCTTGGCTGCTTGCTCAACAGGTTCCTCGCTTTCTCCATTATCTTCAGCATCCGCTGTGGATTGATCCGAAAGGAATGTCTTGAGAGACCTGACAGTAGGGCAATCGATGAACAAGGAAAACTCAGCACTAAGCTCAAGGCCAAGATCCTCGCGCAGCCTACTGCCAATAACCATGGAACTTAGAGAGTCTATACCCATGTCCGCAAAGTTACTGTCGTCGGTAAGCTCGTCCAAAGCGACGCCGCTTTCCTCTGAGATGACGCCCAGAACAGCTTGAACTTTGCCGTCATCTGGTCGAGGTTGTCTTTTGACAGACTTTGACTCCGTGGAGTTTGAGCTATTGGATGTTGCTGTCCTGACTGAGCTTTGCGGGATTTCCTTGGTTGTCGTTTGAGTAGCCGTTAGAGGTTGAGGGCTAGACGTAGGAACAGCCCGCTGAGATGGCTGGCCTTTAGGGGTTGGCTTGCCACCGTGTTCACGAGCAGCTTTGTCTGAAGCTTGTTGGAGGACCATTCGAAGACCCCGACGTGGAACAGAACGTAGCTGTCACAAGTTAGCCAGGTAAATCAAATGTTTAGAGGTACCGTACAGAAAGTCCCTTGAAGAAGGCAACAACCACATCACCATCCAACACAATAGTGTCACCATGCACCAGATCTCCGGTCTTATCTTTTGTCATTCGCGAATACACTTCATAGGTCTTACCCTTAACGAGAGGTTGGTAGACCTGGAAGGAATCCCATCCATGATTCACAAACACCTCCTGTTGAATATCGGTGTTGTCGTTGGCGTTCATGGCGAATCCAGCGACCTGAGTAATGGCGTCGACGTAGGCAGGGTGCGCAGCAAACGTTCCGTCGCTCTTAGCAGCGGAGAAGTCCATCGTTGACGCGGCTTCGTTGTCCGCCTCATTCAGGATCAGGTGGTCGAGCAGTTTGTAGTCGGGGTGGAAATTGGCCATGCTGCTCATTAGCTTGTAACCGCTCTTTCTGGTATATCGAACGAATTCGCCCTGGCGAAGACCCTGTCGTAACCGCTCGATTTGTGATTTGTACTCTGGAACCTTTCTCTGCAAGGACTTAAGCTGCGCGTCGCTCGTGAAGCGTACGGTGCAACTCGCGTGTTCGGTGTCCAATTTACCGTTGGCAAAGTATGTAGCAAACTTGATTTTAGCGGACCGCGTTGTAGCTGCAGCCTTCGGAGGCCAACTCATGGTTAATCGTGTCCGAAGAAGCTGGGGTGCTTTGCCATGTGGAATGAGAGCCTTATCGACGACCAAGTCGGAGACATCTACTACGCCATCCATAGCGCCCGGGTGACTTGCACGAAGGCGGTTCATCGAGTACCGTCCTACCTGCAGGGCAATGTCCGCGTAGAACGATGGAGTACATAGCGGTATTCCATCGACTAGGTGACCTTGGGCTATCTGATTCACATCTTTGCGAGAGATATCCGTCTCCACGACTAATGTTGCTCCAAGTGGCTCGGTCTTTTCTTCCACGACCCGATGCACCGTTGTGGTTGCTGCAATTTCGGGGTACGCCTCCTTGGTCTCGTCTTGTTTGGAAGCACGCTTCACCGATACGGAGTCATCTGCAGGCAGTTGATAGTCGCTAGTTGCGGTTTCCTTACCAGGTGTTGCGCAGCTGCAGTGAATCTCATGACGATGCAGACACCACTCTCCCTTATAGGGGATAAAGTACTCTTTCAGATCCCAGCCGTAATCAGGCATCTCGAGAACCTTTTTACTAAAGCCGGATGGCTCATGGTATGCGACCCAGTTAATGTCCAGACCTCGAGAGTAGAGGGTGCCCAGGACGGTATGCAGACTTTTCCAGACGTCAAGGCTAGGACCCAGTACAGGCAAAGCAGAACTGTTGTCTTTACCGAGCGTCATTTTGATCATTCCAGCGAGTAGCGCCTTGGGCCCAACGTCAATGACCATGGTGTGATCCGTAATTACTTGCTTGTCGCGCGCAAGCTCTAGCACCTGCACCATGTTGACTGGTTCGCGACAATGGCGGGCGAGGTATGTCGGGTCCACAATACCCTCCTTGTCGAAGATCTTGTTTAATAGAGGCGACAGAATGGGTACCAGGGGCTTGTTAAACTTCACGCCACGAGCTAGATCCTTAAATTCTTCGAGGATGGGCTGAACCTGTGCAGAGTGGAATGCAAATGGCAACTTCAGGGAAGTACCCTTGATCCGCTTGGCCGATAGGGAGTGTTGAAGACTGGTAATATCCTCTAGTGGCCCACTAAGAACAGTATCATTAGGACCGTTGTGACAGGCAATCTCACAGTTGGATTCAGCAAGCACGTCGGCTAGAGCAACTGGTGATGCACGAAGAGCCAGCATTGCGTGGGTTCCGCGCTGGCAGCGTTCTTGAAGCAATTCGGCCCTCTTTCCAACTAAATAAAGGGTATCGGCTGCGGAGAGCACGCCGGCAAGGTACAACGCGGCGTACTCGCCCAGACTATGGCCGACTATGGCGCTTGGCTTCAGCCCTAAGGAATCGAGGAGATTCCCCAGAGCCATTTCGAGGCCGACCAGGGCCAGCTGGGAAACCACCGGGAGGACATCCTCCATGGGGTCACCGGCCGGTCGAGCGGTATACACACCGAGGAAGCTGGGAAACCCATAGGTTGTAGCCAATTGGTCAAATCGCTCGAGATCGGACCGGAAGGTTGGGTATGATTCATAAAGCTGCTGGCCCATTCCGGTGTACTGCGAGCCTTGTCCACTGCAGGCAATGACGACGTTGGGCTTCGTCTTGGGGCGGTTGATTCCATCGCCTCTTTTAATGGCGCTTTCCAGGTTGCTTAGAATCTCCTCGGTGGTTGCGCCGGTAATGCTGACTCTGTGAAGATGATGCCATCTGCGGGCGGTGGTTGTATATGATAATTCCGCAGGGTTAATAGCTGGACGATTCTTCAAATGGTCCCGTAGTCGCTCCAGATTTGTTTTCAATGATTTGCCTACATGTCCCGAAACCGTAGCAATGTAGTTCGTTCTAGGGTCTGATACCGTTGGGGCATCGCGGACAGGGGCGTCTTCAATCAGGACAGCTGTATTTCCCCCGGCGGCACTGAAGTTGTTGATGAGAACCCGTCTTGGATTATCAGTGCGAGGCCACGGCTTAGGCTCGAACGCAATGTGCACATTGCGAGCAGGTAGGTCGGGATAGTTCCGGTTAATTCGGCTACCTGGCTTGATACCGCAGTGTGGTGGGATGGTGTTGTGCTTCATCATCAACAGAACCTTCACAAGGCTAGTGACTCCGGAGACTCCCTCGCCGTGACCTATATTCGCTTTGGCAGAGCCCACATACAGTGGTTTGTCCTGTGGTCGGAAGGTTTCATTCGGAGCGAAGAGGGTCAAAACCGACTCCATCTCAACAGCATCGCCGACCTGGGTCCCGGTACCGTGCATTTCGATATAGCTCAGGTCCAGGGGATTGACCCCTGCTGTACTCAACACAGCCGACATATTGTCGATCTGGGCCGGGGTGAATGGCCTCGTCATCGAGTCGGACATCGCCGAGTGATTCGTTTTAATATCGAGGATAGTGCCCAAAATTGGGTCATTGTCTGCTAATGCGTCTTCGAGGCGTTTGATGAAAACGGTGCCAACGCCCTCTGCGCGGCAGTAGCCATCTGCCGCATCGTCGAACGCCTTGCAGTTACCTGTGCGCGATAGAAAGAACCCCTTGTCCAAACCAGTGTGGCCATCAGGCGTAAAGATCATATTTGTGCCACCTGCGACCGCTGTATCACAGTCACCACGCCAAAGTGAGTTGCAGGCAAGATGGATAGCTGCCAAACTGGAGGAGCAGGCAGTGTCGTTACTATAGCTGGGCCCGGAGAACTCGAAACAGAAATTAATACGCCCAGGGATAAATCCACGGTTCCCACCAGTAATAAAGTAGGTATCAATGTTTTGCGCTGTATTTGTTTCCATCCAGTCGTTACTGGTCACCCCGTGGAAAACGCCGATGCGGTTGCGTTGCGTTGAAGGTGTTGTATCTGGTACGATGCCTCCCCGCTCCATAGCCTCGTAAGTCGACATCAGCGCCATCCTTTGCGCGGGGTCCATCTGCGGTGCCTCTTTGGGTGATATGCTAAAGAATCGCGGGTCAAATTCGCCCGCAAAGTCCAGCCAACATCCCCAACGGGTGGCTCCTTTGTTGTGGGCCTTTCCGCTCGGGTCAACATGGGTTTTCACATCCCATCGACGTGGAGGGACCTCTTTGCATACATCGAGGCCTTTGTAGAGCAGGTCCCAGAATGAATCCGTGGACGGCGCCTCAGGAAACCGGCCAGACATTGAAACAATCGCAAGTTTGCTTCTGGTGGATCCTGGACGGTGGCTATACCGCTCAGGTATTTTAGCCGGTATACTTTGTGCTTCTCCCACCTTAACCCCTTCCGAGCTTAAAGCGGCAGATAAACTCTTCGTAAGAACGGTTGTGAAGGGGACAATTGATACAGCTTCGACACCACCGCGGGCCTTTAGTAATCGCGGCAGCTCTACCTCCACCAGTTCCCACCGTATAGGTTCAATAAGACATTGCTCGAGAGCGAGGTGTAGCAGATCGCGGTAGTTGCGTACCCACACGAGCTTGCCGGTCACGGAGGAGAGAAAGGGGATTTGGGAGCCATGTGTTCCCCAGGGGTTTTCGTTTGTCGTCTCAAGAATTTTATCGACATCCTTGGAGGAGAAAAGCCTCGGGTTGTGTGCAGGGACGTATATCGGGATTCCCATCCATCGTTTGCTATCTTTCAGTCGTGGTTGGGTGGCCAATTCGGCCAAGATATCTGGGCTCCCGCTGATGGTTGTGGTCTTGGTTGAGGTCGCTGTAATCCAAGGCTGGCGGGTGTTTGGCAGTGCCTGCCGCAGGATTGAGTCAGTCGGGTATTGTTATATTAGTCGTGGAGTTACTGACCTTTTGGTTGCTGAACTTGTCAATGGCAATGGCCACTTCATCGGGCGAGATATCGGACACCACCGACCATGGTTTTGTGCGGTTGGCATCTGATATTTCCACGCGGTCACGTACTTCTTCGGCACAGAGGCCGAGGCGAAAAGAAACAAGTACGGTCTGAACGGCGACTGGAAGAAGCTCGGATAGAGAAGTACTACAGCTGATGGCAGATGCCGCGAGAGATCCCGTACAGACACCCAGGACATAACTGTCGTTGAAGCGGGGATAGGGTATGGCTGGGTCATCAAATTGCCGCATGAACAAGCCCAGCTGGGTTATGCATGAAAGGGCTGTTTGGAACGCCGACGGTAGCTTGCCGTCGACATACTTCTGCAGTACTTCTGCCAGGGATGCTGTTCGGGCTTGCTTGTGCTCTTTCGGGGTCAGCTTCTGTATCATCTGTGCACGTATAACATAATGTGACTGTTCAAGGAAGGCCACTAGGATGGGATTATTGCGGATAACCAGAAGCTCTCGCAGTTCTGAGACAAAGTCGTAAGTTTGATCTCCGAAGAGGAAGAGCCGAGTAGGATCAGCCTGGCTTGCCATCGTGGGAGTCGTCGATATGAGGAATGTATGGTCTGATGGTGTCCAGCGTTGAACAAGCGTAGACTTTAGCCTACTATTTTATCTGGACGTCCAGTATATCGACAAGGGAGCCTTCTCCGGATCCGATCTAGACTCGCTGACCGTAGCTCCATCTCGTGTGACATTGGTGGAGGGCTCCAGACCACCCCAGCGATAACCGAGCTTCTGACCGAGGTTTGAAGGAGTTCCGCCGCGCACTCGGGGGTAGGGAGTCCTGACGATTGGCCGACAGTCAGCGATGACCTGCCGAGTACTGGTATATCATGCGGTGATGTGAGAAGGATGAGAAAACCATCAAACCGCACTTGCAGTCCAATGGCTTCAGACATCAGAGAAGTCGTTGCGATACTTCTGAGCATGAAATGGCTCACACTATTGAGCTATGTGGGAAATTGCTTCATGGTCATTAGTGTGATTAAAGTAGGTTCCCCAGAAGCGTCAGTAAGGTAGAGACTGACAGGCATAGACCATACGAATTGCTTTTTTCAGTCCCCTCAGATCGATCCCGGGCCCATGGTATGCATCCTTAACGGGGCTTCGTCTGTCGTGGTCAGTGTTTGCCAACAACAGAATCCACTACGTTCACGCCTTGCACCAACGGTACGGGCCCATCGTCCGCATTGGACCGCAGGAGATCGATGTAGCAGACCCTGCTGCAGGACGAGAGATCCACCGCATGGGATCGGGCTTCACGAAAGCGCCCTTCTACGCGCTTCTGTCGCCAGGCCCGGTAGACAATATCTTCAATTTCCGGGATGCCAAACTGCATTCGGCGCGTCGGAAGCTCTACGCTCGGGGGTTCACATTGCAGAGCCTACGAAACGAATGGGAGCCCAAGGTCCGTGAAATCACCAAGTTGACGGTGCAGAGGATCAAAGGCGAGGCCCTGCAGGGACAGGCCGAGGTGATGGGGTGGTGGACACTCATGGCCAACGAAGTGGTTTGCCAGCTTACGTTCGGCGGCGGCGAAGGTACAGTTGCCAAGGGAGTAAAGGAGCCATTTGTCCTCATGCTAGAACGCCGGATGGGAGATCTCGCACATTTGCTCAAGCATTTTGCCCCACCAGGCTACTACATTGGTCGGATGTTAGCCTGGGTTATCCCGCAGTTGCAGGACGTCTTCTACTCCCAGGAACGGATGTTCGCTGCTGGAGGGGAGGTTGTGTCGCGGGCCCGAGAGGGGAAGTCGGCCAGCAGCGCTCCCAGAAATCTATTCAACAAAGCGTTGGAGGAAGGAAGCCTGACTGACACGGACATCATAACCGATGCAGGGGCTCTACTACTGGCAGGCTCAGACCCGACGGCAATCTCCCTGACCTTCCTTCTCTGGTGTGTATTGAGTCGACCAGAAGTTCAGAAGCAGGTCGAGGCCGAAGTTGCAACACTCGAAGGCGAGGTAACGGACATGGCCTGTGAGCGGCTGCCCATCCTGAATGCGGTCATCGATGAGAGCTTACGACTGTACGGGGCGGCCCCGGGGTGTATGCCTCGAAGCCCACCAACCGGAGGCGCAACTGTCGGAGGTTACTTTATCCCGGACGATACGGTCGTGGTGACGCAGAATTGGAGCCTCCAGCGTAATCCAGACATTTGGGAAAATGCAGACACGTGAGTAAAACCATCGAAACTAGCAGATCAACCAAAAGCTTACACCGTTCAACCATTAACTAGGTTCGATCACACCCGCTGGCTGGGAGATTCAGGAATCACGGAGCAGGCCAAGCTTGCATTCAACCCGTTTGGGTATGGGGCAAGGCAGTGTCTGGGCATCCATCTCGGCCGACTGGAGATGCGGCTGGCGGCAGCGATGTTTTTCCGCGAGTGTGCTGGAGCGCGACTAGGCGAGTCAGTGACGGAAGAGAGCATGCGAGTGGTAGACAGTTTCATAGCGGGTGTCCCTCGGGACCGAAGATGTTGTATTACACTGCAGTAGTTGATTGATGTCAGGAATGATGAATGTTGATTGTTGATTTGATTGTTGTGTTGCTTGTTGATTGTGGAATACGCGAGAGTGACGCGTGACCGCGTTCAGGTCACGTGTGTTGCCCCGGTGTTTTCCGCCCCGACCGCCGTCTTCCACTCTCGCCGTCTCTCCGTCTCTCTCAGGGTTCAGCAGTCGGCGCAGCGACTCCGGGAGTCCGGCAGCCGAAGAGCCCGCCAATCACGGCTCCTACCGCGGTCCGAATCGTTTTAGCGTCATTGCAGTCTGCAGCTTACTCGCACTCTATCAGTACATCGCATGGAACACCATCCACCCTTTGGAGGGGACTGGGGTGAGACTGAGAATAAGGAGCAAGGAATTCAAATATTGCATTCAAGTAGAAAAGTCTAATCTTGCATTATATAAAAAAAATCTAGATAAGTAGAGGATTGTCGGATATATATATCGAAAGTCATAGAACAGAACAATACTGCATAAACAAAAAAGAAGAGAAAGAAATTACAAAGGAAAATTTAATACAAGCGTCATCTATGCACGGAAAGAAAGAGCCTTCTTGGTGAACCGTTTTGCAAACTCAGAGATATCCTGCGCCCTCTTGCCAAATTTGGGTGGCGACCAGACCGGAGGACGCTGCCATGGGAGAGGGTCAACCGCTTGCTCAGCAAATGGCCGTTGGTCGAAGGGCATGCCCGTGACATCCTCTGGTGTGCGCAGAGCAAGTTGTACCACATCGCTAGCCAGGGAAAAGCCACTTATTTCTTCTCTCGGTCGTTGCCAGCCTTCCTTGACAGGCAGGCGCTCTTCACTGAACAGGATCTTGACGAACTCGGCCGACGTCTTGTTCGAGCGGGGGTCTACCATGGTGCGGAAGTACTTGATGGTCTCGCCGTACGTCGTGATGATCTGCTGGTCCTGGTAGAGGAAGGTAGGGTTCTTCTCTCGCGATTCAAGTACCCGCTCATACCGGGCCGCTGCAGCATCGTTGAGATCGATCCACTGCTTGCCCTCGAAGTGACCGAGGAACTTCTCCAGGGCAACTGGATCGATGGTGTGGCCGTCGCCTCCGAGGTATGCATCTTTGCGGGTGAGGGATGCATCGTGCTCGAAGATGTTATGGCGGTTCAGCATGCCGTAATCGAAGCGGCCCGATGCAGGGTCGTCAGCGGAAAGGACAGCCAGTCCGGTGACAATGGTGGCGAGTTCCTCGCTGAGATGGAAGACCTCTTTCATCAGTGGGATCACTTCGTCGACGGTGATGTTGCTTCCATTGCGGTTGACGAAGCCGTGGTTAGCCAGACTGTTCATGGCCGGACATCCACAGCGAAGATCCCCAGCTACTGCTGGATGCCATTGATTGAAGTCGAGCTCTGCCTGTACAGAGCCAGAGAGGAAGAATACGGACAAAAGCCCAAAGAGAGCTGCCTTGAACATCATTGTACAGAGTAGGGCTGTGGTTTGGAAGAAAAAGATAATGAGACTGTTGCTGTTGTTGCTGGAAGAGAAACAATGGCATCCAGGCGATGAATGCCCCGTTTATATAGACCTCGAGGTGCTCCATCTCTTGATCCTATTTCCATCTACGAGGCAGCGCTGATAGCCGGTCCACACGAACCAGCACTGCTGACACCGTATTCCAGTGCGCCTCGAGTGGCGATGAAGGCCCTCGAGCATGATGGAAGCGCCCATCGCCCGTAAAGTCCACGCTAGATGTGATCTGAGAATACGAAGGGGGCCGTTAGAAGAGTATAGTTTGAGACAACATGGGGGCCACGCGACAAAAATGGCACAAGTAGGCGAGAAACAAGGTTTCTGCACGATTTTCTATAAATGACAGTAGTACTGCCACAAGGCCGGAGACGAATAGGAACCATGGCATTTCGAACTGCGGCTGCTTTCTCGAGCTAAGGCCAGCGTGCCTGAGTATGATCCCTGCCCTCAGGTGATGGGCTGGCTGTCCATTCGCCCTGAGTGCGCAGGCTATGAATAGAAACCGAGCTTGTCCCTGCGCTGTGACCTCAGCCGCAGCACTGGGACGAGGCAGAGCGCATGCAGAGAAACCTGAGATAGAAACAGAAGAATCAGCCGGTGACAGCCCCCAAAGGGCTGATCTAGAGCACTATCTGGGTTATGCTGGTGCCGGAAGGGGTGGTATTCGATGAGAGACGAGGCTGACAGCATTCCGATGGCTGAGTGGAGCAGAGAAATTGGTGAAGACAAAGAAAGGCCAAGAATGTCCTTCTGAGAGAGCCTTCTGCCCCGTGAAGTGTTGGTGCTGCAGGGATTGGGTCTTTGTGTGATGCATCGGCGCTTCTTGTTTGCGCTCTCCGTCCCCTCGGCCTGTCTCGCTTCTGCTCCTTTTTTCCTCCTTAAAACCTGGAATTCATCCTCTGAGCTGCTCAGCTTCTAATTTCCTCTTCCCGTCATCTTCCATCCTCCCTTCATCCGTCATTTCCACACTACAGTAAGACCACTAGCCTGCGCCTACGCCCACACTTCAGCTGACCCTTGACAGTCGCTTTGGATTACCAATACCCTCCAAACCATAATGGCTCTTTCTCAGCACCCCGGCCTGCAAATTGGCGCCAAGGCCTTTGCCCTCATCGCCGTCGGGTTCGGCGTCAACGCTCTCTTCCGCCCTGAACACGCCCTTAGCTTCTTCGAGTGGGAGATGCCCACCACTCTCGCAGAAAGACAACTCGTCGAAAGTCTCCTCTACGCATATGGCGTCCGTGACATCTTCTGGGGGTTCGCCACCTGGATTGCCGCCGCTTACGGCAACCCCAAAACCGCCGGCTGGACTCTGGTGGGAGGCAGCGCGGTGGCATTCGCTGATGGGATAATCTGCTACTCTTGGGGACATGGCCAGTGGGGTCACTGGTCCTACGCTCCTATTTTTACTTTGCTCGGGGCTACCTTGTTGGGTGTGTTTGACAAGGCATAGACATGTGTACTGGTTGACGACGGCGACTGGCGTCTTGTGTTGGTTTTGAAGTATTACTTGAAGCGAATGTTCGAGAAAAGCTAGAAGAAATACAAAAAAAGAGAATAGGATCGTGCTTCGGCACTATAATGATCAACTGTTGATGTTCAGTTCAGTAAGGAAACCCGGCGCACAGCACCTGGCAGAGCCGTACTACCATAAGCATTCAATCCCCGATCGTACAGCGAGCAGATTCACCCTTAGAGTGCTTACCTACATAAGGCAGTGCGACATCTGTATTCCAAAGATTCTGTACGATAAGAGGTAGAATTTGCTATAATATCCACCATGAACGTTTCAGCAGAGCGGAAGGCTGTCTATCTAGTGACCGGTGCAAGCCGCGGTAACAAGTCCAGGGCTTCTGCTGAAAGCACAGTTTCATCTAACGATAATCTAACAATAATAGGTCTCGGAAAAGGACTTGTCGCCGCGTTTCTCCTGCGTCCGAATAGTATCGTCGTCGCCGGCCTTCGCAATGTGGCCTCCCAAGCAGCGACGCTTGATGCGCTTCCCAGAGGACACAATTCCGAACTGATAGTCGTCCAGCTAGACTGTGCCTCGCGAACTGAACCCGAAGAAGCAGTAAAATCTCTGCAGCACGACCACGGAATAACCTATCTAGACGTGGTGATCGCGAACGCAGCCATCGCCGCAAACTACGGGCCAGCTTCCACCATGCCTCTCGAGCACCTAGAAGCACACATGCAAACCAACGCCTACGCCGTTCTTCTTCTCTTCCAAGCCACTCGACTCATGCTCCAGGCAGCGGGGGCGGAAAACAACAGACCACCGCAATTCATCTGCATCGGCGCGCCAATCAGCACGATCACCGAGCTGGAAAGCTGTGCTCGGGCACCACTGACAAACTACGCGCTCTCGAAACTGGCAGCGTGCTACCTTGTGCGAAAGTTCCACTTTGAGAATAAGTGGCTGCTAGCGTACATTATCGACCCAGGGTATGTGTGAAAACCAAGGCAGGGCGAGAGAAGGCCCGACGCTGCCCGACTCCCAGGCCAAGCATGCAGGCTGACCAGAGCAGACATATCCAGTCCGACATGGGCGCCCAGGCGGCCAGGCTCTTTGGGCGCAAGGAGGCGCCGACCACTATCGAGGAGAGCGTGACTGGAATTTGTTTCAGGGTATGTTACTTTACCTTTTTGTGCTTTTCCCTTCAGCAGTCTTGGAGTAGTGCTGATCAGAGCTAGATGGCCGAGGCCAGCAAGACGACAACTTCTGGACGCTTTATTCTTTTCTCGGATGGCTCTGATGTTCCTTGGTAGATTTATCTGATAGCTACAAATATTCATCAAGAAATTAAAAGTGAATATCCTCTTTCTCCAGAGTAGATAGACGCAGTGTAACTTTCGTTTCATTTCAGTATCATCCAGTACGCCAAGCTTAAGAATAAAGAAATAATACAATAGAACCTATGAAGAATAAGCAAGATACGCTGATACCAGGAAGTAAATCTACTAGCTTTAGAAATGCATGGACATCGTTTACAGTAGCCTGTTTCTCCGCAGCAATCATGATACCTATTGCGCATCGGGCAGCGAGCTCGTCTACAATGTAGCCTGTAGCCTGCAGCCCTTGTATCGTTCGACTCGTTTAACGGCTTGTCGGACAGATGAATCAATGCCATTGTTTCCGGCCAGCCAAGGGATCCGCGAGCAAGTGAGTACTAAAATGGAGACTGTTATACTCAGGCCTGTCGAAGGATGCTGATAGTCTCCGACGAGACAGCGCGCAGTCGCTTGCGCAAGTCGTCCTCTAGGTGAGACAACGTGGTGGATGACAAGGGCGCCGCTGGGATTCTGGCCAGCCCCGACAGTCCGCCCCCTGAGTCTGGCACACTGCTTGAGGCGGAACTGGAGGTGCTGGTAGAATCGGCGCTGAGGGAACGGTGTCGGATGGCCTCTAGTCGACGTCCCACCAGGGTGACCAGACGTTGTACGCGGTATAGCTCACTCAACACCAACTGGGCTGCCATCCGGCTTTGGTGATGGCCATCGACGCAGTAGCTACCGACAATAGTGGGTAGATGCAGCACTTGCTCCTCGAACGACGCCACTGAATGCCGACGAGTATCCGAACCACTGCTCCCTCCACTCACCCAGCTGAAATCGTCATCCCGTATGGGGTCCGATGACCGATCTCGAGCCACCGCAACATACCAGCCCATGACTTTGAAGACAATAAGCGAGACCAGGGTGGCAACATACTCGTCCTCCGCACAGCGGCATTCTAGCACCGTCTGGACCGTGCCCAGGATCTGCTTGTTGTCCTCGATGACTGACTCAATCGTGCAAAACTTCCCGGGCCCGTCCTGACTACCAGGCCTCTCGCAGCTGGCCTGCGCATTCGGAAACAGTCGCATGAGAATGTCCAAGCAGAGTGCCAAACAACAAGGATGAGCCTTTGCCGCCGAGTCGGGCAGCGGGAGGCGTTCCGGGCCCTCCAATTCGTGCATGAGAGAGGAGGATGGATCGGCGACCGATAGTTCGCCCAACCCATGCGCATGCAGGTCGGTATCCATGTTATCGGGGCCATCGAGCTGCGAAGGAGATAGGGAGGCAAACAGTTGCCCGATATCGGTGTTCACGGAGAGGAGGGACGAGAGATCGGTGGAGCTGGATGCATTCGGCGAGAGAATTGCGTTCCACAATTCAGAGTCGCTCGGCGGGGACTGCAGATGTGTTGGCTTGGGTGAAGGTCTGGTTGTGATAGCTGGTGAATGTGCGGTGACAGCTGGTAGGGCTTGTTGGGGAGGCGCTGGAGTGCCCCCGATGTCTGCTCGATGAGGTGGTCTGGTATGGTTCGGTGTGCTCGTACCAAGGGAGCAGTCAACCGTCATTGTCCCTGTCGTCGCCGTCGTCGCCGTCGTTGTCATTGTCGTTGTCGCTGCCATTGTCGTCGGTGGCCTCTCAACGCCAATGACTCGAGTGCGGCCAGTGCGTCGGGACACCATATACTCGCAAGGGAGGCCACGTCGGACGCATCGGCCACATGTGGGCTTCTCCTTGTCGCATTTCACCTTGGACTTGGAGCAGGAAATGCAGCTCTCGCGTAGCTTCCGTGTACCTTGCGCTCCACCGGCACCTGTAGAACGCGAGGGCACATGTTGCTGGGATACGGCTGTGGACTCCATGAATGTTGAATAGCATAAAACCTAGAAGATCCAAACCCGCAAAGAGAAATTGACACGCGAGACACGACTGCTGCTGCATATTGATATATACCAGTCATATGTGCTGGACGTCAGGACTGGGGTAGTAAGCTGTGCTGTGACCGGCCAAGCTCCCGTGGTAGCCTTGCTGGCGGGGATGGAAGGGCACGATATCGGCTACAGGGTGATACGAGAATACCAAACTAGGCATTCATTTGGTAACTGCATTCAGGGATTGTGACCATCCTGGATTGCAACCTTGGGATTGAGCAAGAGTATGCGGGGGCCAAATGCGGCCTCTCTGCATGGGCCTGTCGGTGTTATCCTTAGCGGGCTATATTTCTCAGCTCCAGCAACTACTGACGATGATCGGCTGCACTTTCTTCATATGTGAGCAGATTTGCTTCTTACAAGCCGCCAAACTCCCCCTCGGAACATTGTCCCAGACAGGAGGGCGATTCTTGGAGCAAGTCTACATCCTTCATCGATAACGGCCTCCTTACCTCGTCAAGTCAGAGTACGTGCAGCCCTGTGGAACACGCTTTGAAATGGGTAGCACTGGACCATCAAGCTTTCTGCAGCAGCTCGTGTTACAGGTGAGTATCTTCAGAGTGATCAACCCCTTGCGTTGGAGGGACAAAGTCTCTTCCTCCGACTTTCGTCTCTGTATGAAGTTGCTGACACGTTACCGAGTCAAGGCGCAAATACTGGCCAATCTACAGTGGCTATGCGAGTTCCAAGTGTTGGCCTGCATCCCGCTGGATGGAGAGGTCGCCTTTGAAGAAGTCGCCGACATCAGCAATGTACCGGTGGATCATCTGCAGCGAGTGGTGCGTTTGATGACGACCGCAGGCTTCCTTCGAGAGCAAACTAGCGGGCATGTTTCTCACACTGCCTTGTCAGCCTCATTTGTCACGGAGCCAGATCTCTTGGACGCAGCGCTATTCCTAGCTCAAGTTGCGGTACCGGCGGCTTTGAAGACGTCCCATATGGCGCATCAGTCCGCTCCATACAGCCATGACCAGCTGTCAGCGATGGCTGTTCAGCCGGAGGGCAGGCTGATGGGCCTAGCCGGGGATTTCGATCCTTCTCAGCCCAAGATCCACCGCCAGTTCGCAGCTTATCTGGCCCACGGGATTCTCGACGAATCCTCCGCAGTCGATGAGGTGCTTAAGCTGATAGACTGGGATGCTATCGGGGCAACAACGGTGGTTGATGTACGTACTCCGTACCCAATTGCAGCTTACTGCACGAGGCCCTTACCCTTCCATACATGCGCTCACCTAGCCATATGGTGCATCATATAGGTCCACCCCCAGTCGACGGCCACCGTCGCCAAACTTGCCGCACTTGCGCCCGCTGTCCAATTTATCGTGCAAACGAGTTCCCCAAGCAATGGCCATTCGGGATTGATGACGGGATCAGATGGTGGCAATGGCGGCCCATCTTGGATGACTTCGCACCTACCAGCCTCGATCGGAAATCGCGTTACGGTACAGACGCGGCCAGCGGCGGCCTCGCAAACGGTCCTCGGGGCAGCTCTATACATTCTGCGAATTCCTTCACCATCCCCAGGTCTTTCGTGGGCGACCATACGCAGTCAGACCATTTTGGAACTGCAGGCTCATCTCCAAGTTCTTCGCGCACGGTCGAGTTCCCGCCTTATGCTAACTGTTTTGGTAATTCCCCCGCCTGGCACTATCGACCAGGGAACAGATGCAATGGTGCGCGTTCGCGAACTTTCCCTGCTACAACTGACCAACGAGCGACTGCCGAGTAAGACAGAGATCATCGACCTTGTAACCAGTATAAGAGACTTGGCGGGCGGACTAGTCCTCAGCCGGGAAATCTACGCCCAAGCCAGCGCAGCAACCGGGCTGGAAGTGAAGTATCAACCATCGAATGAAAGGGGCCGCTGATGGAGGGAATGCATCATTGGCGTGGTTCGGCAGTGAGGGGGGTGGAGGGGGGAGCAAAGAGGGGTAAGCAAACAGGATATTAGTGAGGATGGGGCAGTGGCAGGGCTAGCCATACCGAGCGTGGACTTGATTGTTGATTATGAATGCTCACATTGGTTATGGTGCAATATGGAGTCATAAGTGTCCTGCAGGTGCGATCCTCTTCCGGTAGTGATCTGCGGATGGACCCGCGGTGGATCAAGAGCGACAATACAGGGCTGCGATTGGTGGAGACCCGATTAGGCTCGACCCGGATTCGACCTGAAGATTCGCACTTGACAGTCAGTCGACTCTGGGTAAACCTTACTTGGGTTGGCACGTTCATTTTCTACTTTGGGACGCATCTCTGCCGTGTACACTGCCATCCAACGCGATGCAGATACTTGGTCTATTATTGGCACAGCACTGATAAGCTCGCGAGCATGAAGCGACCTCCATCCTTGTCAGTAAGTCTGCACTGCCCCGCAGCTGATAGAGTTCCTGCCTAGACGATCCAGGCCTTGGACCCTGACACCAGACCGCGACCAAACAGATTTGCTACTCTACTTTAACTCATCGAGACCTCTGCCGCCTGTTGGTGAATCGTACTTTATTTCTTTTCCCTTGGTTTCAACACGACCCACAGCGGCTTCTTGTCCCACAGAATCCAGATTCCCTGCTCCGCCAGCCAGTCTGCGTCTTTCATGCGCGCCCGGTCCAGCTGCAAGTCAAAATGCCACAGGACATGGACCAGAATTAGCCTCATTTCTGAAAACGCTAGTTGACGACCAATGCAGTTGCGAGGGCCAATGCTGAACGGCTGCGAGACCTCGCGGTGATCGTTGGCGAACTCGCCCTCGCCTTTCCATCGTTCCGGGAGAAACTCGTCCGGACGACTAAAGTTATCGGGAGACCTACACGCTGCAAACTGCTGGACGGCGACAGAGGTCTGTGATTGTTGGCCTCGGTCAGCGAGCGGAACCGTGACACTAGGGTGAGACATTGGTGGATATTGAACACTGGCTTACCCCTCCAGGAACCCACTTTCCCGCAATGAGTGCGCCTTGCGGACCAACAATGCGATTGCTCTGCATTGGCACCGGCGGGTAAAGACGGAGCGACTCCTCGAGCACGGCCTGCAGCCCCTCGATGAGTGTAACGGTCTGCGGATCGATCTCTGCAGGACTAGAAAACCGGGACCGAACGCGATTGGTGAGTTGCTGGAGATACTCTGGGTTGGTCAACAGTAGCCATATGCAGCCGCTTAGCAAGGTCGCCGATGTCTCGCTGCCCGCCAGGACAATCGCGCTCGCATTGCTGACCATTTCAGCCCGGGACATTGGAGGCTCGCCATCCGGCTTGTCTGCCAGGACTGAGTCCCACAAATCACCTCGCGTGGCAGCTGCATGTTGCAACCGGCGATCGACTTTGTCCGCCGTGAATTGTGCATTCCGCCGACGCATTTCAACCAGATTAGCAGGAGCAAGCAGGCCGAGTATTCCAGTTAATCGGTAGCGACGCAGAGCATTGAGGATGGGGATCGCTTTGACGTTTCCTTGAATCGAGGCAATCCAGGGGTGCGTCTCTGCTTTCTCCAAGCATCCGAACGACTCACCGAAGGCAAGATCACCGATTATGTCGAAGGTGGCCCAGTTAAACCAGACAGTCATGTCCGAAGATTCAGTCGAGCATTTCTCGTGTAGCCGTGCGATTAGGCGATCAATATGCCGCTGTATCATGACTTGCTGCGCACGCAATCCTTTGTCTGAGAAGGCGTGGGCCAGAAGCCGGCGATACCTGCGGTGGTGGGCGTGGTCAGCAGCAAGAATGCCCGGGGCGCCATTGTGGAATGGAGGAAGATGCATGGGATCCTTTGAAAACTCCGGGTTCGACGTGTAGATTGGCTTCGCGGCCTCTGGTGCGATGTATGAGAGTTCATCTGGCGCAATCCGCACGACTGGTCCATATTGCTTGTGCAGTTTCTGGATGTCTCGGACGATGGTGCCACGAATGGTGCTTCGCAGATATGGAACTCGCCAGACGGCCCACCACCATGGCCCTGGATATGCTCGTAACGGGTGCAACCATAACCGATAAACAGCGGTGCAGAAGAGGCCGGCAGTCTCGTATGGTTAGCATACTGCATATTATGTGGGAAACAACTCACACCCAAGATTAACCCCCATAAAAGCTTCGACAGCTCTAACAACATAATGAAGTTGATATAGAGATTGAAAAGACGGTAGAATGGATATTGTAGTACGACGTTATTTATTAGATATCGCGTCGGGTTCCCCTTCGAAAGCCGAACAGTATATTACTCCGAGAGCTAACAAGATATAAATGTGTATAAACCACCAGCAAGGCCTTCTACTAGAAAAAAGCGGATGAAGTGTAATTATGGACCCTCTCGACATCGAATTCGATCTATCCACCCTCAAGGGAAAGTCTGCCTTCATCACTGGTGGTGCATCGGGCCTGGGACTGGCCACTGCACAGAAATGGGCAGACGCCGGGGTATATGTGACAATCGCCGACATCCAGCAGCCCTCGTCCACCCTTCGCCCTAGTCACACAAACTACGTACACTGCGATGTCACTAGCTGGGAGAGCCAGGTAGCCGCCTTCAAGAGCGCTCTCGGCTTTTCCCCCGCCGGGTCGCTCGACATTGTTGCTGCCTTTGCTGGCACGGCCATCGCCCCTGGAAACCAAGTCGACCATGTCCTCGCTGCCGGGACCCCCAGCTTAGAAGTCGATCCACCTCGACCAAGCGTCCGCAATATCGAAGTCAATCTAGTTGGAAGTTACTACACTTCATGGCTGGGATTATACTATCTTCGCCTCCCGGGGTCTCAGCCCAACGAGCCAATTGACAAAAGCCTACTATTCTGCGCCTCGATCGGTGCATACATGGACAGCCCGAAGGCATCTACCTATCCCGCAAGCAAATTCGGTGTACGCGGTCTCTTCCGAAGTACGCGTGCCCAAACGCAGCAGCTGGGTGTGCGATGTAACCTCCTCGCACCATGGTTCTTTGATTCGCCACTGATTGCACCGATCAAGAATGCAATGGCTGCGAGGGGCATTGATATGGGAGAGGTGCTGTCATTTACGACTGTTGAGGCTTGTGTTGAGGCTGCTACCTATTGCGCTGCTAGTCCGGGGTTACACGGTGAGGCCTTTTAAACCATTATGAGAATGGGCGTGTACTGATCATGTTATACAGGGCGGGCATTGGCTGTGCAGCCAGAGGGCACGTTTGATCTGAAGGATGATATGGAGGACGGATGGGGAGGGGATCAGATGCGGCCTATTATGCAGCGACGACGGGATGCTGGGTTTGATGCTTAAGATGATGACTTATCTAGGTTACTAGGTTTGAATGTGTAGTTTGCTAAAACTCAATATCATATCCAACTGTGCTCCCATCTTCGCAGACTTGCTGGTATAGCTCATGGACTCTGTCAAGGTTAGTATAAGAACGGTCTTCTAATTCGTGGAACGCTTACTCGTCGTGACTGGGATGCGTAAAAAAGGTGGCCAGACTCTCAGAGTAGTCTACTAACACCACAACCCCCATATCGAACCCCTTTGCCATATGCGCTGTGAATTCAAGAGGCGACCCAGCTTGAAGGGATATCAGACCTGGAACTTTGCCGACCATTGCGTGTGCAAGAGCCTGCCACCGATGAATTTGTTTAGGGTCGGCATCGTGTTTGAGCTTGAAGAGAGCTGCCAGTTGTTAGTCGGGCTATTAAGGCTGATATTCACATACCAACATGATAGACGGGCATTCTGAATGGCAACAGGGTTGACGGATAGCTACTGTGAGACAATGAGTTGAATACAACTATATCTGCTGATTTTCCATCTCACCGAAATACTTTGGCTCGGTGAGCGATGGTAGAGATATTAAACCCTCTTTTGCTGTGGTTTGTATGGGACTATCAACTATCAAAATCGAACAATGGACACTCAACTAGCAGATTCATGGCTCCAGGTAGAGGTCCCGGCCATATATACTATACAAGACTAACCGTGATAGTTTGTTCGTGAACTGGGATTTTCACCAGTCCTGGACGGGCCATACGAAAACCTCATGCAGGGATGGGGAGCAATATTCGGCAAACTCATGACACTTTACAAGTTTCCTCCACCAGACTTGACTGTGCAAACGGAGGATAAGATTGTCAACGGCATCAGCACACGAATTTATGTACCACCCGACGTGATTAACCCGCCGGTTGCACTCTACTTTCACGCAGGGGGATGGATCATGGGCGGCGTGGACGAAGAGGACGGATTCACCCGCGCACTCAGCAAGATAAGCCGGACCACGATACTGAGTGTAGGATACCGTCTCGCCCCGGAGTACCAATTCCCGACCCCCCTCGAGGACTGCGTGAATGTAGCACAGTGGGCGCTGGAGACATACCCCGGCAAATCCGTTTCGTTCATCGGGGCATCAGCCGGAGGAAACCTCGCCTTCAGCACCGCCCTCTCTTTCGTTGACAAAGGACTAGGCGACCGAGTGCAAGGCGTAATCGGAATAGCCCCGGTAACCGTCCACCCAGAGGCCGTTCCCGTGGAAAAACGGTCCCAGTATACTTCGTATCACGAGAACGACCGAGCCACGGTCAACACCGACTCGGCGATGCGGACTTTCCTCGACTGCTATGGAGCACCGCCTGAGGATCCTCGGCTTTCTTGTCTGCTGCATCCACGGCTCGGTGAGCTGAACAAGGCCTACATGGCGATTGGTGGGGCGGATACACTGAGGGATGATGTTAGGTTGATGAAGGAAGCGCTGACCGACCTTGAGGTCCCTGTGCGATGCGACAAGTACCCTGGGTTTCCGCATTTCTCATGGCTGTTTCCTTCGCCGGTCCTGAAGGAGCATCAGGAGGAATTCTTCGGTAATCTGATCCGTGGGATTCAATGGGTGCAGGAATGATTTGTCAGTGAAGGCAGTAGTAGTTAGGGCATCGTGATAATTGACAGTTCAAGGTCAAATCAACAATGAAAGTATTTATTAAGATGGAATATAAATCTAGTCTTCGGATTATCTGAACTGGCATTTTGACGACTTAATTTGATACTAGACGAGGCGTAGGTAAACAGCTACCGGCGGACGCCCAGGGCAACCGCCAACACGCAGTCGTCTCCATAACTCACACTCAGTTGAATATTGTCGAGACCGGCCTTCTGCGCTGCCAGCAAGGCATCTCCATGTAGCTGAACAACTATCAGTTATTTACGGTCTAGTGTTGTTTCTGAGTACGTACCACCACAGACGGCGCCCCTTGTGAGCGTATGATCTCTATCTCCCTCATCGCAGCCCCTGCGCCCTTGGATATGGTTTGTAAACACTTAAACACGGCCTCTTTGGCACACCAGCCGCTAGCGACGGCCGTGCGAAAGTCTCGATGGCCCTGCAAAGATTGTCGTTCTTGGTTGGTGTAGTTGCGCTGGAGGAAGATGGCGTTCTCGTGCGCAGCAAAGGTACTGAGTGTTACTGTATCAAGGCCAACTGTTGATGGCTGGTCTGTTACAGACCTTATTCCTCGATGTTGGACCACAACAGAGCTATCATCAAACGGGGATGATGGGGTTTGCGTGACATGGTAGAGACCAGTTTTGGGATCCTGGCAAATCCGGGCAGATGGGTTGAGCAGAATCGAATGCATCGTCGCAGGGTCAAAAGGAGGCTGTGACTGCACACGGACAATCTGGCCGGCTGTCAACGCACGGATATAGGCTCGTTCAGCTCGCGAGGTGCGCTTTTGCATCCGAGTCTTGTATGCTTCGAATTCATGTCGGGACTGCAGTGCGAGGAAGTATCGGGGATGGACGCCAACCATTTGTCCCTCCTTCTGCCCAAACCCACATGAATTGAGCAGAAATGCCATGACGCCTTTGGTTTGGATATTCCGCGTAGGAAAGCACAAATGGTCAAAGTCCCGTAGAGTAGGGTCGATATCGTCCGCATTGCGGTTACCAGGTACCAAGCCCGAGTCCAACACCTGGAGGCACCCATTCAGCATCCATGCAGCAGCAGGGGCCTTGGGATGGCCCGTGATTGACTTTTGGCAGATTGCCCACAGCGGACGACCAGGGGTGCGGTTGAGGTGGGCCATTTCGCGCTGGATCACGGACGGTTCGTTTATATCGTTTGCCGTAGTCGAAGTCCCATGCAGGGAGGCGAAAGCAAGATCGTCAATGCCCAGACCCCAGCGTGATAGTGCTAAACGCAGCGGAGCAGGTCGGTTTGAACTCTCTCGTGCAAAGGTGAAGATACCTTGGCCGGGGGCGGGCACAGACCGACTGATGCCATCCGATGCCATACCGCTGCCAGCGATAATTCCATAGACTGGAAGACCCATGGCTAGGGCGACATCTCCACGACAGAGCAACTGCACACCGCAGCCCTGGGATTCGATGAAGCCGGCACGACTGGCGGCTGTAGGTCGCGACATTTCCGGGGGCTCTCGGCCACGCTCCTGCTCGCCCTTGACAGACACCGTCGCGTTCATGCGTGCGAAGCCGGCAGACTCCTCGGGCTGAAGGTCATCGTAGCCACCGACAAGACATACCTTCGTTTGACCCGCTCGGATGGACTCAGCCGCAGAGTCAATAGATTCTAGGGCAGTGGCGCATGCCCCTACCGGTGTCTTGATGGGACCAGCTGCACCCAGCAGCAGCATGTTAACCCAAGCCGGCGCGGTGTTAAGATATGTCTCCTGGAGGGCGTCGGATGGCACGTCCTGATCAAGGGCAACGTCATGATAGAGTGCACGCGTGCTTACGACGCCTCCCATCGACGAGCCGACAAAGTTCCCCAGCTCTGAGAGATGGATGTACTCAAATATCTCCATCGGATCGGACATGCCTGCACTGTAAAAAGCCTCTGCAACACAACAAAGCAGAACGAGAGAGACCGGGTCGACCTGGTGTACAATTTCTTGCGGTATGCCGTAGTTATCTGGGGACCACCCCGTTGGCAGTTGGCCAGCGACGCCTGGAGCAGCCATAATGGATTTAGGAACACGGATGGTGGCACCCTGTTGCACCTGGACTCGACAAGTACCGCCGTCTGTCTTGCCCAGGTCTCTGACATTGCTACCATGACGCTGGCGCAGGGCGTCAGCATTCGCCCTCGTCGTCTCGAATGGCGGCATATCCTCCTCTAAGACAATCTCCTGGAAAACCTCTCTTTTGTCCGAGGGCAGTGGCCGAATTCCCGTGTTAGATCGGATGATGTCCCCGTATCGCTGCGGAATATCAGAGTCAGCAACTGGCTGTCCACTCTGCGCGTCGAGCCATCCGACATATTGGCTATTGGGGCCTTGCTTGGTGGCATATCGGATGAGGTTCATGAGCCATGCCATCTCGACGTATCCAGCTGGCGAGAGATGACCCTGAGACTCCATCTCCCAGCGTACGCGTGCACTTCCCCATGGACCCAGCTCTGCGAACCCGACAACGACGACTGCATCTGCTGACACAAGCTCTGGGTCAATCTTGGTCTGCAAGGGCCGCAGCTCGGAGTCATAATGAGGCAGTCTTGGGAACCCAACGCGCAGAGAAACTCGTGACTGTATGGATATATCTTTGGAGGGTTGTCGCCCTCGAGCCTCTCGCTCATCCTCTTCTGCGATCGCTCGAGCAATCTCGGCGCGTTGGTGGATATTTGCTCGGGCAGCAGCGAGATGGACAGAGGCATCACGCCAATGCCCCAGATTCCCAGAGAAGTCTGCCATGACCGGCGCATCCTCACAGTGGGAAACCCATTGCGGAGTCAGCAGCAAAGTAATGAGGTCGCCCATCTCCTGTCCAGAGAAGGTCAAGATGTGGCCCTCCGTTTCTGCTGTCTCGGCGACAATGTCATTACTATTCATCAAACCAGTAGATCGGGTCCATCCAATGTTGACACCGCATATCGAAAGCTCCTCGTCCCAAGACTCAGAGTGGAATCGATGCAGTAGAGTCTCGAGCCCGCGTTTGGACTCGGCGTATAGACCGTCGCCCCCTAGGATGCCGTGGTTGGGAGACAGTGGAAGGACGACCTGGGTTGGCCGGCAGCGAATGTTCCTCCGCCGCTTTTGGGTTCCCACAAATCCAAGCAGGCGTAATACATTGACTAGCATCAATCGGAAGGCTGCTTCGTTTCCTGCATCTAATCCGTCAATCTCTGCTCCGACTTGGCTTGCGGCGGCAAAGGGGATGACAGCATCCAGATCAAGCCCTAATTGGCCATAGATGTACTCGATCAGGTTCTCGCAATCAACAACGCTTGCCTGGTTAAAGGGAACAAGGTGGAGCTGTGATCCACGGCTCCCGCACTCATCATACAGCTGCTTGAAGGATGCCGCGGCAGCAGAGGGTTCGCGACTGGTGGTTATAATGACCCTGGCTCCCCCAGAGAGTAGTCGACGGGCGACGCAGTATCCGATGGAGCCGGGGCTTGCCCCAGTGACAAGATAAGTTTGTTCAGCGAAGGAAACCCCCTCCTGGCTTGCGTGGGCCAGGCTATCAAGTAGCTCCGTTGTGAGGTCTGTTCCGTTAGATTGGGCCACGCCAGTTTTAACATTTGCCTGTATCCATCGCGTGAAGAAGTCTACGAAGCCAAAGGTCTCACGAGGGGTTTCCTCGCACTGAATCTCTCCAGCAGGAGCCACCACTGTATGCGGTGCTTTGGTTAGTAGGGCACCCAAGCGGACGACAGAAGGCAGATGAAGGGCTTGGGTGAGGACAGGAACAAGCCCCCTTGCAACTGGGTGCGCCTGTGCAATTTGAACAATAGTAGAATCTGCACGTTGGACAAAGCGATCTCGTAGCTCTTCGGACAATGCCGCGTTGTTCAGCTGGCAGAAGTCGAACAGCTCTTGTCGAGCTGAATTCCACCAGTCGCGATACCAGCGCGTTTTACGGTGATCAAAGCGAGGCGAGATACGACCCAGGAAGTCATCGGAGAACTCGGAAGTCCAGTTGTCCAACTTAGTCTGCAATTCTGTCACTATAGAGTCGTCTGTCTCTGCGGCGAGCCCAGGAATGCCTAGGTACTGTCGAAGGGCTTCATACTGTCTGTGTGCTAGCGCCTTCACCCCGGGAGAATTCCCATCGGGGGGTTCATTGTTCTTTGAATCGACAGACTGTGTAGCCTGGGTACGGGTTGCTCTATGCAAGAACAGACCCAAGGACTGACCGTACGCCTCAGTCAGACTGTCCCAGTATTCATGGGCCACCTCCAACGAAGGCAATCGAGACTGGGGCTCAGCCGCCAACGCATCGACCAAGACTCCAGTTTGCCGATGCAAAGGAAGGCCCCAGACATCGGCCATACGCGCACGAGCTGCAGGAATGGTCATCCGGGCCGGCATCTTCGCACTGAAGAGTCGCTGCAGAAGGGCCACCGAAGTCGGGCCCAGTGGGACCTCGCCCAGCGCAGCATCCAAATCCGCCAGTGAGGCATCTTCTGCACGATCTGGCAGGGCTGGAAACTCGTGTCCGAGGTCACCGATCAGCTCGTTCTGTAGCGTCGACTTGCCGCCACACAGATCCTTGATAGATCGGCTAGCATCGATTTCGCTTGCCGGCCTCCGGAGCTTACGAGCAATCAACGCCCTAATGATTCGTATGGCAGTCAAGGGCACATCTGGTACAGTCCGGACGGTAAAAGCCTCCGGACCCTTCACAGGCTCTGGGACTGTGCTGGACTGCGGTGTTTCGATTACAGGTTCGTCAATGCTTGAATCCTCGGTAGTCTCATCGTAGGTGTAGAGAAGCTCAGGTAAGTTCTGCGTACTGGCCAGGAGCTGCACGTTGGATCGCAGATCTTTATTTATTGTCTTTTGTACCATTCCTAGAAGCGTCTTAGCCGGTCCAAGTTCAACCAGGCGTTGCCTGTCCCTCAGTAGACTCTTCTGTGTTTCTATCCTATACGCCATTAGCAGAGCGTCGGCCAGCCCCAGGAGCCGCTTACCATTGTACGGGAAAAGCGAACTGATGCCTGTATTCTGTCAGCGTTTTGCAGAGGTAGTGAGGCTGGTCCATACGCGAGAAGCTCGATTACCAGCTCGTAGGCAATCGCCTGTTCCATTGTGCGAATCGCCATGGCGGATGTTCAGGCTACATCCAGCTGTGTAGTGATATTAGCAGGTCGACCACTAAAAGAACTAAAGCCCGCCTGGACAGTTCAGATGCCCAGTGTTGGTCATCGATCTCCGATGTCTCGTACGCCGAGTAGGTGCTGACAGTGTCTCAGCTGTGGGAATAGTGGGCAGCCGCACAGTATCATCCATGATATTCTAGTTGTCTGATAGATATCTTGCCCTGGATGAGCTAGAGTTCGATACTCCAGCGAGCGGGAAAGGAATAATGACACTATCCGAGCTTTTGACATCTGCAGATTCCGGCAGACTGCGCTTATACAGTTGCTGCGGTGGACAGGGCCCCAGCAACCTCACAGGTCTCGACGATTTGGTCCATCTGGTACGAACATATGGAGATCGCGACCCAATACGACACTTGATCGACACCTCTTCCAGCCATCTCGAGCTCCTTGCGTCTATTCCACATCGATCTCCGTTCTTCTCTGGGCGTGGATTTCCATTACGCACATGGCTCGACGACTTTGCAGCAACAGCACCATCCTCTGACGAACTCGCTCTTTCGCCGTTTAGTTTCCCCATCAACACCTTACTTTCCCTGGCTCACTATGCACTCACTGCGCACACGATTGGTGTTGATCCCGGGCAGCTTCGGGACCGCCTGCACGGCGTCATCGGGCATTCCCAAGGAGTATTTGCTGCCACAGCAATTGCTCATAGCGGCAAGGGGTGGCCGGCCTTTTACAATGCAGCGAGCCTTGTATTGAAATTATCATTCTGGGTTGGTCTCGAGTCTCATCTTGCTGCGCCAGGTAGCACTCTATCCGCCGAGGACGTGGCGGACTGTCTACAGCATGACGAGGGCGCGCCTTCATATCTCCTGAGCGTGACGGGCTTGAGCCATGACCATCTACAGCGTCTTATACGGAAGGCAAACACCCAAGACGTACAGTTATCGCTCATCAATAGCAACAACAAATTTGTGCTGGCCGGGACACCGCAGGCCCTCCGGGATATATGCCTTGCAATTCGTACAGTCAGTGCGCCGCAATCGCTTGATCAGACCCGAGCCCCCTTCACACAGCGTCGACCGATCTCTGACGTCCGGTTTCTCCCTGTCTCAGCTCCTTACCATTCTTCGCTTCTGGCATATGTCGAGCCGTACGTGGTGGATGCCATTAAGGGCCTCCGATTGAATGGCAGCGACATAGCCATACCTCTCTATGCCCAAGTGAAGGGCAAGACGCAGAACCTGCAGGACCTCAAAGAGGACGTCTTATCAGCTTTGATCCGTGCTGTCACCATAGAACAGGTTGATTGGCCTGACGCATGCCGCAAAATGGACAGTGCTACCCATGTGCTTTCTTTTGGGCCTGGATCTGTCGGAAGCCTGGTCCAAGATGTCTTGGAGGGAACTGGGGTCCACGTAATGAACCTATCAGGGCGTTCTCTATCGTCATGTCTAAATGCTCTTAACTCAGTATCTTCTCTGCCGGTAGGACAGAGCTGGGGTCACAAGTACCGCCCACGTCTGGGTACATCGAACTCAAAAGAGGCCGAACCCTATATTGAAACGAAGATGACACGACTATTAGGGCTACCACATGTCATGGTGGCAGGAATGACTCCGACAACGTGCTCGCCGGAATTTGTCGCTGCCGTCATGAACGCAGGCTACCATGTTGAATTCGCCTGCGGTGGCTACCACCATCCAGAGACCCTGGAAGCAGCTCTTCGCCAACTCGCAGCCGCAATCCCATTCCATCGCTCGATCACCTGCAATGTCATCTACGCCTCGCCAAAATCCCTCACCTGGCAGATAAACCTCTTACAGGATCTGATCAAGGAGGGTCTGCCGATTGATGGGCTGACAGTTGGTGCTGGCATACCCTCGCCCGACGTTGTTAGGGAGTGGGTTGAACGGTTGGACCTCTCTCATATCTGGTTCAAACCTGGATCTGTCGATGCCATAGACCGTGTCCTTGCTATTGCTCGTCAGTACCCAGGTCTCCCCATTGGCCTGCAGTGGACCGGGGGCCGCGCAGGGGGCCATCACTCATTTGAAGATTTCCACCAAGCAATTCTCGACCGTTACAGCCACATCCGGAGCTGCGACAACGTTATCCTCGTGGCGGGTAGTGGATTTGGGGGAGGGCACGATACATGGCCGTACCTCACCGGCTCTTGGTCACAGGAGCTGGGATTTGCTGCGATGCCCTTTGACGGAGTCCTCCTAGGGAGTCGCATGATGGTGGCTCATGAGGCCAAAACGTCGCTGGCCGCGAAGCAGTTGATAGTCCAGGCTCCAGGGATTGTTGAAGATGATGACTGGACGCGCTCCCAGCATGAAGCCATCGGGGGTGTGATTTCAGTTGTCTCTGAGATGGGACAGCCGATCCATGTACTGGCAACTCGAGGGATGCGTTTATGGCATGAGTTTGACAGGAGGTTCTTCTCGATCAGGGACCCTGAGCAGCTCCGGGTGGCACTGAAGAAGCATCGGGAGGAAATAATCAGTCGTCTCAATAGGGACTATGCGCGACCGTGGTTTGCAATTGCAGACGATGGAAGGCCGGTTGAGATGGAAGACCTCACCTACAAACAAGTGCTACATCGACTCTGTGGGCTCATGTTCGTGGAGCGCCACTCGCGCTGGATTGATCAGTCCTACCTCGTCCGTGTCCATGACTTTGTGCGCCTTCTACATGCACGGTTTGGTACTGGGATGTCCCTAAGCAACAGTCCTGCTGAGCTCAAAGTGGCGTTCGATGAGGCATACCGCACTCATGCGGACGAAGTCTTGTATCCAGACGACGCGGCATTGCTCCTCTCCTTATTTCGTCGACAGGGCCTCAAGCCAGTACCCTTCATACCGATACTCGATGAGAGCTTTGAGACCTGGTTCAAGAAGGACTCCCTGTGGCAATCGGAGGATGTCGACTCGGTTCCCGAGCAAGATGCCCAACGCGTGTGTATCATTCAAGGCCCGGTGGCCGTACAACATTCTAAAGTGTGCGATGAACCTGCCAAAGATATCCTAGATGGAATCCGTGACCCGCACACTGGCTTCCTAAAGAATCAGATTTTGGCTAGTGGGGAAGATGATATGATCAGCGCCATAGTTCAAGACGCCGACGTCTTACCCGGCATCCATGTATCCCACGACGGCTCGATCTGCCGTTATCAACTTACGGGCCCAGCTATTCCTTCTTCTAGTGTCATCTTGGATCGGTTGACTACAGGCTGCTCTTGGGGACGTGCTGCTCTCATCAGCAAGCATGTCCTGTTTGGTCGACATCGCGTAAAGAACCCCATCCACGACGCTTTCCAGCCATGTATCGGGGATATTATTGAGATCAAATATGCCAGTGGCACACTAAGCGAGATGACACTTTATCATACTGCAGTTCAGAAAGGCGGTTCCAACGACATCCGTGGTGCATTGGAAATCACTCACCTCGATGCTGATACGATTTCGGTGGCCCTGATAACGCACTCGGTTCAAACGGTGGCAGGAAACCGACCAGCCCTCGAATTTAGGCTGAAGCTACTGGGGGGAGGCATGGGCCAGCCAATTATCCAGCTTGATCAAGAGACCTACCTTGGTCGGGTTCGCGATCTGTATACGGAACTATGGATTGGACCTGCACCCTGCCCAATCTCAGCCGGGCTCAATTCAGAGTTCAGTGATGGCCCTGCTGTGATTATGCCCGAGTCTGTACAGGAATTTGTGGCTGTCATCTCTCAATCCGGGCCAGCTCGCAGTCAGGCCTGGAGTGCACAAGGGCCAGTAGTTCCCCTTGACTACGCCGTCGTCCTGGCTTGGACTGCGCTCACCAAGCCCGTGCTGCTTCCAGCGCTCGATGGAGACCCTCTTCAGCTTCTTCACCAGTCCATATCGCTACGGCTGGCCCGTGGTGTCTGGCCACTGTCTGTCGGCGATGTAGTGCAGACAGCCTCTCGCATAACAGAGCACACAATCACCGCCACCGGGCAGCGTGTCGAGGTTTCCGCAGAAATACTTCGTGATGCGCAGCCTGTAGTTTACCTGCGAACTACTTTTGTGATCCAGAGGCGTACCCAGAGGGCGTCCCAGCAGTTCCGTTCTGTCCACGAAGCAGAGATGGTGATGCATATCAGCTCTCCAGTCCAGCTGCAGCTCCTCATTAGCCGCAAATGGCTGTTCCTGGACGTGGCATCTCACGAAATCCTTGGAAAACGCCTGTTATTTCGGCTTAATACCCAGACAGTATCCAGCACGAAAGGCACTCCCAGCTCACTACAAGTATCCGGCCTGGCCACATTGCTTTCAGAGCAAGCCTCAACCAGGACAACCACGGGAGCCAAGGTTGGCCGCGTATATCTAGAAGAAGAGGACCACAATTTCAATCCCGTCATGGACTTCTTGAGCCGACATGGCTCCCCACTAGTTCAGAGACAACCACTGCAAAGCCCCGGCTGGACCGGCGATGCCGTTATCCCATTCAGAGCTCCATCACCGAGCAGCGCATACGCAAGGGTGTCAAAAGATGCGAACCCCATACACACTTGCCCTTTATTCGCTCGGTTTGCCGGCCGAGGACAGCCGGTGCTTCACGGGATGCACCTCTCAGCAACAGTGAGACGCATCCTCGAGTGGATGGTCGGTGATACAGAGCGTCGCCGATTCCAAGGCTGGAAGGTATCTTTTGATGGTATCGTCCGGGCATACGATCAGCTGCGTATGGAGGTACAGCACCGCGCAATGGAAGACGGACTGATGGTCGTCCATGTTAAGGTGTTGAATGTAAATACTGGCGATCAGATCATGCATGCAGAAGCTATGATAGAACAAGCACCGACTGCATATATCTTTGCCGGACAAGGAACGCAGGAGCAGGGAATGGGGATGGGCCTATATGGCATGCATAAGGCTGCGCAAGCGGTTTGGGACCGAGCAGAACGCCATTTTGAATCCCAGTACGGTGAGTGTCTTCCCCCCCTTATCGACCACTATATACCTGCTAATGTATTCTCCCAGGCATTTCCCTCCTCCATCTAGTCCGTGATAATCCAAAATCCCTTGCCGTCAACTTTCGTGGTAAACGGGGCCAGCAGATCCGGGCCAACTACCTCGCTATGAGATCTAGCTCGGAGTCTGATAAACTGATGCTTCCTGGTCTGACCGAGACGTCAAGATCCTATACCTTTTCATACCCCTCTGGCCTGCTCAAGTCCACTCAATTCGCTCAACCAGCACTGGTGGTTATGGAAATGGCGGAATACGCACACCTCCAAGCCCAGGGAGTCGTCCAAAAATCCGCCTTGTTCGCCGGCCATTCCTTGGGAGAATACAGTGCTCTCGGGGCCTGTTCTACGTTCATGCAGTTTGAACCGCTGCTGTCTTTGATATTCTACCGCGGATTGAAGATGCAGAATGCACTCCCTCGGGATAACAACGGGCGCACGCAATATGCCATGATGGCTGTTGACCCTTCACGCACTGGAACAGGTATCTCCTCTCCATTCGAAGTAGCTAGCTTAATACTGACACTTTTAGACTTCGACGAATGCAGTCTTATGGACCTCGTTCAGCGTATTGCGCGAGAAATGGGCCTCTTATTGGAGGTTGTCAACCACAACGTCCAATCACGACAGTACGTGTGTGCTGGTCATGTAAGTTCACGAACTATTCATATAAGCTCTATCATAAAGGACCACAGCTAACCGGAGTGCAGATTCGGTCTCTCTGGGTAATGGGCCAGGTTTGCGACAATTTGTCTCTCGCGACCAGCAATAGTCCAGACACCATGGAAGAGTGTATCAGGCAGAATATTGCCAGCAGTCAGACAATAACGAGCCACGAAAGCCTCTCCCGTGGTATCGCGACGATCCCCCTTTCTGGGGTCGATATCCCCTTCCACTCTCAGATGCTCCGGGGGCATATCGATGATTACAGGCAGTATCTGCGGCGCCACCTCCGGGTTGCCGATATCAAGGCTGATGAGCTTGTTGGACGCTGGGTTCCGAATGTGGTAGGGAAGCCGTTTACTCTGGAAATTTCGTATATTCGTTTAGTGCAGCAGATTACACAGAGCAGGGCTTTACATGGCCTACTAGAGCAGGTTGGAGAAAGGCTTTAGTGAACGCACACTTTATTGTCAAATACAAACTGAGATATTGAAACGACTGTTATCCGCATATTATAATTCTCAATGCTATCCTCCTTCAGCTCACCCGGGTCTTAAATGACATGTAAAGCTCCCTCTTCGCCCAAATGGACCATATTTTCTGGTCCAGAAACTCGCCAGTCCTCTCCACGTCCAACATAATATCAAACTGCCACAACAGCTTGGCCAGTGTCAATCTCACCTCGGCATAGGCAAGGTTTCGGCCGATGCAGTTGCGAACCCCAACAGACCAAGGCTGATAAGCACCGTAGTTATCATACTTGTACGGCTCCTCTGCCTTCTGCAAGTGTCGCTCTGGGATGAATTTGTCCGCATGCGAGAAGTTGTAATCAGCATAGTATGCTCCGAGGTGACTGACTCCGACGCGGGTCTATCGTGAATCAGTAACGCATGCAGATAGTGATAGAAAGGAAAGAAACGAACGTACTTCAGCAGGCACAAATTGGCCGCATACCGTAGCACCGCCGTCCGGCACAACACGAGGAGGCTGGCCAGGCACAGAGGGATACATGCGGAGAGTTTCATCAATCACAGCCGTGAGATACGGCAATCGAGAGACAGAAAGGAGATCAATCTGGTCCGACGCCTCAAACGCATTCCGGATCTCGGACACAGCTTTGTCCATCTTTCCGGACTTACAGAGTAGATACGTGCAGCCACAGAGTGCAGACGAAGTCGTCTCTGAGCCTGCAACGACCATTACAGCAGCATTGTTGAGCATCTCGCCAGGACTCATACCGTCGCCGGTTTGATTTCCGTCTGCGCTTTTGACCATGACCCGGTCCCAGAAGTCGCCCTGGTCGCCGGTCTTCTGCATGCGCTTCTTTAGCTTCTCGATCGCGTAGCTGTAGTTCTCCTGTCTCTTTCCGCGCAGTTCCTTCGGCATAACATACGGAGTCAGGAACTCGACGCCCATACTGCGCAGAACATGCGAGATCGCGACACTCTTGAGGTTCTTGTGGATGGTATCAACCCACGGATGCAACTCCCGGTTCTTCAGACTATCGAACGATTCCCCAAAAGACAGCGCACCGATGGAATCAAAGATCGCCATGTTAAAGTATCGCACCATTTCCACCGAGTCCCCAGTATCAGCGACTTCGCGAAGCACATCCACAAGGAGATCCGCGTACTGCACAATAGTAGGCTCCTGGGCACGCAGTCCCTTGTCACTAAACGCATGCCCAAACAGACTCCGGAACCGTGCATGATTGTGCGTGTCAGAGACCAGGATACTCATCACCCCATTCGGAGCGAGCGGCAGCCGGATCGGGTCTTTGAGGAACTCAGGGCGTCCGGGGACGTGGGCGTGGATGTCGCGCCAGGCCTGTGCATTGGCGAAGCTGATCTCGTCTGGCTTGATGCGTACTGTGTCGCCGTACTTCTGGTGGTGGCGCATGAGGTCGTGGTGCATTGTTCCGCGCAACAGCGTCAGTTTCCAGGGGAGGGAGCTTGCTCTCCATAGTAGGGGACCTGGGTAGTTGCGTAAAGGATGGAAGTAGAGGTTGTAGACCAGCTGGAAAACGACATATCCGACGGCAGCCAAAGCGGCCAGCAGAGGGAGTGAGAACACAGCCATCTTGCTGGAATGGGAGCGGTTGTTGGTGGCAGACTTGCGTGTCTCAAATATCAGTCTCTCGGACAGCGAGTCGGCTATATCGGACTGAGTTCAGTTATTCTAGGTAATCATTGCAGTCCAGATTATTATTACCAGTACAGAATATTGATTGGTTGGCACTAGATACTATCCATTGACCGTCACTACCTGATGGTCTATTCTAGCCTGAAAGCATCCATGCTTTACATCCAGTGCTCTTATATTCATAGCCGTTTTGCAAGCTAGAAGGAAACCAACTTCAGCGTGCCTAACAGCCCCAAAACAGCACCGGCCAAGGGAAAGAAAGCCCGAATAGCGTTGAACCGGTTCCAATTCTGTACCAGGCGCTCAGCGTCCGGCCAGGACGGGCTGTTCCCCTTCTTCACCTCGCCCTCAAGCCGAAAGAGAGCATTGTTTGTCGGGGCCATGACCGTCAGAGTGAAAGGTACCATGCTGATGGTGGTTAAACCTGCTGCGGCAAAAACACCCCATGCATCCCCCGCCGAGTACTTGCTGACTGCCGCAATCCCGTACAGTGCGGTGGTAGTGAGGCAGATGATAGGCCCCTTGATATGACCGTTGAGGAATATTCGACTCCAATGGCGCAGCAGGTGGCCTGGGTCGGTTGTAGTGTCGAATAGAGATGGAACTGCTAGTAGATATACGCTCATCATCGCCCCTACACACATTAGCTGGCCGTTCAGTATAAGGGGCAGGAAGCGCTTACCGGACAAGAATGAGCCGGTGATGACGGCAATGGCCTCTACTCCAACGTTACTCATGGCGATATACGATCTACCTGTGCCACCTGAGTTGGAGTGCTTCTTGTCGGTTATATACCGAAGCCATCGACTCTCGGAAAGCGATCGGTTAAGGCGTTCCCGCATACCGGCTTCCCAGCACTTCAAACAGTGTCTACTAAGCTATTTATTACGATAGACTGGACCGTCTACTAAGAGCAAACACAACGCGATCGCCATCATGCCCGCGTGGTCGCTCCTTGCACTAACCGCCGCCCCAGTCGTGGGCCTCATCGCAGGCCAAACAACCCTCTTCTCCTCACCATGGGAAACACTATTCGGAGGTAGCAGTGATGAGGCCTCCATGGATGGCCGTATCCAAGCTCGCGATCTTCTCAGCTCCCACTTTGGATGGTACGGTTGGCCCGGCCAGTCCTACGACTATGTGATTGTCGGAGGAGGCACTGCTGGACTGGCCATGGCCCACCGTCTATCTGAAGACGGGTCAAACTCAGTGGCAGTGATTGAAGCTGGAGGGTTCTACGAGATCGAGGCGGGCAATGCGACTGAAGTTCCCATGTTCCTGTTCAACTACTTTTTCGACAACGGGCATGTCAAGAACCCGCTCTTTGACTGGTACCAGTATACCGAAGCACAGCCGGTATGTCCTTTTTACGCAATTAAGAGTATCAAATTTGGCTCACATTAACAGGGCCTGGCAAACCGGAAAATGTTCTACATGCAAGGAAAGACGCTAGGGGGCTCAACCGCTCGCGGGGCGATGCTATACCATCGGTACCTGTCTGCTTCCCTCTTTGTCGTCAAGGATACTGACCAGGTGCAGAGGATCCAAAGGAGCGTACAAACTCTGGGCAGACCAGGTCGGAGATGACAGTTATACATGGGAGAACTGGCTACCTTTCTTCAAGAAGAGCGTGCAGTTCTCTGGACCGTCCACCAACCCTCGTCCAGCCAACGCGACAACCTTCAACGACATCTCTGCCTTTGCAACCAATACTTCTGATGAAGGACCAGTGCAGGTCGCGTACCCCTACCTGACAAACGCCATCTCGTCGTGGGTAGACAAGGCACTCGCAAAGATGGGCTTCCCAGAGGCGCAGGGGTTCTCGAATGGAAACCTGCTTGGTCGCTCGTACATCACCCATACCATCCATCCCAGGACACGTCGCCGAGACACTGCGTCTACATCGTACCTGCAACGGGCACTTCGAACGAGCAACAGTCTCAATGTGATCACGCACACACTCGTCAAGAAGATCCTTTTCGACGAGGAGAAGCGCGCCACGGGAGTGGTCATCAATACCGGCGGATTCGAATGGCAGATCGGGGCAAAGAAAGAAGTGATCCTATCAGCAGGAGTAATGCGCTCTCCCCAGCTGCTCATGGTATCCGGGGCTGGTCCCAGGGAGACACTCGAGAAGCTCAATATCCCAGTCCTGTCAGACCTCCCCGGCGTTGGCCAGAACTTGCAAGACACGATCATCCTGGGCCCAACGAACCCTGTCAAAGTGGAAAGTCACAGCCAGCTCATGGGGAGCAAAGAGACTCTCCCTCGCTCAATCTTCGAATACAACAATTTCCGCACCGGCCTGCTCACGAATCCCGGGCAGGACTACTTTGCGTTTGAGAAGCACCAACCCGGCACTCTCAGCAAGGCGACTTCCGCAGACATCGAGACATCATTCCCAGCTGACTGGCCGACCTTCTCGTATATTGCGCTGGACGACACCTTCGTCCCGCAGTACGACGGCAAGAACTACTTCAGCATGTCTGCTGCGCTGCTGGCGACGTTCAGTCGCGGCACTGTCACGATCAACAGCACCAACACCGCCGACAACCCCGTGGTAGATCCGCGGTGGCTCGATGACCCCCGCGATAAGGAAATGGCCGTCGCAGCGTTTCGACGATGTCGGGAGATTGTGGCCTCGGAGACAATGCAGGAGGTCATTGACGGTACCGAGCTGCTGCCGGGATTTGAGTACCAGACCGATGAGGAGATCCTGAACTACATCGCGGAGACTTCAGATGCGTACTATGCAGGCGTGGGAACATGTGCCATGGGGAAATCCAACGATCCCAACGCAGTTCTTGACTCGAAGGCGCGAGTTAGGGGGCTCAAGGGGGTGCGCGTGGTGGATGCGTCTGCTTTTCCCTTTGCGATTGATGGACAGCCCATGGCGACGGTGTATGCACTGGCAGAGAAGATTGCAGCGGACATTCTAGCTGGGAATTAAATTAAGAATGCAGTGATACTATTGGGTTGATAGCTGTGATAGTTGGATACAGAAGCTACATACTAGGGAATAGTTACATACAAGCACCCCAAGATCAAAACAAGGCCTATTCCAACCACGATCAACTTCTCTTTCCCGTGCCTATACTGCAAATGGGCCATTCCTCCTTGTGCCAAATACCCCAGTAGCACGCCCCAAGTGTGCCTAACTGGGCCGGTCGCAGTGACTCCCACAGCCTTGCCCTGGAACTCCAACGCACGGTCGGCAATCTCACAAAGCGCAACACCAAGGTCGGCATAACTCAGACAGATCGTCTGTGACTCGGCAATAATTAATTCATGACCGGTGGCCCTTCTGCCGTCGGCGTCGTGCAGCGTCGGGGGGTCGACAAGCACATACTGCAGCAACCCGGCCAGCGACGCATCATGCCAAACCTCGCATGCGCGTCTGAGGTCGCTATAGCCAGCGAACAGACAAAACGAGACCAGTCGATGCACGAGTCTCGGCACCTGCACGGACAGCGCGGGGTTCAACGACGCAGAGCGAAGCTGGATGACCGTGCATGCTGACCCCTGGTGTCGGCGTTGGCGTCGGAGGGCGTCCACGACGGCGACTGCGCTGTCCTGCACCAGGGTCATGCCCATTGGACTGCCGTTCTGGCCCACGCACATGAAAAGGATACTAGCGTTATGGAGAACGGCGTCGAGCAGCTCTGGATTGGTGGATTCGCCCTGGAATATGCGGACTGTCGGCGATCGACGCTGGTCCAGGCCCGGAAACATCCCCAGCAGCTTGGGGCGAGAGCGGACCAGGATGTTGACGCTGAAAGAGTCAGTCTCACTCGCCGTCTGGAGGAGACGACGGAGGACACTCGAACCGGTGGATCCGGTGGCTCCTAGGAGGGCGTAGGTAGGCATCTTGTTGCTGTGCATCTATAGGGGACGGGCATGATATATATCTGTTCATGAACTATTCAGTATTACCTGATCTATGAAATACACTACTTCGGCACCACGACAAAAATAGCCTGCTCCTTGCCGTCATACTGATACGACTCAATAATCTCCAGTCCAGCCTGGCCAAGCAGCTCCTCCCACTCTACGCGCGTGCGTTCAATAGCCCCCAGCGAGTCCATCATCAGCAGATCCATAAACGCCGCCTGCCAGGGCACCCCGGTAGCCGGGATAACTACCTCGTCAATCAAGATGCGCGACTCGGGGCCCAAGGCCGGGATAATCTGCTTTAGGATCTTGATACACTGCTGATCCGGCCAGTCGTGGAAGACATGCCTGAGATAGTAGAATTTGGCGCCGTGAACTGGCTGCGGCTCGAAGAAGTTGTGCTCGACGAACTCAACACCCTCTGCTGGCTGGGCTGCAGCCAGCGTCTGTGGAATGTCCTGGACAATGACCTTCCCTGGAAGATCGGGGAATTTGGCTCGTAGTGCTTTTGACTGCTGTCCGAACCCTCCACCGATATCCACCATTAAGGTATTCTCGGCGCTGGGGAAGTCCCCTAGCTGCTCGAGGACTGGAAAGTGGTCAACCCAGATCTCAGGGCGCTGTAGAGCCATGAGATGACCGAGGGACTTCATGTGTTTGGGATGCTGCGGCATCCATTCGAAGAGCGTTTGGTTCGTGTTGAATGCCTTCTGAAAGGGGCATTCCTTGTTCGACACGATCTCTTTGTATCCAGATTCGGCTAGATAATCGGGGAGAGCCTGAGTGCAGGGACCAGAGATGTCGAATCTATAACGCATCAGTACTGGAACTGCTGGACACCAATTCGGAACATACAGTTGTGCAATCGTCCCAGCTGCATCGGGGTTGATGAAGACGTCCGTGAATGCGCTCGACGTGTACTCCTGCGGACCTGTCTCTTTGATCAGACCAAAAGCAGCCTGGCTGCGCAGGATTCGTCCTGGTTTTGTTAGAAGAGTCTCTCAGCTATCATGGGCACAAACCAAGCAGTCGAGGAGCAGCGCCAGTCTTCTCCGCCAATTCTGCCAGCGCCACTGGCCTTTCACTCTCCTTGAGGATACGGAATATATCCAAATCAATTGCTATTTTGGTGAGGGCGACTTGCAGTGGCTGGAAACAGTCAACGAGGTTCAGATTCAATGTTTTGTGGGCAAGTTACACCACTGCTCAAGCGCATCACAACATCCCAGTCTGAGTAGAAGCCAACCTGCAGCTCACGAATGTAGCCTTGGATCTGGCGTTTGCCGTTCTGGTCGGCACTGGCGTACTCATCTTTGATTTGCCTGAAGATAGCGTCCATGGTGACTAGAATGGCTACTGGGAGCGTGAGTGGGCGAATTCAGCCAGACCTATAAGTAAATCCCAGCCAGATAGACCGGCGACCGTATCGGCACGAGTTTACCCAAGTAGACTAAAAGCAGTTTCAAAGCAGATTTAAACATCCGTACGGAAATGCATTAAGGTCCGACTATATACTCTCCCCCTTCGGCAACGGATACTCCCCTATATATCTATAAGTCCAAGGCAGAAAATGAAACATCAGCCCCGTAAACGCATAGTAAACCCCATCCCACGGGAATCTAACATTTCTCGACGTCGGAACAACACTAACACTGCGCATATGATATCGGCCATCATCAGCATCTGCGACTTCCACCATCCCCGCAGCCAAGTCCAGAAAGGAGAGCGGCGTCTGAGCCCTATCAAGTCGGACCTCGTGGCCACGGGCCTCATCATGCACCAATCCGCCAGGCTTCACAAAGGTCGCCGAGAGCCAGTCCGACTGGGCCCGAAGGAATGTCTCCGCAGCAGCCAAGTCCCGGTACAGATGCGAGACAGCGGTCTTGAGGATCCAATGGACAGGGGCGGGGACGTCATCGCAGAACGAGGGTTCCAGAGACGCCGACGAGATCATAACAAGGCGCGGGAGGCATATACCGGGCGACGACGATTGCAGACGCTGCAGAGACGCGACAACAGCCTGGGCCGTCAGCATGGCGATGGAGCAGCCGGGCATGTTATCGACAATGGCGACTACCAGAAACACGGCATCGGTCCCCCGGAGACATTCATCGATAAGGCCATTGTCATCAAGATGCCCTTGGAAGATCGAAAGCGCTTTCGCGGTTTCTGCGCCGGGGCACAGTCGGTACAGTTTCTCCTTGGACCGGCAGTAGGCGTGGATTGTGGCGTCGGGTCGATCAAGCAGTACTTGGACGATCGCCCGGCCAGTATTGCCCGTAGCTCCCAGGACGGCATAGGAAGGCATTGAGGATTATTCTGGTGGTGATGCGGCTGATCGTGGTCTGATCTAAATGGTGTTGCTCGCTCAGCGACTTCTCTACGCTGTTGCGCGTCGGGCTTCGGTGATGGTTTTCTTTTATGAATGATTCTTGCGTAAGGATGACCGAGCAGATCTGTACTGTAGGAAATTACACCACGCCCTGAGTGGAAATGCTATTCACATCGACCCCCCTGGGACCGACAGAGCCCCAGAGCAGCGTCTACAATATCCAGCTCTCCGCGACTGAAACGCCAGGGAACACGCATGTGGATGGCTTGACACAGGGAAGTGCAGACCGCGTGTCCGAGCTGCTGATGATCAATTATGCCCGGTATCATACTCTCTACGCTGCGGTGGGATTCCACAGTAAGTCAAAACCGCCATGAAGGCAGTAGAACCTAACAAACGAGCAACAGATCACACGGTGCACCACCTCCTCACTCTATTTGCTCTCGGCGCGAGTCCAGATGAGATACGGGCGATGTACGATCTGAACATTGGCTACCAAGCGCTGGTACAGTACCGGCCGGCGTCGGTGGTTGTTGGACTGAGAGACCGAACGCTTTTCAAGAAATGTATAGGAGATCTCAGCTACTATGACAGTTTTCTGCGCTTCTTCCAGGATGAAATCGCGCAGCGAGGCGTCCCTGACGTGGTGAACGAGTATCTGTTTGGGAATACTGAGGTTTCAAATGATATCCTGGGACGCATGCATTCCGGTTTGCCATTCGCCCTCTATAAAAACATTCGGACATATGCTGAGTGGAAGCAGGCTTCCTACACCCCATGATCCACCTAGGATGCGGACTCGAATTCAACCAGCCTCTTCTTGTAGCAGAGGCACTGGCAGCAGGGTGTGTTCACGACGACTGGCCAAACTCATTCCTCTTTCCGACAGAGGAATACCAGGAAGTGAACCCAGAGACTGAGTCCAAATCCAAGTCGATGCTCGAGGTAATGGACGATCTTCACAACGACCCGGTTATCAGCAACGCAGTCCAGTTAACAGACCCCCTAAACAAAATCAGCGACGGGCTTCTCGCCAAAGTGCGCGACGAGCTGATACCCTATCTAGCACGATATAATGTCACACCCACAGACGAAGCCCTATATCAACAAACCGTCGACATGGTACATACATGCGCATACATGGTCGGAGCAGCGCAGTGTCCAGGAAAAGTCGCAGCACTAGATTTCGTGATGCTGCATACCCTGACCCTCTCAATCTTCTACACAGTATTCCTCGCACAGGACTGGATCTCGAACGAGAACAAAGCGCGCTTGCTGCGGTTCAAGGTTTGGGGCGACTTGGTCACGTACGCAGGATGTGGATGTGCGACTCTCTACGCGGACAGGATCACAGAGTATACGCCTAAACAGCCAGATCAGGGATGGAAGGAGCTGATCCATCGCGCGAATGTGTACGGAGACGATGGGCATATTTCCAAGGTTACTCGGGCGTTATTGCATGCGGAGAGCCTGCCAGATCCGCGCGCTGGGTTCCCGTTACGCAGGGAGGATTTCATCAGGATTGCGCATCTGAGTCTTGATTCTGTGGAGCGCATGCTCGAGCCGGACCAGTACAAGGTGCCGGAGAAGATCCGCAAAGAAGTGGGAGACGAGATGGGGCAGGACGAAGAGGTTATCCGGGTCATGGTGCGATGGGTGCGATGGTGCGGCGTCGAGGGTGCATGGGATGAGTTTCCAGACCTTGGCTGAATGCAATAAAGGACCTTTAGCAGAATGAAAATTCTAGTTAAGAAATGGCATATAAGAGCTTTTATAAAAAGGGCATGGTGGTGGAAGAGTGAAGACATGAGAAGCAGACTGCATCAAATAAGGACGTCCTATATAACAGCCGTGCGTGGGCACGAAGAGTTTCACATGTGGAAGAGATGCCAATATCAGCTTCTCTGCCAACTGTCTCTCTCTTCTTGGACACTGCGTATTTGTCCATATTCCGGGCATAACCCCAAGAATCCATCACCAAGTCGGCTGCCATTGGCCCCAACACCGTTAGATACCTCACTCATACATCATCTGGTGGAGCAATCAATTAGACAGGACAGCGGAGAAGTCACAGTCCAGTCCAATGTCTTGCACCCGTCGTTCTTAGAGGCAATGTATGGCCATAAGATGAATGAATGTGCCGTGGCCACCTCGGTAAATTATCCCAAACCCTTTGTTCAATCTGATTTCTTCGCTGACATGGTACTCGCTCTGTTTCCTTTCAGTCAATTCATGCCGACATCGCTTTCACTCTAGCAAAGTACCTTTATTCCCGTATCAATCCACATTCCAACATCTCCGCCACCAGTATCAACATCAAAAACATGCAAGTCGAGCAGGGTCTCATTGCACGAAAGGATCGCTCCCTGCCTCAGTCGATTCAAATCCGTGCCATAGCAGACCTCTCGATTGGGTCGGTCCAGATTTCCTGGCACCACGTAGACGACCAGGGTCGGCGAGCAGAGGACAGCTTTGTTACTGCAGTGGCGGAATACGGCAACCCTGAAAACTGGCTACAGGAGTGGTGCCCAATGACCCATTTAGTGCTTAGTCGAATCAACGATCTGCAGCGCCTGGCAGACGAAGGCAAAGCCACAAGCCTGTCCCGAGACATGGTATATACGCTATTTGCCAATCTCGTCGACTACGCGGACCGGTACCGGGGGATGCAAAGAGTGGTCCTGAACGGTATGGAAGCAATGGCCAACGTGACTCTCGACCCTGAAATGTCGGGCTCATGGACCGTGGCCCCTCACTACATCGACAGTGTTGTGCATCTGGCCGGCTTCATCCTCAACGGTGGGAATGCCCTCGACCCGCGACGAAACTTCTATGTCACTCCCGGCTGGAAAACGATGCGCTTCGCCCGCCCGCTCGCTCCCGGTAGCCAGTTCATGTCCTATGTACACATGTTCCCAGTCCATGGCCAACCTGGGTTCTATGCGGGTGACGTCTACATCTTCCAGGACGGCGAAATTGTTGGCCTGGTGGGTGGTATAACCTTCCGCTCGTTTCCCCGGATACTTCTCAGTGAGTTTTTCACTCCGGATACAAAGAAGAAGACTCAACATACCGTCCGCGCAAATACAACTGCGCCAGGAGATGCTGCAACAGCTCCCCCCTCCCAGGTATCTACCTCTATGGCCGGATCCGATGACGAGCAGGCTCAGATTACACCCACCACAAGGGATAGCGACTCGATGATCTTCGCCTCGAAATCTACCACTGAGTCCTCTGCAGTGGACAGTCCACTCATCCAGCAAGCGATGGAGCTGATCGCCCAGGAAACAGAGGTTGACCTCCACGACCTATCGGATGGGACGGAGCTTTCTTCAATCGGAGTTGACTCGCTACTCTCGCTTGTCCTGGCACAGAGGTTCAACGTAGTACTCAACCTGAATCTGCACAGTTCTCTCTTCTTGGATTCACCTACCATTGGTGACTTCAAGTCTCGGTTACTTAGCCATTGTTGAAATTTAAGGAATAGAAATAGAAGTAGTTAATAGATTAATACTATATTTTAATATTATATCTCCTTACAAAGTAAAAGATTCTTTCAAACCAAGTCAGCTTCTAGCTTAGTCGGCTCAGCCTTTTATGAATAGGCTGTCTTGAACACTATTTGCAATAACCCCAAGGCCGAGGACCTTATACTTGAGTAATTATAAAGTAGTTGCTAATTATTTAACTTGTAGTAAAAATAAGAACAATATAACAAGAGATTATAGTAATTTTCAAAATGTTAGCTTGTATAGTTGTATTAATATTGATTATTTTAGTATTACATGTGTAGTTTGTAGAAAGGTGGGATGGCCTGTGTACATGCCGCGGAAGCTGGTTCGGAGCTTGTTCATGTTTGATGTTCTCCACGGCATGTCCATTTGCACCAGTCAGACTTTGTACTAGGATACAGTGCCAAGTAGCTGTCTATTGGCCAAGAGAAAGCATTCCTTGGTGAAGACCAAACGATCCACTGGTGTGTAGCAAAGTGGGCTAAACAACGGAGTTAACATCCACCTGTCCGGACTCCGGACATGATTTTCCGTGTCAGTTCATGGTCTATTTATTCTGCAGCACCACCTGCACATCAACGGCTCCACGTTCATACCTAATCTCCCGACAAATGACTTCCTACCTCATCACCGGGGCGTCTCGTGGGATTGGCCTTGAACTGGCCCGGCAGTTGGTCGAGTCTAACGCCGAAATCACCATTTTTGCTGCAGCCCGATCTACCACCGCGCCTGGGTTTCAACAACTATTGGAAAGGCATCCAACGCAGATCATACACGTGCCGCTGGACGTGACAAGCGAGGATAGCATTAAAGCGGCGGTGTCACTTGTGGCCTCAAAGCTTAACGGCCAGGGCTTGGATGTGCTAATTAATAACGCGGGCGTCATGAACTCGGGGCGCCTTGAGGACATGTGAGTCTCGCATCACTCGGAGACGAGCAGACTGTATTGGATGAGCGGACCTTTACTGAGAAATAATGGCTTAGGACCGATCTTGACGAAACCTTCCGGGTCAATGTCAGCGGCGTCCACTCTCTTACGCGGGCGTTTCTGCCAATTATGAGGGAGGGCCGGGAGAAGAAGATCCTGAATATGTAAGTCCTTTCATACGGTCAATTGCGCAAACGACTAAAGATCTCTAGGTCTTCCACGGTCGGCTCCATTGCCTTGCATCAAGTCTTCCGTATGACGCCTGTGCCTTCATACAAGGTCACAAAGGCCGCATTGAACATGCTCACGGTGCTCTATGCCGATGAACTGAAGGATGAAGGCTTCACTGTCTTCTGTGTGAGCCCGGGTGTATGTTTCCATTATGAAGCATTCAAGTTTGACATAACAACTAACGAACATTAATCCAGTGGCTGAAAACTGATTTGGGGGGTGAGAACGCGGATCTTCCTGTGGAAACCGGAGTCAAGTCAGTGTTGAAGATTCTCTCGAGTGCTGGCCGAGAGGCCAACGGGCAGTTTTTCAATATTGAGGTGTCAGGATGGGACAAATACCAGGGAGAGAAGGTTCCCTGGTAGATCGATTGCTCAAAGCCCAAGTGAGCGGTTTTAACTATGATATATTATATGTAAATACATGGCGTAGGCTGGCACATTCTCCTGAGCTTAATCAAAGAATTGTCCTTGCTGTATGATATATATTAAGACCGACCAATAGGAATAAGAGTCTCAGCCAGACTGTATTCCAAGACACTGGCAGCTATCTGAGTGCAAGGGAACACAACTAGCGCAGGCACATATGACATATAATATAAATAGCGCAGGCACAGTATAATACAGTCGCACTGTATCACCCTTTCAGTGCCTGTCATTTGCGGCAGGAACTGTGGAACGAAGGAAAATGGTGCAGCCAATAAGAGAGCGCCCGGGGCTGGCAGTGGGACCCGGCCGGCGATCACCCCAATCAGAGTGGAGCACATACAATCTTGCAGTCCGCTCCACCGTTCATCCAGTCCATTCAGGCAGGAAGGGGTTGAATTTATTTGTTAAACTCCCCGGCGCGCCACCTGGACTGCGCTGATTCCTACACCATCCTTCCTTTCTTGATGTCCTTTACAACGCTCTATGCCTCCGGCAGATAGCATGTTTCTCGGTCGCGCGAAAGGGTCTGACGCGCCATGGGGCCATCGATGGCGGTCGTCTGATGGCTTCATCATCAGCACGATGGGTCTGGCAATGTTCACTGGTAGGTTCATGTTGGACCACACAGATAAAATACGTTGGCTAAATTACGGCGACCTTAGATGAACTGCTATTTGCCTTCATGATACCTCTACTGCCTACTATCCTAGAGGATAGAATCGGCTTAGATCCAAGCCTTACCCAGCGATACACGTCGATATTCCTCACAGAGGGAGCGTTTGTTTCGATTGTATCGAGCCCATTTATCGGGGAGCTGGCCGACGCGGTCTCCAGCAAAAAGATGCTTTTATTGACCCTCCTTGTGCTGACCTTGATAACTACTGCCTGCCTGTCACTCACACCCCACTGTATGTTTACTCCATTCCTTGCGATCTTGAACGATTGAAAACTGACCGGAATGTAGTGCTGTGGTTATTTATAGGTCGCTTCTTTCAATCCATTACCAGCAATGCCTTGTGGGTCGTCGGCATGGCCACAATGGTGGAAAATCTCGGGTCGGAACACATGGGCAAGATAGGCGGCCTGGTCTCCACGCTCCAAGCTGCAGGAACCACCGCAGGGCCATTTCTCGCAGGCCTGTTGTTCGCAGTGGGAGGATACTGGTCTGCGTGGGCGGCCGCGGCAGCGTTCCTCTTGGTGGATATCGTCATGCGTCTCCTCATGGTCGAAAAGTCCGATTCTCCCTCAGCCATAGACGGAGTACGAGATCCTCTTCTCCAAGATGACACATCTACAGTGGACAGTGACCAGTCCGATGATTCGGTTTCTTCAGACCTGCGCGGTTGGCGATTCCACGCCTACATGTTTCGTCAATCGCGGTTCGCTGCGGGAATCTTCTGTGCGTACATTTTTGCCGTGATGATGGGATCTTTGGAAAGCACCATCTCCGTACATGTTAGAATCGCATTTGAATGGAAAGCTTCCCATGTGGGAATGTTGTTGGCGATGATTCAGGGCCCCGGCATTCTACTGGCATCTTCAGTAGGCTGGATGAAAGACCGCATCGGTTCGCGATTTCCAACCGCAGTGGGATTTTTGGGAATAGCACCTTTAATTACGGTCTTGGGCGTCCCCGGCGACAGACTGTTTCCCTGGGTGGAAGATGCACCCTGGGTAAAGTCCGTCTTCATGGTGTGCATAGCAATGATCGGATGTCTATTATCTCTCCTAAGCGGGACTGGCACTGTAGAGACAGCTGGTGAGTACATCCGGATCGAAAACATCGCCGGAAGCTAAGAATACCCTTACAGACACGATTAACGCCATTGAAGAACACGAGCCTGGTAAATTCGGTCCTTGTGGAGGCTATTCGCGCCCCCTCGCTGTGATCAATATGACCTGGATGGCTGGGCTTATGACCGGCCCCGTTCTGGGAGGGTTTTTAGCAGAAACGTTTGGGTATTTTGCGCTGCACTGTTGCCTTGGTAAGTCTCTGAATGAATATACAAGACAATCTTCTGACCGTACCAGGGGTCGTCAGCTTTATAGCAGGATGTGTCGCTCTACTTTTCCTCCGCTCTGTTCCGTATGCATCCACTGGGCAGTAAATATGATGACTACGGAAATTCTATCTCGAATACAAAAATAATGTTTAAAATAGCCCCGGAAATAGTATCATTTTACGTGACGTACTTGATTTATTTTCCTCAATATATTGCTATATTCGTCGCCAAGTTAGAGAAGAATCATGGAGGAAGAAGATCCGAGTCTTCAGACGAGGAACCGCTGCGTTCTTCACACATTTGAGAATAGAACTGGTGTGAAACCAGTCGGATCATCCTGCGATCAGTCTTTTTCGAGGGCGTGCGAGGCACTCGCGTACCTAGCAAGAACAACGAAGGGATCATATAGGTGGGGAGAAATACGGCGAGAGATTCCCTGATTTGATCCACTTTTTGAAGAGCCCTCGCGTCTTGAGTTGCGTCTTTTAGAGACAGATCCTCCGTCTCGGAGCTATCTGGGTGGTCGCTGAGGTATAGGAATGCGGCCAGACAGGGTCCCTGTTTACCATCGATGACACCGAGTAGGTCGACCACAATGGCGTCTTTGGGCGTCAGGCATTTCCTTGCAAGGTGCTCGACCTCAACCACGTCGATTCGGCACCCGTCGAGCTTTACAATGGTGTCTTTTCGCCCGATATATTCGATCAGCCCATCTTGCGTGTATCGTGCCAGGTCTCCCGATCGGTACAAGCGAGCCGATTGTCTGTCCGGATGGAGCTCGGCTAGCCAGCGTGGGATTGACTCCAAGAAGCCAGCCGGTTTCGTGCGGTCTGACGCCTGATGATTCTGATCAAGGTATCCCCTTGCAAGATGAGGCCCTTCGATCACAACCTCACCAATGGCGCCAACTGGAACCAGCTTCTCCGGGCAGGTTGGGTCGATCAGCCAGATAGCACCACTGGAGGGCTGGCCAATAGTGGCCGGTGCACTACTCGTGGCATGTACATTGTCGTTGTATGCACAGCAGACCGCTGCTTCGCCCATTCCATATTGGTTGACGAGCTTTGTCGAGCTTTCAGCCCAGTTGTTCAGAAGGTCCTTCGGGAGAGGCTCTCCACCGACGCATAGAATCTTGAGACTATTCATTGCCTGTGGATGTGCCTTTATAGCCACAGTAGGTGTCAGGAAGGCAATATTGGCATTAAGACTTTGAATATTGTCCGCCAGATCCTGAACCGATTTCATCGGCCCCGGCACACAGCAGCAACCTCCTAGAATGAGAGGAACCAAGAACTCGAGGTTGCTAATGTCGAATGCATAGTCGTCAAAATGCAGAAATCTGATGTCCTGATTCAGGCCGAGGTTCCTTGCATAGTCGTGGATAGCGGAGGCGTAAGACTTGTGTTCTTGAACAATGGCCTTGGGCTTACCGGTGCTTCCAGAGGTGAAGAGCACCGTGCAGGCGTTGGATGGATCAACCACTGGCAGCGAGCCAGATTCAGGCCCCAGTGGAAGCGTCTCTAGCCATTCAGGTGTGATTGTGACGACCGTGTCTATTTTGTCGCGGAAGTGATCCGCATATGCAGGATCGCTCAGCATAATCTTTGCACTGGTGCGCTGTATAACAGAGTCTAGATACGCTGGGGGATTGCTGGAATGGATGGAGATGTAGGCTCCCCCAGCCCGCAAAATAGCTAATCGAGCGACAATCGCCCATGTGGACTTCTGGAAACTGCTGAGAACAAATGATTCGGGCCGTACGCCCAAGCGTGTAAGATGGTGTGCTAGTCGGAGCGACAAGTCGTCTAATTGCTGGTATGTCAGGTCGCCATCGAATGAACGAACCGCAAGTTTTGTTGGATGTCGCCGGCAATTCTCCACGATCAAATCGTGCAGACAATGAAAGCTACCGGCTGATTTTGTATGTGTCAGGCCTTTGAGTACCTGCCGATGGAAGTCGGAGCAGTAGTCGATCTCATCGAGCTTGAGGGTGACCGAATGGGCTGTAAGCTGACGGAGAACGTGCTGGAAGGTCCACAGCATGCTTGTATTCAAAGAGCTTCCACCCCCTTGCGAGTTCTTGATCCGGGCGACTATTCGATCATCGTGCTTAATGACGGCAAGCTATACATTGCATAATGAAGATAAAAGTTAGGAGTGGAAGGACCAAGGTTTCAAAAATAGCATGCTTACCTTGAGATCTTCGCTGCCGGTGCTTGATCGAGCCAAACATAGACCCGGTGTTGTTGTGTATATGAGTGAAGAAGTACAAGCCGTTGCAGAGTGACCAGGTTTAGCATTTCGAGCTCCATTTGACTCAAAAAGTCTTGATACTTTGCCAGTTTTCTGAACCTCCAGCGTCTCGAGCAGTGTCCTTACATCCCAATCTGGGTCCACTCGCACTGTGAAAGTAGTCGGGAACTCGAATCTCGGAGTTGAGTCATCTTCATAACTCAAGGTTGTGACATCCTCCGGTCGGAAGCGACGAAGAGTAAGAATCCACGCAGCCGTCAACAGATGAGTGTCCAAGATCGATGTCGGCGCCTGCGTCTCTTGAGGGCGAGACCAGCAACGGCCCAGGTCGAGCTCAACGACATCCTTACACGAGCAGATTGACTGAGCAGATTTCGGGGATTTAATGGATGCCTGCGAAATTTGAGGACTCGGTCTCTCTAGTAGAATAGGCGCCATCGTGACACAGGTTGAGTGAAGTCAGTTGAAGAGAAGCTTCAGGTGGGTGGGTTGCACCCGGCACTGCATACATGTATTTACGACAGCTGACGATCGCCAATGCCGGATTGTGATGGTTCGTCCCTAGGCAGAAACGATCAGCCCAGCCACCAAACTCTTCCTTCGCGCTGCGTTGTTTGGCAGGTATGTCATCATGCAAGGGATGTCAACACGATGTTTGCTTGCCTGTATTTAAATTGGTACCGGACATCGTGCTAGCCACAGTTGGCTACTTAGCTTCATATTATAATCAATGCTAAGGTCCAGCTCACACAGACTCGGTCATCCGATTCAGACAGCTTCCTTGTTGCGTATAGAGTTTGGATTTCCGCCAGAGATCGAGGGCTGCCGATCTCAACGCCGATCGCGGTGGAGCGGGCCGACAGCCAATAAGAGATTATTACGTCCGTCGTGATCGACCAGTATGAGCGAATCGGATGCTGTTCTAGCTCTGCAGTGGCCCCACAGTTCCCCAACACGGGGCCTGATGGGTCTCGATGAGTCGATGGCTCTGTGATGGTCTGATGGCGCTCCAGGGGCCTCTGATGGTCTCACGAACTTGGACTAGTTGAATTGTCGTCATCGTCACCACGACGCGGCGCACACTGTAAAATACATACTGTATTTCATCATGCAGCCCCACGGTTCAGCTGGCCGGATGAGCAGCCACGAACAAGTCCAAAGCAATCCAAAGCAATCCATCATTGATTGTTGACTAATGACGAATCGCCGATGGTAACTATCCGTAAACATTGAGGGTCGTCATTTTCTCTCCTGTTCTCTGTGCTTTCTTCAAAAAAAAAACCATCATGACAGTTACCATCAAGCCCATCGCCAATGGCCACACATCACCAGAACCTCCCCCTCTAGATCACGATTTCCATAATTCATGGGGCAGCATATACTCGAATAGCGGGTTCACGCGCGACGATCGCGCTCGCAAGCTCTGGGAGGATTACACCCTCAACCCAGCCAGGGTTGAGCAGCAGTACCATCTTCTCCTCAGCGAATATTCCGAGCGCTTTCAATCCTTTTTCAACGGTTACTGGCCCATTTCGTTTCACGCCCATGTCAGCGATGCGCTCATATCAACAACGGTAGCGAGCCTTCTCTTGAACACCGCGTCGACCTGCCCATTAGTTGTGGAGGATCCAGCACTGTCGCCGCTTCTCAAGGATGATCCTGAACCTGAGAAAGTCCAGCAATTTGTGCGCGACCTTCTAGGCTGGTCTGATGTTCATGCGACAGCGCCAAAACTGGCCATCGTGGAGGGGATCTACGGCAGTGCATATGGGCCTTTGGTAACGCTCCCGGATGTTGACATTCGAAATGGCACGGCTAACAGTCAACCAGGCTCACTCATCCGTCGAATGGGAGAGTAGGATTATTGGCGCAGGGCCTACATCAATCTTGATCACTCGGAGCGATTTCTCGTCGGAGTCTACATTACTGAACAAGCTCACTGACGCCAAAAAGCAAGGCTGTGTCGCTGTCGTATGCGATTTGGTGAGCACTTCGGACGGGTCAACATTACCCCCCGATCTATACCACCTCCTGCTATCCTGCTGCAATCAAGCGCGCATCTGCCTTATCGTGGACGAGGCCATGACCGCTATGCGATGCGGTGCGCCATTAGCCTGCCAAAGGCCAGAATACTTTGGCAATGGGGAAATCCAGGCCGACATGATCGCATTCGGGAAAGGAATGGGCGTGAGCGGCGTGGCAATCAATTTCAACGGCCTGATGATGCGCCACCTCGCATACCACAAGCGGGACCAAATCCTCCAGACCCTTAAATTCTGGCGGTGCATGGTAAGCAGGCCCATCGCGATCCCGGTTCTAATCGAGGCCTTGGGGATATTGAACGTCGCCGAGGTGGAGGATTGGCCAGCGAAAAGCGAACAGATCGGGGCTGCATTTCGCGAGTTTGTTCATCAATACTCCCAAAACGACGGCGACAAGGAGATTATCCGCGGCTTGGGCGCATTCCTCGCCGTCGACCGTGAGTTTTCCAAGCAATTCCGCGTCATGGCGGCGTTCCGCAGGCGGAGTTCGTGGGCTCGCTGGCTTCCCAAGCTCAATAGCACTGCGTTCCTTGATCCCCAGTCAATCGCGAAGTACTTAATTGGTCCTGGTGCCCGGCCAATCCGGCAGGCGATGTCCGAGGAAGCACAGGTACATGGGGCCAAGCCATTGTGGTGCTATAGTTGCGGTATTGATACGGCCGGGGACGATTGGTGCCGGACGTGTTTCTTAGGATCTTGCGGCAGTGAGGACTGTGCAGAGGGTTTGCGTGCCCATGAGTGTGTATAGAATTATTGATTGGCAATCAGCAAAAGTTGGCGTTTATTTGATTTGTGGTGCCAGCAGATAATTCTCTGGATAGGTGACAGTGCATGAGTGCATGATTGGATTCTCTAGCATAAGCGGGGTAGCGAACGAGCAAACGAACTTAGACACATTGCCTATTAATATGGCGAATCAGACAGTGGACTGAAAAGTACGAACTGCAGTCGTAATCAATCGGCATACAAGCGTTGTACCATTGGCCAGTGGGAGGGAAAGTAAAAGCCCCCGTTTCCTTCGCCCCGCAAATAATAGACCAACATTGAACATCGTGACAAATATTTAATTCATGGTTTTATTTTTTCGGTAATTACTCCGTACTGCAGTCACTGCTCTGGTCACTCTTAGTCCACACCACAGGAATGAAGCGAATCCTATTCTTGACCAGCGTTCCACCACATATCACCGAGCAATACGTATCTGACAATGACTGGTCGAATGAGATGCTGCCAGCGCGTCTGTCGGACAGGGGAGCCTCGATAACCATCAAACAATGGACCGACGAGGACATAATTGCCACCCTGCTGGAGAGCGACCTCGCCACGTTCCTCTGGGCGGAGGATTACGTTCGATATCCCGATGCGTTTGAGCGCTTCCTGCAGACAGCCAAAAAGGCAATTGAAGCCAATGGAGAGGGAAAGAATTGTCCGCAGGTGATTAACCATATCGACCTGGTCGAGTGGAACATGGACAAGAGATATCTCCTCGACATGCAAGCGGCTGGATTCGATATACCCAAGACTGAGATATTCGATATAGAGCGGCCCTGCTCTGTGTCTATGCTTCTCCAACAGCTCGAGGCGTTCCAATCGTCCGGTCCTCTCGTGCTGAAACCATCCGTATCTGCATCCTCCAACAATACCCATTTCATCCCGGACATCTCTAAGCTATCAGACAACGACGCCAGATACTTGGAATCGGTTGCAAAAGGTGAACTCCAAAGTTCCTTAGTCGTGCAGCCATTCGAACCAGCAATCACCACGGGGGAATACTCGTTTGTTTTCGTCAGCCAAAGGCTTTCCCACGCTGTGCTGAAGGTGCCCAAGAGTGGCGAGTTCAGGTGCCAGGAGCAATTCGGTAGTCGGGTTACTCGCATACCTATCGAGTCCTTAGGGGAGAGCACGTTATCTACTGTGAATGCTATTTTCGACACCCTCTGGGAACGGTTTGGGAATGGAACTACAGGGGGGATGGGGTATTTGCGTATTGATGGCTTGGTGACCGAGGACCGTCCATTTATCTTGATGGAGATTGAAGCTATTGAGCCGCATCTTTATCTAGAGATGGACGGTCTTGAAGACCTGCTTTCTCTCTTGTTGAAATAATCTTTTGATATTTATATTAGGGTGCGAAATGTTTTTATGAGCCATATGATGAATGTTCATTTCGTCGATAACTGATTAGATATGCATTCATATGCACAATGCTCTGTTTGAGTCGATATAGCAATTCCTAAAATCTACCAACAAATCCAAAGAATACTGGATTGACCAATAAGGGTCTGGACGTATTCAACAAAACGAACTGCAGGTATCATACTATCTAGCACGTCAAGTCCTTGGTAAACACCTAAGCGGCGAGGGCAGATAGATTCGATAGGCCAAACCAGGATCCATATGCTAAAAGAAGTCATCGTCCACCTCAAATTCACTATCGGGATGCTGCGGGCCGGGATGCCGCGGGCAGGGCTCCCTCTTCGACGGATTAACCGGGGCCATCGAGAAAATACGGGTTTGAGATATGTGTGGCCGAACCGCAAGCGCAGCCCTGTCCACCGGCTCCATCAGGTCCTCAACGGACCAAGCCACCCCGAAGGTCGGGCGCAGGATAATCCACAGTGTCTGTAGTCCGTCAAGCATCTCCAGTGCATCAACAACCTCCTTCCAGCGGCCGATAATGCGCGGAGCAATGTTCTCCCCCCAGGGGGCCGACTCGACAGCCACATGCCGAAAGAGGCTCAGGCGGGATTGGGGCATGTGGCTCGGCAGTTCAAGCGCTGTACGCGGGTTCGAGATGTAGAAGCAGGTTTTGGTATAGAGCATCTCGACTGTGTCGGAATACCTGGATATGTGAATATAAATGTACATCAAATTTCACAAGGAGAGAGGACCTACAGCCTCTTACAACTCCGCAGCAGGGCCATTACCCTGAATTTCCGCCGCTCAGCGGGCGTCCGTACAGATTTCACTTCATATGATGGGCTACTAGCCCGGGGAGTGCATGCGAAGTGGTCCTTGGTACAGATGCAAGGCAGTGGCTGTGTTCGATCATACTCCAGCTGCTCTTTTATGGGGAGTTTGCACAAAAAGCTGCGGAATTTGTGTTTCCGGCCTCCCAGCAAGGCGATATGGACCGTCTCTGGGAAATGAAGATTTCGTTGTATATCATATCTCGGATTTCCTGTGGGAGGCGGAAGAAGCGGGACTGGCCCTGGTTGTGGATGGGCTTGCTTTGCTTGGGTTTCGTGGCTTGGGGAGCTGGTGCTTCATCTGTATCTGAATGCTTTAACTTGGAAGCTGAATGTTTTCGTTTTGCTGCCATGTTTGGTTGGCCTGAAAGTGAATATCAGGATAGTTCATGCGTACAGCTTCATAAGAAGTTCAGAACCGAGCTGAATGAGGCTGTGCTAGAACAGGCTAACTTTGTTGGCAATACTCTAGCCCAGTTGAGTTAGTTGAATAGCACTCCTAGTGAACTGTATAAACTATCAACTTCAAATATATACAAGAATAAATCTAATCATTGAAATGCTGCGCAAGAGGCGCCCTGGTGGCATTCCCATACGCCGAACCACCATACGTCAAATATCCAGCATCAACCGGCCCCGAAGCCGCAATAATGTCATTTCGGTTACCAAAGGTAAACACCGTCTGCATTCCCATAATCATATGCTGCAAGACATGGCAGTGGTACATCCAGACTCCAGGGCTCGTCACTCGAATCCGCCACGCCCGCCAGCCAGATGGAACCAACGGACCCGCCTTCTCGCGGTATCTGTAGAGCACAGAGGTATCGCGCTGGATGGGATGCGTACCCTTCAGCCGCTCCTCATTCGCAGTAGCATTGTAGAGCCCATCACCGGCGCCAATATCGTAGAAGTGCCTGCCGTGGCCGTGGAACGGGTGCGCATCAACACCGCCGTTGTCCACAGCGCCGCGGTTCTGCCACACAATCTCAAGCACCTCGCCTACTTGAGCCGGGAAAGTGCGCGTAATGTTGTCGAACCCGTTGCCCCGTGTAAGGGCGCGGTAGTACGTCGCATCCAGGTTGAGTTTGTTGTTGTATATGTCGACTAGGTATGGAGATTGCGGGTAGGATTCAACCCAGTCGTAGCCGTTCTGCAGCCAGATCGTGCGGTCACTGATGTTCTGGTGGACGTCGATGACGATTCTCCTGGTTACTTCGTGCAGAGCTGGGAAGTCGTTGTTTGGATGCAGAGGCTGCAGTTTGTAGTCCAGCCAGCCCTGGACCGGTTTGGCCACCGGGAGCGGAGGGGGCGAAGGGACGGTGGTCAAGTCTGGTGAATCAGTATAAGACAGCACAGCGAAGTTGGTCAACACTTCCGGTCTCTCCAGCGTCGTGATCTGGATGTAGAATTGGCGCTTGTCGGCATTTTTGAGCTCCTCCTCGCTCTTCGCGGTCAGGAGCACGCTGTATCGCTGGCCACTGGCGATCTGGAGGAAGCTGGTCTCGAGAGGCTGCGTGTAGTGGCCATCTGCCTCGATGATGCGCACATCGTGGCTCTCAATGGCAAGCGAAACAAACGACAGCGCGGCGCCTCCGATGAATCTCAACCGGTACGTCTTTTCCGGCTCCACAGAAATGGCAGCCAGCTTGCATGAGCCGGTGGCATTCGTCGCCTGTCGGCTGTGTCCGTTGACCGTGATTGCCTTTGTCTCGCCACTCCAGGTGAAATTAGTCGAGACCAGGCCGGCCTCGATTTCCTCGTCCGTCTGGTTGAAGTAGTCTGATATGAGGACGGTCCGTTCCTCGTCGTACTTAAACGGCGGCGGAGCTGGTGAGTCCACAATCAGAGCTCCCCTCGCCGTGACGGCTTGAAACCCGACATGGGAATGGTAGAAATAAGTCCCTGCGGATCCAATCTCCGGAAACACCTCGTAGTCGAAGAAATGTCCAGGAGGGATGGGCCATTGGCTTGCAGCCGGGGCTCCGTCGGAGAAGGGCGCAGTAAACGCAGTCAAGCCGTGCCAGTGCTGCCCAAGTCAGTAACATTAACAATTAATATCTCGTCAGAGGGATAGATACCATTGTGGTATTCGCATCAGTCATGTCATTATACACTCGGATCCAATTGACCTCGCCTTCGCGCAGGCGCAATTCCGGACCAGGCGCTGACCCATTGACCAAAACCGAATGGCGCTCATCGCATGCCTCACTATAACTCCCCGCAGTCACTCGAAGGACATGATCAGGCGTGAAAGAGCCGTCATGTCGAACAAGGCGAGCCTGGGCGGCCGCCGCAAACCCTAAGAACAGAGCAAGACTGCTGTAGATCCAACGCATTCTGGGCGGACAAGAAGACAAGCTCACGCTCGTTCAGCGCGCCATGTGGCGAGATGGTCAGCCCGCATTTATAAAGAGTCGCAAAGGAGTCAAGGACAAGCAAAGCGAAGCTCGCAAGCCGATCGACACGCAGGGCGATGATTATTGGTGCCATCGTGACGGGCGCGCAGGGGTCGATTGGACTGCTAATTTTAAGCGGCACGCCTGAACGATGAGAAGGCTGGAAGAAGCAACGATGAGCAGACGAAGAACCCTAAAGGGGCGCGATTCTGCGCTCTGCAAGCCTCCTGCGTGTTTGTTTGACTTCTCATTTCTCATTGTCCAGACTGCGCCCCTTACAGTATCATTCCTTCCACCCGACCAGCATTCTCTCGCTGATTGCGACATACGGATATTTCCGGATGATGACTCTACGGCCTCCTGTATGCCGTAGCTATGTACGGTGGATACTCTCCTTGGGTTAGATTGGATTAACTTTCAGGCTATGCTGTTGCGCAATGCGCATAGACTATAGAGTCAGCACAAGCTCTTCCCCACGGTCGCTTATCACTGCCACGCACCAGAAGCTTAAGATAAGCAATCACCATGCTTATCTGCTCTATGATGCCTGAATCTCGATTCTTTTTATTATGGTTTGCATATCGCTAGATACTCTGGCCTTGAGACCCTCCCCAGACCAGCCAGCGACCTCTGCAGCAGGTTCATGGATTCTGGCTCGGAGGGCAACATGGTGCATTGTATTATTTATTGGCATATAATGCAAAAAGAAAGACAGTTAATAACCACTAGTAGGGTTGTTAGTCGAATGGTATTTCGATTTTAGTTTCAGCGTGCTTCGACCGATATATATAACTTGGCTAGTAGTCCGTGCGTCATGCTTCTAGTTACCTGCACAAGCTGCGTCAGGCTGCATAACTGCATAACTGCATAACTGCATAACATCCAACTGCTTCGCAACTACACTGGCTTACTCTCCAATCTAGAGACAACTGTTATCAACTTACCGACAAGTCAAATGTTGGAGACAGTTAAGCGAATCTCCGCCGACGGCGAACGCAGCCAATTAGACATCGTCTTGTCCGGCGGAAAACGTTGCCCGGCGGAACCAGACTTGTATAGCAAGTGGGGAGACGAGCGGCTTTATATGACCCGTTTTCGGAGTCCACAATGACCGAACAACTTCAACAACACCGACTACACCATGGCTCGCGACAGCATTGTAGTTGTAGGGTAAGTTAACCCTGCAGTACTCGGTTGATTTCCGCTGACTCCAGGCTGCGACAGCGCCGGCGTTATCGGGCTAAATGTGGCCTTGGAGCTGTCAAAACGGGGATATGGACGTCATGTCACGGTGATAGCAAAGTATCTGCCTGAAGACTCCCATGTCAACTACACCTCGCCTTGGTGAGTGACCCTGGCCCAGATCTTCTCCGCGGCTTCCACTGACTGTTTCAGGGCCGGGGCGAATTTCTCGGGCGTTTCAGGCAACGACGCCAATGCCTTGCGATGGGACAAAGCAGGGTATCTGACTCTCATGAGACTGATTGACGAACAAGCCGAAGAGGCGAAATTCCTCAAGAAGACGGAGTCGATTGAATACTGGGATGAAGAACCGTCGATGGACAAGATCCGGAGCGTAACCGAGTATCTGCGTGATGTAAGCTCATCAGCATCTAAATTATAAACAGGAGTTAACTGAGACAGGTTCAAGTCATTCCGAAGGAGGAATTACCGCCGAATGTCGCGTTCGGTTTGCGCTTCACTACCATCACGCTGAATGCCCCGGCCCATTGTTGCCACCTGCAGTCGTTGCTGTCACAGCCTAGATATGGCTCAGTACGATTTGCGCGACAGGGAGTAACATCGCTAGACGATGCATTCCTGTCATCAAATACTAAGCTTGTATTCAACTGCATCGGAAATGCAGCGAAGACACTTCCCGGCGTCAACGACCAGAAGTGTTATCCCACCAGAGGCCAGATCGTCCTGGTAAAAGCACCCCAAGTCAACCAAAACACCATGCGTCATGGGAAGAAGTACGAGACGTATATCATCCCACGGCCACTATCAGACTCGACAGTAATTCTCGGCGGATACATGCAGAAAGGCGACTATGAAAGCCAAGTCCGCGAGGAGGAAACGCAGTCGATTCTGCATAGAACGGGAGAACTGCTACCGGCTCTTAAATCCAACGAAACAAATATTCTCAAGGTTGCAGTCGGGTTTCGGCCGTCGCGAGAGGGGGGAGCTCGAGTGGAAAGAGAGCAGTTCAGCCCTGGCCAAACAGTCGTGCATAACTATGGAGCTGGAGGGACTGGATATCAGGCTGGCATGGGGATGGCGCAGGACGCAGTTGGTCTGGTACAGGAGGAGCTGAACTTGCTGCCGATGAGCAAGTTGTGATTGATGTAGTGAATTATACCGATATTGAATATCTAAGCATTATTTAACAGGGTCTGTGCCAAACCCTGGTCCGCGACCAAGCGGCAGTGCGCCAGAGGAAGAAGTAGCGGTATTTATTAAGGAGGCCTACTCAGTGTCTGGCCAAGCACCGAAAAGACCGTGATAAGACTTAAGGTCGTACAAAGGCTTTTGGATTACGCACCGGCGGGTTAGAAAATAATCCGGAATTGCTGCCACATCAAATACTTTTAAATCTACAATTCTAGACTCGTTAATGCGTAGGGTCGTGTATTGCCTCAGGCACCCAACCAGGTAATAGTAAGGCAACAACGCTCTAAAGCAAGAAAGCCTTTCAAGAACACAAATTAAAGGACCTGCTAAGCCCCTTTTCGATACAGATTTAATTATTTATCCTATATATAGTGCGGCTCTACCCCTGCCAAGGGAAGCTGCAGCTTTTGGCCAATCAGGGAGAGAAAAGACACCCCGGGTGAGGCTGTGACGAGGCAATGCTGGACCTCCAGTATGCACAGAGAGGCGCAGGGCCAGCCAGGTCATTAAATAATAGGCTCGTTCATTCCATCTCTTAATGGCTTCATTCCATCTCTGAATGGCGCACTCTGCCCAGACATTGCGAGCAAACCAATCCTATGGCTTCAGAAACACCATCGCCTGCGAAACAGTGTCCTTCGCAAGTGAATTTCACAATCGGCTGGATATGCGTGCTCCAGAAGGAGTATCGAGCTGCCTTGGCAATTCTAGATGAGACTTATGACCATGTTGCCCTGGCCCGGGGAGAGGGCGATCGAAACCACTATGTCTTCGGTCGAGTTGGGGAGCACTACGTCGTCATTAATCTCCCTCCATCAGGTTGGCACGGTCGGATCCGGGCATCGACAATTGCATCCGACATGCGCAGCAGCTTTCCCAGAATGCGATTTGTTCTGATTGTAGGGATCGCCGGAGGAGCACCTTCGCCAAAGGAGGATGTTCGTCTCGGCGACGTGGTGCTCGGGACTCAGGTTGTGCCTTGGAACACTGGCAAATGGACGCAGCATGGATTCCAACGGACTGGAATGACCAGGGCACCTCCAAGAGAGCTGCTGGAAGCAATCACATTCTTTGACCAGCGCCTTTGGTCCCCTGACACGCTGCTTCTGTCCAAGTCGATCGACGATATCGCGTCAAAGGCCCCGACTGGAGCCGGGTTTGCTCGACCCACCAAAGACCGTCTTTATAAACCGGGCTTCGCCCATACAGAGTCAATATGTGACTGCCTGCAGGCTGAGTCGGGGCTGCCAGGGCAGCTTTGTTGGCGCGACAGGCGCGATGGAGAGCCAGTCAGGGTATTCCAGGGGGCTATTGGGTCGGACGACGTGGTGATGAAGAATTCACAAACGCGCGATGCGATCGCCCAACGGGAGAACGTGCTTTGCTTTGAAATGGAAGCTGACGGTGTCATGGATATCATGCCCTGTCTTCCCGTCCGGGGCATTTCAGACTACGCAGACGAGCACAAGAACGATGACTGGCAGTTATACGCTGCGCTGACAGCAGCCATATGCGGGAGGGAACTGCTGCTCTCTATTTCTCGCGGTGTGGTCGCTCGCTTCCCTCTTACGCTGACGGGGGATCTCGTTGATCGGTACATGAAGGGCGCGTTCAGCAGGCCCAATTCCTTTCCTGGCAGTGAGACCGAGAGGCTTCGACAAAACCGCGACACCTTGATTGAGCGTCGCGACTTTCTGCGAGAACTCGTCATTCCAGGCATTCGACAGAAACAGCGTACACTTCGCGACGACAGCCCGGAGCTTCGAGACGAGGTGCAGAGACTGAAGGACGCGCAGAAGATATTGAAAGAACACCTGCAGGATCTCAAAGATATACTAAACGACCACTGCGATCTAGACTCTAGTCCGGACCCAGCCATTCGGGAAGAATACCAGAGCTTGAAGACGCAGCTGCAAAGGGACCTGGAAGCAATAGAGAGCTTCGCCAGTATCACAGGAGGCACCCTGAAAAACACGGGCCACATGCTGACCCATCTATCGAAGGTTTGCAAGAACCAAAGTATGAATGTCGCCGGGACGGTATTTGTATCGATAAGTACTCTCCTTGGGAGAACCATGAACCTCTGGAGGTCGAGTAGACTCCCCCCAGAGGCCATGTGGGAATGGGTGTCTTCCAAGACCCGGAGGATCCGCGGTTCTGGAGATGTCACTGAAAGCATACACCTGGTGTAATCCCGCCGTACGATCAACTTGACTTAGGCTACATTTACTGCAAGGCTGTAGGATTCCTGTCCAAACCCTCACGGAGTCCAACGCTGCCCGCACCGACCAGCGACGCGGGACTGTCACTGGCGGTGCGAACTGCATGTACCTTCTACAGAAGCATATCTAGTGATAAGACTAGTTTATCATTCAATGCTAGAGTAATTCCATACAAGCATAACAATGCCAATCATAATGGGCATGCAACCGCCAGAAGTTGATCCATATGTACAGATATCAGGGTATAGATACATGATATAACACTATTCTCGTTTCCATAAACAACAACATCATCATCATCATCAAACTCATGACGATAATACTCGTGCCTAAGCCCACTGCTGACTCTCCATCCTACTAACCCTCCGTCCCTGGTTCGTCTTATTCTCCGCCGCAAGAGCCTGAGCGAACTTACTCTTCGCGCGAATCTGCGGGCCCTTCCAGTAGAAGACATAAATCGGCGCCACAACCACACACGACAAACAAGCCAGGACGGTAGAGGCATACTGGACGTGCCACTTGTCGCCGATATTCTGGTACATAGGCGTGGCATACATCGCCGACACACCAGCCAGCAGATCACGGGCGAAGGCGTTACCACCGGTCGCGGATGCAGAGTAGACACCGTACGCGGCGACCATGTAGTCGACAGACGACAGATAGATGGCGTAGTTCGCGATACCGACGCAGGTGGAGAAGATCATGGACGCGATCCAGGGGATGTTGCGCTCCTTGCCGAAGGATGTCCACGCGAAGCCGAACAAACCGATGGGTTCGAGGGGCGCCAGCCACAGGAGCCACTTGAGACGGCGCTCGGGCGCCATGTCGTCGTCGTCGATGCGTTTGCGGAGTTGCTGGTCGCGCCAGAACCAGGGCCAGTAGGAGAAGTAGGTCAGGAAGTAGGCCAGGTTGATGGGGATGATGGCCCAGGCGGTGGCGAGGATACCGAAGCCCCAGCCCTGCTCGTATACGAGGGGGAAACTCTCGAGGAAGGTGAAGATGAGGGCGTCGGAGAAACCGGATAGGAGAGACAGGCAGAAGACAATGGGCTCGGTGAGCAGCATGTGGAAGGGACGGACCCAGATATGGAATGCCTCGTTGGCCGAGACACGAGGCTTCTTCAGCTCGTTGGGGCCGTAGACGTTGGGGTCTTCGCCGGACTTGCGCATGCGCTTGGCCTCCTTGTCCATGATGATGGTCGAGCGACTCTCGGGCATGAAGAAGATGATGGCTTGGGTGACGCCGCCGAAGATGAGCTGGATCCAGAAGAACCATTCCCAGTCGAGGACTAGAGTACAGTATGTTAGCTACTGGGCAGTATTAAGAGGGAACAAGGGAACAAGACGTACAGCGCTGGATGGGACCACCAATGACACCACCGATACTGGTTCCAATGCACGAAGACAAGACGATGAAGGCGAGAGGAAACTGCTGCGTCTCCTTCTCGTAGATATCGGCAATCAGACCAAGCGTGACACTACCACCGGCAGTAGAAAGACCACCCTGTTGATGTTAGCATAAAGCACTGCTCACAGGAGAAATATACATACAAGAGCACGGCAGACAACAATGGTCCCCCAGTTAGGAGCCAGCGCACAGGGAATCTGCCAGATGTTGATCAGGAACATGGAGAGCTGGAGGATAGGCCAGCGCCCAAACTCCTCACTCCACGGAGCCCAAAGTTCACATCCAATGGAGTATGCAACCAGGTAGGCCATCTGGCCAGTACGCGCGTGCTGCTCACTGATATGGAAGGCCTCAGACAACGGCGTCACGGCATTGGGAAAGACAGAGGTGTTGAAGTTCATGGACACCTGCACGAAGGCGACCGCAGCAAGATACCCCCATTTCTTCCACCGTGGCCAGCAGTATCCGAGCTTCTCATAGCACTCGTACTCCTTCAATTCGCGCTTCCCATCGGAGCGCACACTCTCCTTGCGCGCGTTCTCCTGTTCGGCCTTCTCAACCCCCGTGCTGGGGATGATAGGAGCGTCGGGAGTGCCCCCGTTGTCGGGGTCTCCGCCCTTTTCAGACGGGGGTTTATTATGGGCCTCGAGGGCCTGTTGAACCTCGCGTTGGTCGACGTCCGCCATGATTGTTGTGGGGATGCGGCGAGCAATCTCTGGGAGTCAAAGACGGGGGAAAGACTACGTCGGGATGAGGTGACCTGCCCCTGGGGTTTATAAGAGTCCAGTTTTTTTCGCCCAGAATCTGCACCGACGTTGTTCCGAGCTCTGGTGGCCACGGGTGGGTTCATGTTCCATAGTACTAAGTCCGATAGTATCATTAGTATGGCGTCAGTACCGGTTTTTGGCTGCACCGCAATGCTCCGAGTTGGGTTCGTGCCCGGTAAGCCTCAAACCGGTTTGGCCAGCAGTCTGCAGCAGTGATCGGCTGGCGACCCACAGCACTAGACTGTTCCTAGAGGACGAATCTCTGTTGAGTATGAGAGGCCGAAGATCTGGTTGCTTCATCCACAGCAACGTCATGGATCGCCGTCGAGGCCGTCGGCATCCCGAGACACAACCGAGGTTGCCACAGCTTATCAAGTCGCGACCGTAATTTAACTCGACTACTAACTTGCAGCTTCAAATCAGGCACTTGGCGAATGCTTGGTTGCCATAGTGCGAGTCTTGGTGGTCGTGGTGGCATCCCTTGCTGTAGGGGAATCCAGCATAGCCAGGCCCATTACAACTTGAAGGCTCCATCGACTTTTACGGGTCTGCGACTGCTTGCGACTATTGAGTCGGAGAGTCCATGTCCCTTGTGTGACCAGGAATGATATCATTCCACAGAGTCAGACTTTTCGTCGTCTCTATAATTCGCCAGCCGATCTGTGGAACCGTGGATCTACGCATAAGTTTTATGCCACCGCACGAGTAATGTCGGCCGTTATGTTTTATAATTACTATCCACTATTCATTAACTCCTGTAACTATTCAGGGCCCAAATTATAAGCAGCGCAGGGTGGAATCGCTTCGAATGTCAGTGATATCATATTGCTGTCGTGTCCCTCTGGTCGACCCACGACCCACGGCCTTCCGCATGCATCTGCACGATTGTATCATTGTCTATTGTCTATAGAAATGCCTAGAAGTGCAATAATTCTTTCCCATCCGAACCTCGATCAGTCGCCATGTCTCGGTTATACGGTCGGGAATTCTCGAGACGATGTCTACGGATATCGCACGACATATCGGAACCGTGAAAAATAGTCGTCTGGTAGGAGGCGAATCTTCGAAAATACATGCTGATGAATTCGATCTAATCCTTGCCCTGCGGATTCACAATCACCGACTGCTCCTCGACGCTGCTGCTGCCTGCCTCCCTGTCCTCTTCCTCGTCCTCAATCGGCTCCGAACGATTCCAATTGCCAAACACCGCGAGTATGGTAAACGGAATAGTGAGCCCCCAGAGCGAAAAGCCCAGAATCATCTGGTTCAAGTTCGGCCAATGCGTCGCGCCGACCGCATAGGCAATCGTGCTGCCGATAGACTCCCACGAGCGCAGGATCCCAGTCGTCCTCGCAATGTCGCCATCCGCCTGCGCGCCCTTGATCTCGGCCATCAGCCAATAGATATACGTCTGGAGGACCTCATAGAAGAACCGGAAGAACATGTACACCGTGAACGCGGAGTTGAAGAAGGGCCCATCGCCCAGGTCGAAGGCTGGCGGTTCTGCCATGCGCGAGAGCTTTGTCTCCACGATCGCGTTCCAGGTCCAGGCTGCAGTGACGAAGACGAGGACGACGACGTAGACGAATTTAGACCGCGTGTCTCGGGATACGAATTTCAGATCGAGGACTATGCCTGTTATCATGTTCGCTGCGACGCCAACGACTGCTGTTAGGAACGACGCGAGAGCCCTCGACCGGACGGTGAAGTACGCTGCTGCTGTTAGCGACATGAATACCGGACAGTAATAGGTTGCATACTCGTCAAATAATTCCCCTGATACGTGGAACCAAACTGGCCGGCCAGGAAAACGGGGATCAGGAGCAGCATGTACTTGTTCTTGAGCTGCTTCCAGATAGCGCGCGACTCAATGGCAACACTCGTCCTCTTCATGTATGGGATTTTGGTGCCGTTGCTTCTGACCACATCTTGAGGTTGCGACAGCAGCAGTGCAAACGGAGCACCCAGCGCCGAGATAGCGACGAGCCCGAGATATGTCGTGTATGAGACCTTACCAGTATGCGCCGTGTTGACATTGAGAGCGAGCGATATCGCGCCACCGACCAGCGGTCCCATCTGTCGGATTCCCATCCAGATTGCGACATATCTAGAACGTCAGTTGGAGCAATACCTGACCAGTATGGTGTACGTACCGTCCTCGCTTCTCCTCCTCCGGATATCCAACTGCAATCGCGCCCTCACTGGCCCAGAGCAGAGACGCTCCAACTCCGCAAAGCGCAGCTCCAAGCAGGAGAAACCACTCGTTCCCATACCGATTGTTGCAGTACAGGCCGGCTGCATAGGGAGTATAGAACGCTGCTCCGATAAACAACGCCCACTTCGCAGTGATCTTGTTGGAAACACCACCAGCGAGAAAACAGCCGACGGACATGAGTCCGAATGTCAGGGCATTGGCCGCATTATTCAAGTAGGGCTGGCCGTTCGTTAGTGGTACATCCACAGAACAAGAATTCGGTGATGCCTGCTACTCACTTTGGCATTTCCTCCAGCTCCCAGATTGTTCAGCGCCGTCCAAATCCCAGGCTCGCAGAAGGCGACCAGCCCAACAATGATAATCTGGAACAGACACGACCGGTAGAACCGGGGCACATACTGGAAGGCCATGGCCGGGAGATTAGAGTCGCAAGCCCTGACTGCCCGGGCAGGTCGCGCTCTTATTATTCTCCCCGGTACAGAGCACGTCAGGGCTCGTTATCATCGCGACATGCTAGTTGATGTTTCGTGCCTCTGCAGCCTCAACCGTCCGTGCATGCATCAACCCCATTCTGCGCGTATAGACCACCTATCATATCACTGCGACAGCTTTGGCAGACGCAGAGTACCGGGTTTTCTGCCGAGCCTTAATATAGGCGTGGCTGCTGGTCCTATCAATGGTTTTGTTTGGAGCACGCCATGCTCCACTGGGATGGTATATCTCAACATTCTCGGCCGACATAGCAAGCGCCATATTCGTATAATGTTGGGTATATTTGTAGTTCTGCTTAATTGGAGATTATATTATAAAATCGGAGGTTATTCGTAGCAGTCATGAATAGAAAAGGTATGATACGTGGTTTACTGCTAACCAACGATCGACTGGCCATTATATGTATCTATGCGATGGAATTAAACCCTAGCTTTAGACGTCACATTTGCAAACTACACAACAGGAAAGTCATTTTGAATTTATTATTCGCATCAAGAAGAGAATTAATGGGAGATAAGGAGCATTTACAAAACACACTATATTGATGCCTCAATCACGCATTTACCCTTATAATTGCGCCATCACAGTTAGCAGCATTCAGCGCCGCAAACTGGCACACAATCTGCACGTACCCAAGCAAACCCTAGGCCAGACCGATAGGAAATACTATTTAAAGACCAGTAAGCACTTTAAAAGATTCAAACTGGGCACTGAATGAGCGAAAAAGAGTCACGTGCTGAGTGTCTGACAGGTTTGATTGGTTGGTTTACTTATCAGTGCCTTGATTCCTTACTGCCTTAGCGTTCAGGCTGCGTACGTACTTAATTGCTACGAATTGAGAGACAAGCGCACCTTGATTTCCGTCATTGTAGGGACGCAGATATGGTTCCTAGTTCACTGGAAGACCCTCCGCAGGACAGCCTGGGTATTCGCGAAAGGTTAAGCTAAGTAAGCTGGAAGCTGACTCAGCTTGCGAGGAAACCTCTTTACTTCGCGAAGGGCATAACATTAGAGCTTCAGCGTTAATCTATTAATAATCCTAAATTCTTGAAATCTAAGTCTCGCGACTCTTTATTCTCTTTATTAGGTGTATTATACTTTTTCACACTATTCGCAACAACCCTAAAGGCCAAGGACCTTATATAATCCTTATAATAATATTTTCTAGATTAAGTATTTATTATATATTAATAATAAAGATAGTGCTTAAGAAGAAGAATATAAAGATTAGGGCTGAGATAGAGAAGACTAGGATAAAGAGTATTACTTTATATACTATTTAAGGATTTCGAGCCTGCAACTGCTGTTTACAGATTAGAAATTGAATGAATACCAGCAACGCTATATATCAGGCTGGGTAGTTATTGCACCAGCAGGTATAAAGCATAAGGAGAAATTCTTATAAAATAAAGGATTATACTAGAGAAGCCTAGAGCTCTTTTTTGTTATTATTGATTAGGAGGAGAGAATCTAAGAAGCAATTTTTGCTTTTAAAAATGACGAAGTTCCTTCTATACGTCGAGCTAACTGTTTTTAATGTTCCGTACGGAACACTGCAAGACCGACTAAATGGCCATGAATTTCAATTAGAACGCCGCCACCATGACCACCGACTATCTCGAATTCAGGAGGGCTATCTAGTGAATTGGATAGTATCTAGGGATTAACGTGGCTGTCCTCCGCGGCATTCACATGTTGCAGAAATGGCCAATCGTAGTCCCAAGTCTGGATCACAGCAGTTCATGAAATATACAAGGAAACTGGGGGAACAAAGTTTGCTCGCCTTAACTGTTGGCACTGAATCTCAACGCCTGCCTTTCCCGCTGCGCACCTTTCCCCTTGCCACCAAGTCCGACGGAGTTCCGTCTAGTTCTGCGTAAGCTTGTGAAATTAAGTCCGACGGGGCAGCATGTGGTTGACCGTCCTATTCCCGCGAGCTTCCTTCTGTCCGGCATTCAGCAACGCATCCCATTGACCAACTCAGTCACATCGGATTTAGATTTAAATTTAGATCTGGAGGTCAATGTCAAGCTACACGCATCTACATAGAGGCGGAGCGAGAATGGGATAAGTGAGGTCCGGACCTCAGTTTTGACTACTGAGTAGCTGTCTTAAGTAGATATGTAGGTGGACTGCGTACTCCTTACAACTTCACCCCAGAAACCCTTCTTAGAGCCCTAACCATCTCCCAAGCCCCCTCAGCAAACGGCTTCGCCCTATTCGCATAATCCCGCGCCCGCGCACTGCTAGCCTGCCCCCTAGCAAACCGGGCTGCAATGCCCTGCATAATCACAGAGCTCCGGAATGCAAAGAACGCATCACCCCACGCGATGTCCGAGCTCACGTCGTACCCGGACTTCTCAGCGTACCAGCCAATGCAGTCCTCGCGCCGCGGTAGCTCCGGAACTACCCCTGGCGCGAATTGCGACCGCTGGCTATCCGCCCCGTCCATTATATACGGGCCTGTTAGATTGCAGAAGTCGGAGAGCGGGTGTCCTACGGTCGCCATTTCCCAGTCTAAGATTCCGATCACGCGCGGCTCAGTCTTGTGGAATATCAGGTTATCGATTTTGTAGTCGCCGTGTACGAGGGTGCCTCGGTCAAGTGGTTGTGTGCTCCTTTGCGAGAAGAAGGTGACCATGTCATTGAAGTGGGGGAGTTCGCCGACAGGTTCCTTTGTATCCGCGTCAGCGACTGTTGCTTGCACTTTGGAGATTGTGGTGAAGGTTGCGATTTGGCGCTCAAAGAAACCTGCCGGCTTGCCAAAGTTTTCGAGGCCGACGGCTTTGGGGTTCACACTGTGGATCTTGGCGAGGGTTTGCACCGCGTTCTTCCAGCTGGGTGTTGTCAGTATGTACAGGGTTGCTGGCAGGGCTGTTGGTGTTGGTATTCCAGCCCTTAGCTGTAACGTACAGTGCCTTCCTCTCCTTTCCGCTCACGCCTGGCATCGCTGGGTCGGTTAAATGCCGCCCATCTAGAAACTCCATGATGTAGAAGGGCGTGCCGATGACACTATAATCTTCGCACAGGCAGTACGCCTTGGGGACAGGTACGTCCGTATCCCTTAATGCGCGGATGATTTTGTACTCGCGCTCGACTTTATGAGCCGCGTTTGAGACCAGCTTGCCGGGGGGCTTCTTGCGCAGAACGACCTGTTTGTGATTGGCGGCAGTCAGCAGGTAGGTAGGGTTTGATTGACCGAAGCCAAACTGCAGTGACAACACGTTAGTCGCCCGTTGGATATAGCATGAGATTGATCTTAGCCAGACTTGCCTGCTTGACTTCGAGTGGAGTCTTGAGCTCCTGCACATTCTGTTCAATATACCGCTCTAACGAGGCAATATCTATGGGCTGGCGCACTTCTCCTGCCATGGTGATTATGATATGGGGAAATGACTGTCAAAGAACTGACAAAGAAGTGTATGTAGTATGTAAAGTAATCACGATTCTAATATATATGTATAAGAGCAAGCAACTAAAATAGTAAATATGCCTAAGCGTAACAGGGAACCTCGGCCCCAGCATGTTCTAAGTGTCACCGAGGGGAGAATACTGTCAGTACATGAGGCATTATTTCCATGCTCTCATCTGTTACTCATTTACATGACCAACCGTCTACCCAGAGCTCAGCAATCCAACTGTATTTTTTTTTTTTAGTTTTTCTTTTTGAGTTTAGGCGTTGATTGGGTATATAGATAATAATCCAATAATTATTCTAGCAAGTATTATTAACAGCTGGCCCAGTGGGATTAACCACTCGGGTAACTAATTATAGTTCGTTAGTTAACTTATATGCTCACAGAACTCCGACGGAGCTTCGGGATGACTCCAATCTAGAAGTACGATACGGTGTCATCTATGGACTGCTGGGCATCTCCACCAGCCCCGCGAAATTCCTGCTTGAAGACAGTAAACGGACTTTACCTAAGTTTCGTAACCAGTGCCGTTGGGATCGTACTAACGGGCACATTGAAGTTGACGGCCAAGCGGTCCTTGCACCAATGCGACGCGATGAATAAGTCAATTCGCTATCTTGACAGCAAAGCGGAGTGGATCCAAGCTGTTTCCCCGCACTCTGATATGCAAAGCTGCAAATTATTGTTGCTGGAGATCTCCAAATTGACCGCGGTACTTGCCAGCAGCTCACATTTTCGGCCATGGAAACCATTCGACCAGATGCCGCTCCACAACATTTCTTCCCCGCTGAATCTCTGGGGATAACGAGCTGGTTGGTTCACACGGAATAATGGCGAGATGACACTGCAACGAGAAGAGAATGGAGGTAAGTCGGGGACAAGAAACATGGCGTGTATTTAAATATTGGTCTTGCGCATTCCCCGGCACCTACTGACCCTCACCTCATCCAGCATCCCTCATTTCTCACCTCACACTTCTATTCTGCACTTTCCCGGCCCACCATGAGCGACGCCACCATGGAGAAGGGCGATGATTCTCTTAACCGCATGAAGACTGCGGAGAGTGTCTTCCTGCCTATCTCACGCGAGACCTTCGAGAAACTCTACCTGAGCCCCAAGCACCCATCTGTTAAAGGGAGCCTCAGTAAAAAACTGGGAAATCCCACACCTATTTGTCTAATGGGCTTCTTGCTTGCTTCAACGCCGAATGCTTGCATGCTTATCGGATGGAGAGGTGCGGGGGGGAACGGCAGTGCTCTTGTGTAGGCCTTATCCCCTCCTCACTGTTAGACTATACTAATCATGGCTGAACCCTACAGCCCAGCATATATCTTCTTCGGCGGCATTATACAGCTTCTAGGCGCAATTGGTGAATGGATTATTGGAAACACCTTCGCCTGCGCGCTTTTCTTTACTTATGGTGCAGTCACCGCCACTATTCCTTGTAGGTATCTATAACTAACTCTTCTTGTAGGAACCTTCTGGCTCGTCCAAGGCGGCGGCCTAATGCCATTCTTCGCCACTGGATTGAACTACTCACCGACCGGTAATTCCTTTGAAGGACAGAAGACACCAGCCTACCACGCGACTCTTGGTATGCCTCCCCTCCTTCCCCTCCCTGTGCAACAAGGGACAACGCTAACGCACCCTGCCACCTAACAGGCTTCTACTTCATCTCCCTCGGCCTCTTAACATGCATATACCTAATCTGCTCACTGCGCACAAATATATGCTTATTTTCCGCTCTGTTTCTACTTATTATCACATTCTCGCTTATTGCCGGGTCCTACTTCCAACTCGCGAATGGGTCGATAGAGCTAGCTGAGAAGTTGCAAGTGGTTAGTTGAATCCTGTTAGTGTGATTGAGGTTATAGTGAGAACTAACAAGATTCTAATTAGGCGGCTGGTGCATTTAATTTTGCCTTGTGTTGGCCTATCTGGTATATCTTCCTAACGCAAGTGCTGGAGGCGGTTGATTTCCCTATTCACCTGCCTGTTGGGGATCTGAGCATTGTTATCAAGGGACGGAGTCAGAGGGGGGGAATGACCAGTGCAGTGTGAGGATATGATAAATTAGCTGGTGAGGGAGAGGGAGGTTGCTTGCTGTAGCTGTGCTCCATGGTGTGGAGGGGCAGACGTCATTATTTTCCTTCAACTATGAATTAAGTCTATATAAATTTATGAATATCCGAGGTTGATGTTGCTGTTGGTGATATTCTTTCCACCATCTGTTAGTATTAACTGCATGGCTTAACAATATTCTCTGGAATAAATGGGTTCAGAATATTAATAAGCTTAGACACCAGAATCTACTCTAGTATCCCATAAATCATCTCCAGGATCTGCTTACTATCTGGTTCCCCTGTGTTGTATTCAGACTCGGAGGTTTCCCTATTATTAGTAGAATCTCATCCCAACCCAGTACCAAGTGGAGAGAGATAAGTACATACTAAATCTTGAATATATCATTTAACCCCATCCCAGGGCTACTGTACCTTAATACCTTTATCTCTGATGCTCCTAACAGCGGTGTAACATCACTGTCATTTGCAAAGACATGCCTAATTTACGGGTATGGTGCGTCTGGCCTTGTGGCCATGGTGTTATTGGCTTCCGGGGCCCCAATCGCGATGAAATATTTCCTGGTGCTCGACCCGCCATTGACCAGGTTGGGGCTGGGCTTTTGGAAATTTAGTGGGGGATCGGCCCGCTCGCGTGGTATCCGGAGAAGGTGAGACTTAAACCTGGTGGGTCCTGAATGGGGCTCGAGGTCCGGGTGGGTCATGGCGATTTCTCAAGCTTCGTTGCGGAGTTCAGCATGTCGGACAGAGTTGGCCAGCAGATCTCCGTCGGAAGCGAACAAGCAATTTCCATCGGACATAAGAAATTAAAGAGCGAAGGGAGATTAATTAGCTAGTTAACTAGTGGACTGACTAGCCCGTAAGTCGGCATATTAAAATTATGACACAAAAATGTTTCAGATTACCGGTGTTCTGTTTCATTTTGAAAGTTCGTTGTTCAGCATGTGCGAGATTGACATTATTTCGGAGAGCTCAATGCAACAAAATGACAGACGAAATTCCGTACCCCAATTCCGTACCCCAATTGCGAGTGAATTGGGAAGGAATATGTGATGTTGGCTAGCAGTAAAAAAAGGACGCACAAAGTAGCCTACGCCTGCATCATATTTGTGGGAAACACTATGTCAGCAAGTCAAGAAAAATGCACTTTTCCCAAACCCCGGCGATGCCGTGTGCCCAATGTGAGACGATACAACAATATATCCCGGTATATTGCAGTATCTAGACCCAGACGCACCCGCTGAGCTTTCATTTCATATTGAATACCGACCATCAACGATACCCTCCTTGACCATCCAGCCCAATTCAACAAAGACTTGCCAGAATATACATGTCCATTGCTAGCGAAAATCTCCCCAGCCGACTACCATTATTTGAAATCTAAAGACATTTTGGAAACTCCAGTAGTGTCATTGAGAGATGCCCTATTGCAGAGCTTTACGTTATTTGTGCATTCGTTTTACAGGTTGTCGATATCGGAAGGGCTATCGAGAGAATTAAACACAATACCAGCAGACGTCCGCTCAGCTTATTGCAATTCCAAGCCATAGTATTTTTCAGAGCAAGCAAAGGTTGTCACTCAAGTGGAGGAAGATGGCGAAAACGGGGTGGAAATCGTGCGAAGACCGGTTGAGGTGATTTGGATGAGCGCTGAGTTACGGTACCTAATAATTCTTCTCACGGAAGATGACGACCATGAAAGATGCCGGACACATAGGCCACGAAACCCACGCATTTTAACCACACCAAGAGTGTTCATAAAGGACGTGCACATCAGAAGGGCGTAATTTAGCATATCTTATTGAATGAAATGCGGCTGCAAGGGACGAAATTCCGCTTCCAAGAATCCAAACCTCGGCCATTCCGTGAAGCACCATTCTTCTCGCTGTTAGCAAAAGGGTAGTAAAGAAACTAACACCTTCATAAGGAAGTCGAAACTTCAAAACTCTGCAATCCAAGAAGTTGGCATGGTGACCTCACGAAACACCACCTCCGGTCGACACCGCCAATCGGGTGGCAACTATAGGACGTACAGGATTTAAGCATGTTTTTGGCTAGAAATGGCTTTGCTTGCTTTGAGGGATGAGAGAATAGTGGAGTTTCGCTTCCCGTTATGTATGCTGTGTATTCGCTTACCCTGACCCCTCGCATCGATAGCGATCCGAAGGATAGTTAACTAACTACTAACGTAATTCCCTACCGAGTCGTGCACCACACCCGGCCGCGATTATCAACAATGAATTGAAAGAACAGTCATCACTGTAAGGCATGGATCCGGCTGAGAGCAATATGACCTGGGCTATCCCCAGTCACTGTAAGGGTGAGGAACGATGTTATTATGGGTCTTCTGTGCAAAGATACGTATTTAAGTATAGCTCGAAACTCATAATGTATCGAAAAGACCGGTATCATCAAACTGAAATGTCCATTGCATAAAGCGTACCCCTTGCTACAGGCACACCCGAATCATTAAAACACCAGCTCACTGACATATCAAGGGTGTATACTACCTAGTTCTGAAAATGACTGGTAACCTAAATCATCTGACCACAACCACATCTGGCTTGCATCCACAAGTCCAGTATCGACCAGCGCAGACAAATTCCCATCCCATGGAAATATTGATGATGGATTTGGCTGCTGCGTTTCCACACTGTAGGAGTTGGCTAACCCAGAGGGGTCAGGCACAGAGCCAGATTGGTTTATATGTTGCATAAAGACTGCATCCTTTTGAGAAAGCGGCGTAAATTGCAGGATATAACAGAGTACTGACCTTGTTGGAGGGTATTTAGAGGTGTCTGGTTTGAGAACGGCGAAAATGTACTTGCATTATCGCGAGAGGCTAGATCGGGTGCTGCAGATTCAGCCTGTGGTAATACCGAGTTTGCCCGGTCATCTTGAGGCATCTCAGGTAGGGAAGTTGCTGGAGCAGAGGAGTAGCCTAATATGGCCCGTTCCTCAGAGCTCATAACAACTGTCACTAAGTCCCGTAGGATCTGCATACTCTGGACAGAAAGAAGATGCTGAGAGGATATGCTGTCTTGTTGTAAACGTAGGATATGCATGACGCCTTCTTTTGCCTTTTGGCTGGCCGTGGACAGGGGATACGCCAGTGCAATCGCGCAGAGTACAACACCGGATGTAAAAAGGCAGATCCCAATGTGCATGACAGCATGTGTCCTACGGCATTCTTGTAGAAGCTGAACATGCTGATAGAGCTGAGATGTTCTTAACGCGGATTCCAGAAGCTGCTGTTGGGAGAGGGAGCTATCCAGGGTCGCGCCTTCATTTGAATTGAATACGGGTTCACTGTCACCGAATGCAGCACGGCGGTGAAGGATGATCTGGAGATTATCATAGGTCAATTGGAGAGCTAGTGCCTGCATTTGAAGGATGTGCGATTCATTGCTGGGGTCGTCTTTGTATGTCTCCAGCCGTAGTTTGTCAGGTAGCTTGCTCTTCCAGGAGACAAGTTGAGTATGGATTCCATTGAGCGTTTCCGACTGATTGCTGTGGAGTCTTCGGCTCAAGAATGGACCCATGATCAGGTAGAGTTTAAATTTCAGTCGGTGATATTCTAATAAGTCCCCTTGTCGAGTCGTTCTTTGACTATCTGTTTTGATATCGTTAAGAGTCCCAACGTCGGAGTCAGAATCATCTACTGTACATGGACGTCCGAAGGCAACAGCCGCGTATCTGCAGGTGCCACATTAGTTAGCCATGATACTGTGCACAGGGAACTAAATTACATGCTTATCTGCAACCCCCAGCGCCCACCACGAGCGCCGTCGAGTCTCGCGCAGCACATCGGAAAGCCCATGCCACTTCGACTCGTGGTTGAGCCCAATTACTTGCGCAATCTTGAACCCACCCGCCAGGATAACTAATCCGACAGTGGGACGTCCATTAAAGAGAAGAAAGCTTCCAAGTAGCACACATATTTGTACTGTCTCTAGGTTCGGCGAGTCGATGATAGTCAAGAACCTTTGCTCGACATGCGTGAGAAGATTTATAGAAAGCTCTCTATGGCTATCTGTATTTGCACCTAGAGGCTTCAATGACGAATAGTGGGCGCCCAGGCCAAGCACCAACAGTACAAGCCAAGGGAAATTACTGTTCTCTCCGTCCGGGATCAAATTGGTAGCCATCATTTTCTCGTACCGTTGTAGGAAGCTTTCTTGGTGGAAAACCTACCAGAGAATCATCAATATCAATTCAATACCCGAGAAATAACATGCGGAGCGATACCATCATGAACCAGTCAACAGAGTCGAAAAATCGAGCCATGAAACGATCAAGCACCGGTTTCGGGGGTAGCGGCATTCCTCCTAAATCCCGCCATGGTATCAACTGTGTGGTGACGGAGCCTGCCGAGTTTATACCTCCTGGCAGAGCTGAAGTCTCGTGGCTCACGCTACGGCGCTTCCCTTGGCCCCCAAGCATCTATCAAACAGTCAGTAGAAAAACGAGTTGGGGATTTTGAATACCCGCCTGAGAACTCAGATCCACGATATTCGACTGCGGGAGGTCTGGGGGTGTGGCGACTTCATGATAATCAGAGCGGGTGTCACTTTCGCGTCTTCCGACGGAATATTCGCCTTCTTGTACAGCTTCCCTCTGACCAGGAACCGGGCCCCCACGTGATAAACATTCTGCTCCAGCTCGCACACATAGCTGGCAAGGACGCTGTTGATCACACTGCGGGGATTAGCCAGCATGTCTGAAAGATTGGAAGCGGAGAATCAAACGCACACCAAGCTTGCGCTGGCGACATCTCTGGCACGCGAAGGAGACTTTCTGGCGTTTCCTAGGTGGATTCATTGTCGGAATTCGAAGGCTGAGAGGAGCAGATGATCGGAATTGAGGACCGCGACAAGGCTAGACAAGGTATGGGAGTTATACTAATTCTGACATGGCTGTGGGGGTTAACGAAAGCTTTGCTCCGCAACGCGTCTGGTCTGTGGCTTCGGCCAAGCCACAGCACGTGATTTTGGTTCCTGGTTTGACAAACGCGCGGTCTCCTCACTAACTTGTGCCTTTGCTGCAGAGCTGGAGCCTCACTGTAACGGAGCTTGGCGCGAGGCCTCAACAATCGGTGCGTCTATCCACTGCACTCGACCGAAGTTTGTATCACTTCCGGTTCCCCTTCAACAGGCTCTAGGTCGCAATGTCACTCTATAATGATCCCAGCTGCTTCCCAGTTTCTCTAGCAATGAACTCACATTCCTGAAGTTACAGCTGGTAGGTTACCTGATTTATTAAACTGCCTTTTTCCGAGCACGTAGCTTCCTTGGAAAGAGTTGCACAATTTTATTTTATGCAACCGTGGTTTATTTGGTAATCTACACGGCTTCTTCGTGTTTATATAACGCACACTAACTTGCCCCTCGTCCTGTTAGTCTCCAGCAACTTATGAGCTTCCACAATCTCAGAAAAAGGAAAGACTCTCTCAACAAAGACTTTGAACGTCCTGTCTTTCAGTCCCGGGAGCACATGCTCCACCATGGAGTCTCTCAGCCTCCGCTGATACTCAAGTTCCCGGCTGCGAAGCGTACTACCCTCGACGCGGAGTCGCTTGAATAGCAACTGGCCAATGTCCACATCGTTCGGCAATTGGCTTCCGCTCATCAAGCCTAGAACAACAACGCGGCCATCAGGCGCCGCAATGTCCAGGTTCCCCTGGAAGTAGTTCGCGCCGATAAAGTCAACAATCAGGTCAACGCCCGCCCCGTTTGTAACTTTGTTAAGCTCCACGGCCCAGTCTTGAGTCCTGTAGTTGATGGCGGCTGTCACGCCTAGTTCGTTGACAAGAAAATCGCATTTTTCCTGGGAGCCGGCTGTCGCGTAGATGGCTTTAGCACCCTCTGCCCTGGCGAGTTGGATGCCGCAGATGGAGACGGATGAGGCGCCGGCGTGCCAAAGTACAGAATGGCCTTGCTTGAATTCTCCGATGACGTTGAGGGCCTGCGATGCAGTGATCCACGTCTACAGGATTAGCCAAGTTTTTCGTTCCCAGATTATAACGCATGCCTCACCTCTGGAACACCAGCAGCCTGTTCCCACGAAAGCTCCGTAGGTTTATGGATCAGCATTCCCGTATCGACGACGATGTACTCTGCATACGCCCCTGCAAGGGGTTAATAAACGATCCTCCACCGCGGGGAGTAAACGATAATGGCCAACCTCCATACGCAAGACCGAACACGGCATCTCCAACCTTGAAGCCAGATTCCGCGTCAGCGCCGATCGACTCCACAGTGCCTGAGAACTCGACACCCATGGTCTCTGGCGCTTGTGGTGGAAGAGGGTATAGACCCTCCCTCTGTAGTAGATCCATGCGGTTCAGACCAAAGGCCTTGATTTTGACCAATGCCTGTCCCACCGACGGTGCCGGCTTTGGGATCTGCTCGATGGACATGGCGTCCGCGGGACCTTTGCCGCCCTCTACCACTATTGTCGATAGTAAGGCCTGGGTTCCGAGTCTGGGGAACTTGATAACATACCAACTGCTCTCATTTCCGGCATGGTGACTTGGCGTGTTGGAAGGTAGAAAGTATGCTATTGTTAGTAAACAGTTATTCACTGACAAAGGAGAATTAGTTAACTAATAAATATCCAATCATGACGTAAGACAACCCAACCCACCTTCCAGTTTAATAAGGTCCGACGGAGATCGATTCGTTAGCCTCCAACGGAGATGGATCTCTTCCGTTTTGCACCCATTATTCAGCAGAGAGTAGTAACTATCTAGTGCCACCAGCAATCACAAGTGGTGGTGGTCAATGTTTTATAGACAGGGCATTTTAAACGAATGTTAAAGCTAGGGTAAAGGTGCAGATCCCAGGGCCAGGTCTGTAAGACTCGATCAGGGAAGGTCAAGTATATACTAGACGTAAACGTCATGAAAGGGGGATAAACTACTCTCATCCAAAATAAACGCGATCCGCAACTAAAACTTCAATACAGCCTTACCAAAGTTCTGTCCATGAAAGATACCCACCAAGCCACCCGCCGCGTTGTCAATGCCCTCGACCTCGTGCGTAAGCGCCTTGAAGGAACCTTCCTTGATCCACGCCTGGAGATTCCGCTGGTGTTCCTCGGAATACTTTGCACCCATATCCGGATCACTGACGATAAACCCGCGCAACGTAAGCCGTTTGAAGAGAGCATTGTCCAGGTTTCCGATCGGGTACGGGCCGGCATTATACTGTGAGATAAGACCGCACAATATAATCCGCCCGAAATCATTCAACGCATCCAGCGCAGCTTCGAGATGCTCCCCTCCGACGTTCTCGTAGTATATATCAATTCCATGAGGAGCCAATCGCTTTAGCGCGTCACTGGGCTTCTCCTTCTTATAGTTAAAGCCACAGTCGAATTGAAGCTCCTGCGTGATATATGCGAGTTTCTCGTCACTCCCGACGCTGCCAATAACCCTGAGGCCTTCGTGTTTCGCCAGCTGCCCGACCAATTGTCCGACTGCCCCGCTCGCGGCGGATACAAAGATCGTACCCCCTTTCTTAGGGTTGCCTATCTCGTAGAGGGACGAGTAGGCGGTCAGTCCGGGCATGCCTAGGGCACCTAGGAATACGCGAATGTCCTTGATTCCAAGAGGGTTATCGAGCGGTTTAATCTTGGTGATCGCGTCTTGTGTGAGGATGATATACTGCTGTATTGGGAAATGGCCAACCACTAAGTCACCGGCATGATAGTGCGCAGTCTGCGAACGGAGAACCTTTCCGATGAGGACGCCGTCGACTGGCTGGTTGAGCGTGAATGCTGGTGTGTAAGATTTGATTTGGGCGGATCGCATGCGAGGGCGCATATACGGGTCGAAGCTGGCATATAGGGATTGCAAGACAACGCCACCCGGTGGAGCGGGAGAGTTCGCGCTGCCAGGCACTGATTCAACGACAAGATGCTCTCCTGGGACGGGGTAGCCCTGGGGGATTTTTTTGAAAATAAGCGCTTTGTTCGTGGTCATATTGGACTGGGCTATCATATGATTCAGAGTAGCTGTGCCAGGTAGTAACACTGCTGATATCAGACTAAGAGGTCGATCCGTTGTAGTTCCAGACGTTCCCGGGATCATTTATACCTTGTTGATCATCTCAATTCTTTCTACCAGCGTCCTCGGAAGGTGTTCTTGATTCTTTCAGCCACCATCTCGGAGACATTTTCGGCGCATTGGTTGTTAAGCATCTTTAACCGTTCCTTACCAGCCTATCGTTCTGCGTCACAGTAGTGTTACTGGTGCTGTCATAATTCTAAACATTTCAAAGTCTCTTCGTTTCCAGAGTGGCAATTACTGTACAAATCATCCAACCATTCCTGCTCATTGGGGAGCCCTCCAGGGCTGACAGTCGCCTGATCCGGCCATGATTTTACAACGTCAAGGAAGTCGACACTGAGCACTTCCGGACCAACTCCGTCGGAGTTGCTGCCACAGCGAGGCGTTTGGGCGTCGCCGTGGCCCACACAGTAGACCCCGTAGGATCCGACCCATGACAACTAGACCGGGTAAGTCTCGAATTTACAGACTGTTTATGTCCGACGGACTCAAGAGAGCTGTAAGCCTCCGGAAGACTTCTTCCTCTCCCCCGCAAGCGTACATCATTCACATGGTGGATAGTCATGATTGCATGGATTCACATGCAGACATGCAGATATCACCACTGGCATGTGCAATCTAGCCTGGACCCATCTTTCTGTTGTGACAAAGGCTTAGACGACCTATCTCCTCTTCTTGTAATTTTACACACCACCTTTGAAGGGCCAAGTTCTTTATTGGAAATAATGTCCTCGGAATCCGTTGTCTACGGAGCCTGTAACTGCGGAGCAGTCACGATCACGATCCCTCAGAGCTCCCTCCCCAAGTCGAGTTTGGCCTGCCACTGCCGCAACTGTAAGAGTTCATCGGGCTCGCTGTAAGTGTGTTTCAATTGCCAACCTTGTCTACACTCCTGCTCAACCAAACCCAGATTCTCACTGAACTTGGTCGTTCCAACCAAAGACGTGACTATCACTGGAAAGCCAAATAACTACAAGGAAAAGGAGTGTGCGTCAGGCCATCACATGAGCCGCTATTTTTGCCATACGTGTGGGTCGTATGTCCGAATTCTCTCCGAAACAATGCGTTCGGGCCATCCCTGAGCATTAATGAACACAGTGCAATCATGTCCATTGTCTCCGAGGACCCGAGTGTGGCGTATGTGAAGACGGGTGTACTGGCCAAGTCTGGGATGGATCTACCTCCCCCTAAAGTACAAGCCTGGTGGCGGCGGGCAGAGGCATTCGAGAAGCCGTTTTTAGAGTGTGATACTGTTGAGTGAGCTATTTGATATAAGGGATGGTGATAGGGACGCATGTTTATGACTACTCTGACAGGCTCGTGAATTCATATTAATGGAAGATGAAGAGTGCCGAAACAGCTCCATTTTATTAGCAAGTAGTGATCCACCGTATGCCGTTTTCGACACTGTTCGGAGGTGAAGACGAGCTCACCTAACCGGAGCTCCGACAATCCATCTCCACGAATTTATTATATCCTCCACCCATAAACCATTGTGCTAGCTAGTTTTTGTCTTTTTACTTAACCTCTCAGTTTTGCTTACGATCGCCACGTCAGCCGCCGCCAGCTTACCAGCTTATCTTCGTTTGAACTTGGACAATGCCATCCAAAACGCAACAGTTCACATTACCCAAGAGCACACCATGCTCCAGCAAAATGGCCATCAACATTGCCGGGGTGCTAATCTACCTCTACGGAGTCGACGAACTACACCCAAAGAAAGCGCAAGACACGACGGTCCTTTTTCATGTCCATGGCCGCACAAGGGATTACCACGACGGAGAAGACATCGCGCACCAGGTTCTGTTCGAAAATAGAAGGCTCAGCCCTCTCTCGAAAGGCCTGGTGATTGCAACAATGGACAATCGCAATCATGGGGCAAGAGCTGTATGATCCCTGTATTAAGGCCGGCGGCAACGCCTGAGATCAGTATCAGGGACATCACTGACCTTATATGCAGATTGATACAGTTGCTGCGTAAGAGAATGACGCTGGGGTCAAACACACCAGACTGACGGAATGTAGCCAAGACTGGAGGAGTGGAAACCCGAAGCACGCGTATGGTCCTGATCTTCCTTAGCTAGCTTTAGCTAACGGAAGTAGACAAGACATGCTTTCTACGATGGGTAAGACACCCTGACAATTTCGACCCGCATGTATCTTACCCAGGTAGACGGCATCGTTGCAGACATCAAAATTGCCATCCGATTCCTGCAGAGTTATGTCGAGGACCGCTTTAACCCGACTCAGTTCATTATCTCCGGCATGTCGCTGGGGGGCCATGTAGCGTGGAACATGCTAGCTGAAGAACCGCGCTTGACGGCTGCTGTTGTCATTGTCGGGTGTCCAAATCTCGCCGACATGATGGCTGAACGGTTCCATGCAGCCGAATCCGATGGCTCCATTGATGCAAGCAAGTGGCCCCTGTCCATCCAAAAGCTGTATCAAGAGCGCGATAAAAATGTAGCAGCAATTAAAGGGAAGGAGATACTAATCATGAACGGTGCGCTGGATAAAGTGGTCCCCAGCAAGTATTCAGATTACTGGGTGGAGATGTACGGTGATCAGAACGACGTCGCGTTTCATGTCTATGAGGATACGGGGCACTGTGTGTCATTTCAGATGATGGATAGGATAATACATTGGGTTTATGGCCAATTGAATTAGGTACAGCCAGTCGCCACTAAAACAGAGGTTGAATGATTGCATGCTATGAGGGAACCACCAACGCCTGCTTTTCAAAGATCGAAAGTTGCCAAAGCTTTCTTCACGCCCCATCGAGCTTCAAAGGATCGGAATGTTTTAGTCTACCAATAGAACTGCTGGCAGTTAGAAGTATATTAGAGAGTTTGAGGGGCTGCTTTTTTCAACATCTATTATCGAGCCATGTAGACACGATAGACTCTTAACCCAATATATCCTTACCATTTGGATGGTGACTCTTCTATATATTAGATCCATGAACGGCAGCACTGTTAGTCCCGGAAGATTTAGTCTGCAGTAGGTGTACATCAAGATTCGAGGATTTGTTCGGCTATCAGAGCACGGCATGCACAATTTTCAATCTTTAACAAATTTAAAACAGGCACCATCACAGTTGTCATTCAGGATCACAATGTCCTGAGCTGGAATAGTCCTTGTGTCCTTACGTGTAATCTCGACCTTGAGCCTTCGCGAGTACTTCGTCCCAAAATCCTCTACTGCTATTGCATTAAAGGAAACCTAACCCTTTCCCAGGGCTATGTATAAACTATCAGTTCCTTTGCGCTTTCATGGGCTTTTAATTGATCACACAATATGGTCCTCGCAGACAGGAAGCTTACTGATATATTCGACTCCAACATTTATACAAACTAAACATGGCCTCAGCTTGCACTACGGGTCTGAATCGAATAATACAACAGTATATTGACTACATATGCGAGACTTTACTTTCAGTATCGAACGCAAGCCGGCATCACTTGTGCAGTTGTTTCCATCACGTTTTCGACTCCGCCTACACCAAATTCATGAATGACATTGCTTGGGATCACAGTAGGTGAGGACCGCTATCATTAATGTAGACTGGGGAGACACGAACCCTGCCTGTGGCCCACTTTCGGACCTCCCTAATCTGTGCGCACCGGGTTTAACGGGGGTATACTGGTGCTCGTTCGCACATATCCTGAAAGGACCACAATGCGCACATAGAAACACACACGGCTATCACCACCCCAGTGCTCGGAGTCCTGAGTCTGTGCCGAATATCCGTCCTGGCTCCGTCGGACCTTGGACACAGTCGAATTTCTATAGACTTGATGCATGCGCATCAACTATAAATACAAGTCTGCCCTCCAAAAAATTGTCACCCAGAGCACTCAACTTGATCAGAGCATTATTCTCTTCTCTATTGCCCATTCCCCTCAGGCATCATTCCGCACGATGACGGTCGAAGACCTGCCTACGATCGAGCAGCTACCTAAAGCTGAATTTGTCGACTATGCCCGTCCGATGAAAGTGATAGTCATAGGGGCTGGTATATCCGGTATCCTTGCGGCAATTCGATTCCCCCAACGTATTCCAAACTTAGACCTCGTTGTCTACGACAAGAACCCTGAAATCGGAGGGACCTGGTTCGAGAATCGGTACCCCGGCGTTGCATGTGGTAGGAAGCAGCTGTCATAGCACACGTTACCAAAACTAACAATGATAGATGTTCCGGCCCATGTATACCAAGCTTCGTTCGAACTTAATCCCAATTGGTCGCAGTTCTACGCATCCGGACAGGAGATCCTTGAATATTGGAAAGGCATTGTTGCGAAGTACGATGTTCGGAAGTACATGAAGCTAAGCCATAAGGTTGTGGAGGCGAGGTTCAACGAAAAGGAATCAAAGTGGCAGGTCACGGTTGAGAACTGCCAGACGCACGAGGTGCTACACGACACCTGTGACGTCCTTTATGCATGCATCGGTGCTTTGAACGACTGGAAATGGCCTGAAATCCCCGGACTTGCCGATTTCAAGGGCAAGCTACTCCACAGTGCCGTATGGGACAATGACTGGAGCCCTGATAACCTTTCTGTCGCAGTTATTGGGTCTGGGTCTAGCGCAATCCAAATTGTGCCGGCCATCCAGCCGAAAGTGAAACACCTTGATAACTATGTTCGTGGTCAGACATGGATTGCTCCTCCATGGGCTGCGGATGAGGTTCGCAAACATACGTCCAGCGGATCCAACTTCAAATTTACTCCAGCAGAGCTCAAGGAGTTTAACGCAAAGCCTGAAAAGTTACTGGACTACAGAAAAAAGCTCGAATCAGAAGTCCAGTCCATGTCCAAGATCCTTCTGCGCGGTGAACTCGCAGAAAGCACGGCCACTACGTTCACCAACCACATGAAGAGCAAGCTCTCTAACAAGCCCGACATCCTGGACAAGATCCTGCCGTCGTTTGCACCCGGCTGCAGGCGCATCACGCCAGGGGCTGGATATCTTGAGGCCCTGTCTGAAGAGAACGTCTCATTCGTGTCTGATCCAATCTCCAGAATCACGGGGGAAGGGATCGTCACCGCGGACGGGACACACCGCAAGGTCGACGCCATTGTCTGCGCAACCGGCTTCGATACATCCTTCTCGCAACGATTCCCGATCTACGGGCGTGGAGGCCATGAGCTCGGGGCGAGATGGCAAGATTATCCTGATACCTACCTCAGCCTGAGCACACAGGGGGCCCCGAACCTGTTCTTCGCTCATGGTCCCAGCTCTGGTATCGGAGTTGGGTCGCTGGTCATCATCCTGGAGCGGACATGCGATTATGTTTGTAAGATGATTTCTAAAATGCAGACGGATCGGATTGCGACGGTCGAGCCAACACCGCGTTCCTGCAATGCTTTCCGAGAGTATTGTGAGAGATACTTTAGGAACACGGTGTTCTCGCTGCCGTGCCGGTCGTGGTACAAACGGGGAACTGAGGACGGACCGGTCACTGCTCTTTGGCCTGGTTCATCGCTGCATTTCCTCAATGTGTTGGAGAAGCCACGGTTTGAAGATTATCAGTATACGTACCGGAGTGGGAGTGATATGGCGTGGATTGGGAACGGGTTTACCCTGTGCGAGGTGGACGCGACACTCGATAAGACGGGATATCTTGACCCTGAGCATATTGATTACCCCGCTGTCTAGAGAGCTATTGAGGCTTGCGCTTGCCGAAAGCACATGCGCGCAACCCTCAGACGCTTCATTCATTAGAATTATTTCCATAGATCAAAAATTATCGATTGTAAGTGACATTTCCGATCTTGAGAGACCAGCTGCAGGCTCCTCAACCGTAATTTAAGTGCGCTATCTGTTTGAACGAATGGTACGGCTTCTCAGACAATTACTTATGCCCGATTGTTCAGGTTGGCGGTATGGCCTCAAGAATACCAGGAATACAGAAGACGACATACACAGATTGCACCGATCGGGTGACGGTGCCCCCCAGCAAATACCAATCGGGCCGAGCGTCCTGGCAGATCGACAGATTCTGCTGCTGATCAGCAATCCGTGGCCTTCCACCTCCGAAGGAAACGGGACCCCGTAGATCAACTCCGACGGACTTGGCGGAAGCTCCTCCGTACCAAGGACTCAAATTAGCTGCCTGACGTCACCACGGTAGCAGGTAGGGTGCAGGCGCTTGAACACCAGGCATAAATAGCTACCCTGCCGCTTCCTCAAAGCCCAAGTAGGACCTAGTAACATTGAAGTCACTCAGACGAAGAGTATAATTGCAGTTTAGTTCCAAATCTCTCAATTTACAATGGCACCAGTTTCTCGCGCACTCATCGCCATCACCTCCGCTCACGCTCCTCTATATCCAGGGGGCAAAGAGACCGGTAGGTCCTGTGCCTTTTCGTATATTAGCAAAGGCCAACCCGAGCTCAAATACTGATCAAGATAACAGGCCTCTTCATCACCGAAGCTCTCCATCCATTCCAGGTGTTTCGTCAGGCCGGCTTCGAGGTCGACCTGGTTTCTGAAACGGGAACCTACCAGCCTGACTGGCTCTCGCAGCAGAAGGATTGGCTGAATGATAAAGACCGCGCTGAATGGGAGGACCACACCAGCGAGTTCCGCTCCAAGCTTGACAAGCTGCTGAAGCCGAGTGATATCGAACCTGCTAAGGTAACCTACCACTACGCCGACTTTGATGTCCCTTTGCCTAATGCTGGTCGCAGTACGGGCTTTTCTTTGCTTCCGCAGGACACGCGTCTTTGATTGACTATCCGGATGCCAAGGGCCTGCAAGAGATCGCTTCCCATATCTACACTTCAGGCGGTATCATTTCAGCGGTGTAGGTCATATCCTATCGCCGATGACAATGCAGCATGGAACTCACCAATATCTCTTAGCTGTCATGGCGGGGCTATCTTCCCCGGCATCATTGATCCCAGTACCAAGAAACCGATCATTGATTCGCGCAGAGTGACGGGCTTCACCACTCGAGGCGAGGAAGAGGAGAACGTTCTCGATACCATCAAAAGCTGGAACAGACCGACTATCGAGGCTACTGCAGCTAGCTGTGGGGCCACATGTTAGTTACCATCGTGCCTAGTATGCCCGATAAATACTGATCACTACAGATGTCTCTCCCGCCGGACCATGGGACGCATTCACTATTACGGATGGGCGCATTGTGACAGGCGCCAATCCTGCCAGTGCCCATGTCACTGCCGAGGCCGCTGTGACAGCTTTTGGCAAGCTCTAGACAAGGAGCGCAATCTCGTGACCGACCAGCAGAGTAATAGCAAAGATCGGTCATTCCTAGTGAAGGAGAACAGTTCGATCTCAGCTTCATTGTCCGCAATTTTTAAAAGCAGAATGGATCTCGTACCGCAACAAATCTTTTTAATTTAAGCTCAATATACTTTCCCGTTTTCGCCATCCTGCGTCTTCCTTTTTTCTGCCTCGCTCACTCCAGCTGACGGCGTAATCCAGCAATCTCATCCTGCATATTGAGATGTAGACGTTAGTTTAAAGAGCCAGCATGGATCAATGACTGTTGGACACCATGTGTGACAGAACAAAACGGCAGCCACGATGCGGCCTGGGCTGTGACACTTATCTCCCCCCTTTAAAGCTGAAGGTCCTCCGAAGCAAGCTTAAGTACGTAATAAATCGAATGCTTTTGACAATATATTTCAGTCGCCAGTAAGGTAATCAGCGGGCTCGGGGTGTTTCCTATGATATTCTAATACTTTTTCCCGTATATGTGTGAAATCTGTCCATGGCTGCCACGGGGGTTTTGAATTCCAAGTGTCCTATTGGCTGTTGAGTAAAGCCTTATACTGGACTACTTCTCGTATCTTTCGATAATTGACTACCTCCTTTATATCCCATTCCTCGTGGGCCTTCTCTTCTTCCATGTCCTGAATCATCACCGGCACTTCCGGGTCTTCGACCTGGCCGGGATATTGTACTCAAAATTAAGCCTGGGCTCGTGCAGGGTGACGTGAGAGGCTTGGAAATACCAGCAGGCCAGAGCCATGCGCGTTCTGGGAAATTGTTGCAGGTGAGCAATCGGAAGACATTATTGGTTAACCTTAAATAGAGGATGTTCAATGTAGATATAATATAAGTGCTGGTAGACATGTTAAAGCGTTTTTCTCTATCTATTAATAGAGAATGCCGCAGCACATCATATCCTAGACGAGACTCCCTCCTCCTGTATCGACTTTTCAGCGTAGGACTAATTACTTGATTCATGATTATCTGCTCCGTGATACCAGTAAATCGTGTAACCCTTGCATTACCAATGGATGGCTAACGTCGGATGACAAGTACAACTGAATTTGTTATAGGACGCTTTCGGGTGGAGCTCCGATACCATAGGCACTATGGCAGACATCATTACTTAATGTGGAATACATGAGCAGACTATTGGCGTCAGAACGGGTCAAACAGTCGTTCGGCAGGGGTTGGCGGTGCATTCTCAAGATACTGCCTTTCATAGCCTCGCCGAGAGTTACTCACTATTTAATATCTCTAGCTAGATCGCGTAAGTTATGATTCGCAGTCCGGAGACTATCCCGAACTTCGATATATTGGTAATAGATGGGTATACATTGAACTCTGAAGTGACAGTTAACACTACTAAGGAATTATTAGCTATGTTTTTTATTAGAGGTATCATGACAGTAGGGGATGAGTCGATCCCAGTTTCAGGGGATCCTGTGCCTGGGTCTTACCCGTGCGTGGAGGTCATAACAGGGGCTTGTTTTCCGGAGCCGTTTGGCTGCTGCGTTCGAGTCGAAGATGCTACCATTGAGATAAACAATTAATTGCTAGTTGTCAGACTGATTCAGCCTCCGCCTGTACATTACCCAACTTCGTGTCAAAATCCATGGCTCTGATAAATCCCTGGCTTGCTATCATCTTGCAAATTTTGTAAAATCCATTATCTAGTTCCTGAACTGGAAAATCCTATTTTATACTCTCTTTTACCCAGGAGATATCACCGGGTGCTCTAATAATAAAAACAGCAATAGCTAGTCTCTATATAAAACTGATTTTTTTTTAAATACTTTTATTTTCTATATCAGCTCATTAGCTAACTAGTAGGTAATACACGAGTGAGAAAAATTTTGTATTAGAAGGTTGCTAGGGTACTTACTTTAATATCTTATTTTGAGGTATTTGTGTCCTGGGTATCATGTCGTGAGTAATTATCGAGATTGAGTATCTGGCTCAAGAGTAATTAGTATATTGCTGGTCTAATCAGGATAAATGCCCGCTCTCACTAGGATGCGTAAATCAATACTTTGTTTTATGGTAAATAACTCGAGGAGAAATTGGAGAGTTGTGTATAGTTCACAAGGGTGTCTTGATACTATAGTAAAGAATCGTGACTGGTAGAATAATGTGTTACAGTCTGGATATCCAAGTTTTATCTCTTAAGAAGCAGGTCTCCCATCCCCAAGTGGGGTCGTAACTACGTCTAGTCATGAAAACATACCACCGAAGTGTCCACAGTGCTCATGATTCATTTGCGACCAAGAACTGCGAGAGGTAAAACCCCACTGTCCGGTCAGGAATCAGACCCCGAAGGCCCCGATTAGGATAAGAGGATGAAAATCTACTGGTTCATTAAAGTATGCAGTCGAGATGCATTCCGAAATCACAATTCCATCAACACTAGCCTTGATTGGAGACTTCCCATTGTGGAATAGCGAGACATGTGCTTCTACTCACGTACTCCGTAGAATCGTAGATGCGGTGTTGGCGACGAGTTGTGGAACCTGGATGCATGCTTGGGACTTCCATTGGGGTATCTTATTTATCTGCACAGCCCCCTCCAGATCGTCAAATCCCCGGTTCGCCAATCACTGCACTGACTCGATGGAAGAAACTTGGGAGGAATCGTGGATGCCTGGCCACCCGTGACATGTTCTGCAGTGGGTTTGTTTGGGTTCTGCAGGGTACAGATACCTGGCTGAGTCCCTGGACTGTCCGCCTCGTTAACAAACTCCTATTAGCAATGGCAGTCGGTACAATCTCCCCAGGACACAACAAGAAACCGGAGCAACTCAATGCCCAACAGTCATGGCATGAACGCATTCTCTCTATTCCTCAACGACTATCCAGCATTGCCTCCGCACGCCCAGTCCATACAATAGGCCTCGTTTCCCTTCTCGTTAGCTCTGCATACGTTGCTCTGCTCGAGAACTCCCTCCTCGATGTTTCAAAACAGGGGCATCAGCTGCAGGAAACTCCTCGGCATTTTTATACTGGCCCGGACACCACGTGGCAATGGCACAGCAGGGGCATGGATGTAGTCGCTGGGGGAGCTCTTGACCATCGTGCCCTCGTGAGGCTTGAATTCGGACACCTATCCAATGATATCCCTACCGTCTCCCTGCCTGATCATCTCTCCGTCGACCGGTTACCGTCAAGCCTAGATTCGCCCGCCAGGTCCCTAGCGTTTTCGGTCGCCCAGCGCGATGTATCCGAGTTCCTCGACCTCATACATAAATCCCCGGTTGGAGACCAGAGCGAGGAAGACTTTGAGGGACATAAATGGGTTATAAAGACACAAGATGGAAGCTCTCGACGGGGAATTACACAATTCGCGCGCGACAAATGGACGGAGCTGGTTTATCTGTTCAACCACACCGCTCCTCTTGACATCGCAATCATGGCTGCGGCCTATATCGCAATGCATTTGACCTTCGTGTCGCTCTTCCTCAGCATGTACCGCATGGGCTCTCGCTTCTGGCTCTTCGCCGGTGTCCTTATCTCGTCAACCTTTGCTTTCCTGTTCGCTCTCTTTACCACGACCCGGCTTGGAGTGCGTATCAATCTTGCACTGCTATCCGAAGGACTCCCGTTCCTTGTTGTCGTTATCGGTTTTGAGAATCCTGTTAAGTTTACTCAGGCTGTTTTGAGACATGCTACTACAAGGCAAGGCATAGGCGAGTCCAGCATCATCCAAACCGCCATCGACAAGTCCATCAAAAACGAAGGACCGAAGATTATCAAGCACTACGTTCTTGAAATTGCTGCCTTCCTCGCAGGATCTCTATTAAGCATCGACCCTGCACTCCGCCAGTTCTGCTTCCTTGCAGCCTGGATTCTCTTCTTTGACTGCATCAACCTCTTCTCGTTCTACACTGCCATCCTCTGCACCAAGTTAGAAATCATTCGAATCCAGACCAGCGGCAAAGAGCACCGTCCCCAGGCCCGCAAGGATAGATGCACGACAGTGTTCGGGCAGCAACTATCCCGGACCCATATCAGGAAGTTCAAGCTGGGGATGGTGGCTGCCTTTATCCTGGTTAACGTCCTGAACATGACCATGATCCCGTTTCGCATAACGACCGGTTCCCCAAGTCTGTCTTCTAGGGCTGACTCCAGGCAAACATTCCCTGGTCTTCACACCCATCTCAAGGCGATACTGGACAAAGCCGCTTTCAACGAGCGAGCAACGCTTGTATCTATCCTTCCACCGGTTCGATTTGAATTGGCGTCACCAGAGAATGAGGGGATCCAGACATACGGTGTTGATAGCCTGCTGAAAAGCCTCGAAGATCCTGTTCTAGTCAAGTGCGTTCTTGTCGCACTGGTTATCAGCGTTGCACTGAATGGACGGCTTTTTGCTGCTGCACGATGCGGAGTGAAGGATGAAAATACAAAGAGTGATACCAAGGGGGAATATAATCCTTCGAAGGAGAAAAGTCCTCAGAAACCACTCAGATCCGAGTCCGATGACCAGACCCCCCTGGCGACCAAGTCAGTGCAAGAGCCGACTGTATCAGCAGTTGCCCGCACCGAAGCTGAATGCCAGACGATACTAAAAGGCGAACGCTCTCAAGACCTCACAGACGAAGAAGTTATCAGTCTCTCGCTAGCCGGAAAGCTCCCTCTACACGCTCTCGAAAAGACCCTGAAAGATTTCACCCGCGCCGTCAAAATCCGCCGAAGCGTCGTCTCTCGAACCAAGGCCACAATCGACCTCACCCAATCCCTCGAAGTCTCAGACCTTCCATATGAATCCTACGACTGGTCTCGTGTTTTCGGGGTGTGCTGCGAAAACGTCGTCGGGTACACGCCTGTCCCAGTTGGACTCGCCGGCCCACTCACCATCGACAACAAGGACTATTTCCTTCCCATGGCCACAACCGAAGGAGTCCTCGTCGCAGGAGTCATGCGAGGAAGCAAAGCAATCAACGCCGGAGGCGGCGCCAAGACAGTTCTAACAGCAGACGGAATGACACGCGGTCCCTGCGTTTCCTTCGAGAGTCTAGACCGAGCAGCCGATGCGAAGAAATGGCTCGACTCGATTCCTGGGCAGGATGCCATGAAGGCGGCATTCAATTCAACCACTCGATACGGACGGCTGGAGTCTATGAAAACGGCTATGGCCGGGACAACGCTGTATATCCGCTTCAAGGCCAGCACGGGCGATGCGATGGGGATGAACATGATCTCGAAGGGCGTCGAGCATGCGCTGAATACGATGCGTGGGAAGGGATTCGGGGATATGGATATCGTATCTCTCAGCGCGAATTACTGCAGTGACAAGAAGCCCGCGGCCATTAACTGGATTGACGGTCGTGGGAAGAGCGTTGTCGCCCAGGCGACGATTGCACCGGAGATTGTGAAGAGTGTCCTCAAGACAGACGTTGAGTCTATGGTCGCGCTTAATACAGACAAGAATTTAATCGGATCAGCCATGGCTGGCTCGATTGGAGGGTTTAATGCCCACGCTGCTAACATTGTTGCTGCGATGTACATCGCAACAGGCCAGGATCCGGCGCAGGTGGTCGAAAGTGCAAACAGCATCACCATTATGAAGAAGTAAGCAGACAAGCTCTCTTACCCCAGATTTATTGCTAACAATCGCAGCGTCCGCGGCTCCCTGCAAATATCCGTCTCGATGCCATCCATCGAGGTCGGCACCATAGGCGGCGGGACAACATTAGGGCCTCAACGCGCGATGCTCGACATTCTCGGTGTCCGTGGCGCCAACGCTGACAATCCTGGAGAGAATGCTCGTAGTCTGGCGCGAGTCATCGCTGCAGGAACATTGGCAGCGGAGTTGTCGCTCTGCGCTGCGCTGGCTGCAGGGCATTTAGTGAGGGCGCACATGCAGCATAATCGTGCCAGCCAGTGATCAGGAGATAACAAAAATGGATAATTAATTATTGTGAAGATACCGCGGAAATTATTCGGAAGGAGTCACCAGATACTGAAGTGATGGCACTCAGCCATTTGATAGATCTAGTTTAGACCTGTGATAGAATGAGGTAGTCTAGACTTATAAGAGAATGAGACCAAGGTTAAATGTGGTTATACAGACTTGATTTTCTAGAATCAATGTGACTTGCCCTATTTGGATGAGGCTGCTTTAATAAGGGCGCTTAGAGAGTTGCTTACTAAGTATTTCTTATCACCGGTCAAGGCTTAGTAAGTACTTAGTAAGTGTTCAGGTCCTAGTTACTTAGGATAGGATCAGGAATCAGTCACGTGTATTAGAAGCTACTTATCTAGTTATACTAAGAGTCTACTAGAATGTTGGCCTCAGTCGAGTTTATCTGTCTATCTGTACCCGGCTCCCTTGCCTCCGTTGACCGAAGTTTGTTGAATCGTAATGTCTCGGTCGCGGGTGAGATCTCGGCGCCCGAAGAAGATCCGTGGGACCCAAGCACACCTTCTTCCTTAATTTTGTGTTAATGTTTTTTTTTTTTTATCGTCACGACAGCAGAGTGCCTGATTATTACCGAATGCGGACTTCGTTATAGTTTGATTAAAAATATTAATGATAATCTATGAAATCTTAAGCTTCATTCGATGATTTAAAGCTAGCTTTGTGCCCGTGGAAGGAGTCCGGCCTCGTGTCTAAATCCTCGTGGGTACAAAGTCGGCTTTGGCTTGATGCCTGGACTGCGCCAGAAATCCCATCACCAGTCTCCGCTCCAGTACTGAGCCGCCAGATCCGGTCGACCTCTTGGATATCTTGGGGGAGACGGTCCGCATTGACGTTCATCCCGGCCAATTGCCAAGCGTCGGCTGTTCTGGAGCTCTGTTGTTGGTCGTATCCCGTCCCGCGGAAAAACCGGAATAGAGGTCGAACGGTGACAAGGCTTCCTGCTGTGATTCCCAGGCCTGCTTCGACGTTAGACCAGATAGAGATGTTTGCTGTCGCGTCTGGGGAATTGCAAGCTGAATCAGTATCGACTCCTGGATCGGGTTGGTCGGGACTTACAGAGAAAATCCTCATCTTGGTAATGCGGAAGATATGGAATGCGGACGATGACGGCGGTACTGGCACTGGTTGTCGAGGTTAGCTCAAGATCCAGAGGAACTATACAACTGCTTTATATCAAAGAGTATGGCTTACATGCAGCCCATGCCCAGAATCACAGCAAGCGCCGCCTTGGTTCTGAAATTCATTTGCAATTTCGATACTAGCACTATCGGTAGTAAGGCGAGAATAAAATCGCAAATCACGGCCGTCACACTGTAGAGATAGGCGACGCCCAGAACGTACCTGACATCAATGCAGGTGCCTGTTGCTGTGAAGCGCCGCCAAAAGTACGACACTGGTTGGCATTGCAGGGTTAAAATGAGCCAGAAGGCCAGCCCCACGAGGACCGATATCCCAATGACGCCCCATAATATATATCGGTGCAGCCTCGAAATCGTCAGACGGAAGAGCGCCATGGCAATGGCGGCTTTGGCGGCCACGCAGGTGTAGACATAGCTAGATTGTCCGAGCCACCACCACTGCGGCATGTGAGCAAAAGAAAAAGGATTATCACGAGAGGGGAACAAGACCCGGGGAAATCATACAAATAGCGCCTTCTCAGCTCCAGGGATATCTTGCAAGAGCTCCTCAGTCTTTTGACCCATGCCATAGAAGGGTCCGGTGATTCCACATATAGCGAACAGGATATTCAGAGCCTGTAGATTGCGCCATGGTAAGGACAATCAGCCAAATTAACAAATCAAAATAAGACTTGACGCCGGTTCACTATACCATGGCAAATACCATGAGGGCATCATCCCATCCAAACGCCCTCATCAATCTCAGCCGAACAAAGCACCGGAGGGCAACAGCAACGAGGGACAAGACGAGGAAAACGACAGTGACAACAAAGATCGAGATCCCCCGTCCTTTCAGTCCCACCATTTTGGAACCTGAGCTGGACAGCTAAATTGGCGCTGTCCAGCCGGCTTCGACAAGTGTTAGATTGACCACAAGACCCACTGAAAAAAAGTGGTCTCGCAGGGATTCTTCTGAAAATATTAGGGGCGATAATTGAGGCGATAATTGCCGGGCAGGCGAAGAATAAGGGGGGTTTGGGTTCTTCACCCCATCTCGCACCGTCCGCGTGCGGTGCCGACCCAAAACGAAGGATGACGGCTCGCCAGGAGCGCAAAAAGCAAAGAGATTCACGGGACCTCGAGGAAACGTGCGCAGGCCCGCGTCCTTTTAAAGACTATCGCAATTTAACTTTCTGTCAGAGTGACTAGTTGCTCAAGGTCTCCGCTATTCTTGCGGGTGCACCAGAGCCTCGGGTCGACGGGTCCAGCCTGTGATGGCCACAGGTGGAACCACCACGCCATCTTAGCAGCAGAAATTCACGGTAGTTACACAGCTGGAGCAAATCTCCAGACCAAAGGAAACGTTTCCTGCTCAAGCCAAAAGTTCGCCGTCGCCAACTGCAGGGGTGCAGAGTTATCCGATCTGCACCCCGGCAGCAAATCACGGCGTCCAGTCTCCAGCCAAGAACGGTCTGTTTGGGACTGTGGGGCATCCAAAGGCCCGTGTTGTGTTTCCCAACGGTCCGTCACGCGCCGTCTAATTGGCCACCTGCCTTGATCTTTTCGCATGGAGGACAAATTGGCCTTGCTCTCCACATGGGGGACATGATGCGCGCGCGGGGTTTTGGTCTTCTTCACGAGGGGAGCCAAACCGGGGGTCCTGGCCAATCCTCGACGTCCAACGCCTCATAAACTTGGGGGCATTCAACACGAAGTTGAAGAGGCGGGTTCCAATGGACCTGGCCTCTCCCTATTCGTGGCGAAATGGATCGGCCGAGAGCTATCTATTCCCTCCATATCAACCACGTTTTGATCTTTGGCCCGGCCGAACGAAGATCCAGTATTATGATTAGATAGCCTTGGTAGATATAATGGAGTTCAGAATAACGCAAATCTCCCGATTATATACAAACCAGTGGGCAAGGCACTCCGACGCATAACGGGCATGCATCCATCCGGGGAATCATCCGAGGGCCAGCGCAGCTGGTACAGGCGGTATCACTTTGACTCGGAGGTCAGACAGAAGAGGAACGTTCAGATGGAGGTTACGTCGCCGGACGACAGCTTCAATACGAATACTACTGTTGATATCGAGCCTGTTGATTCTGGGGCTGGGTTGTTGGATAGGGAGATTGCCCAGAATGGGTCTACTGTAGGGGAGAAGCCGAAATGAGCTGGTAATATGGAAGCTTGAAATATCTGTATAACTAATTTAGTGGAACTAACTCATTATGTTAACATACAATCTCTGTTAAACTCCTCCTTCCACAACAGCCCCAGGAATCTTCCCAGACTTGAATTCATCCACCATCTGCTCCATCGTCACCCATTCAACTCCCTCATGCGAGTTGATATACTCGATGATGTTCTCATGCATCAGGATCACCTGCGGCTTGCCACTAACCTGCGGATGGATAGTCATAGGGAAGATAAACGTATCATACTCGCGATAGAAGTAATCAAACTGCTTCTTCCACAGATTCTCAATCACGTCCGGACTTACATACCCCTGAGAAGCGTGCCCTTTGAAGCTGACAACGAACGGAGGCCAGTCATCCAGGTGCCAGTTTGCTGGGATTTCCACAATTTTGCTCGGCGTTATCCTTGACATGGGCTCCATCCAGGTCGATGCTTCATTCTGCACGTTTGTTTCTTTCCACCTTTCTTCGCCATTTGGGACGTAGTAGGGCTGGCAGTCATGGTGCATAAAGGAATGGTCGTATTCCTGGCATTGTTAGGGCCATCTACATTCAAACACACTGGACAGAATACTCACGATGCCAAACTCCTCGAGAACTTTTACCGTCTGCTTCGAAGTGTCCCATGCAGGCGCAGTCCATCCTCTAGGCTTCTTGCCAGTAAACTTCGTGAGGACATCAATTGACTTCCCCATCACATCGCGCTGCTGTTGCTCGCCCAGCGTGGCGACGAACTCGTGGCAATATCCATGTAAACCACTGCAAGATCAGCCCAGTCCATAAATGGTAGAATGACTTGACATCACGAACATTTCATGCCCACCATCCCGCACTTTATTCATCTGGTCCGGAAACGATTCCACCGAGTGTCCTGGGACAAACCACGTCGCTTTGATCCCGTACTTGTCCAGCAATTTCAGGATGCGATCGATTCCAACCGTTGCGCCGAAGATGCCCCGAGAGACATCTGTTGGTCCGGCTGGTGCGCCTGAGCAGGTGTTGATCCTGGTGCAGTCAGCATTGCCCTACATTGCAAAGAGAACGGCTACATACCAACCACTCACTGCATCGACATCAATGCCATATCCAACGAGGACTCGTTTTACCATTGTAACTCAGGTAGATGTATGTTCTGCCGAAATAATTGGGGTCGATTTCGCAAGCTGTGATGAATGCGCCACCCTCAAACACAGACTCGCCACATTATTTATATATGGGCCGAGACCAGTTTGAATAATGTATGAGATTCTCGCATAAGGGCAAGGTTCCCCGCATGCAACCTCCAAGCAAGGCGCCCATCGCCGGTTTTTCACCAGGACTGGGCTCGTGCTGCACCTTGACGAATAGGTCGACGCGGGGAAGCATTATTGATCAGCAGCAGTGGAGAGGAAGATAGGAAAGCATCGGAGTAGCTCTCCTGTTCTCCAATCAGATTTGGTATGCCTGTCGCTGATGTCCGTTGGGTGCGCGTATCTCCGAGTTAGCCGGTGGGGTTATAATGGAGCAGTATTTCCATTCTAATATTTCGTATACATAAACCAATTTCCATTGTACTGAGCCAATTTGTGTTCATCCCATGGTATATCGACCAGGATCAAGTGCGACAATGAAGCAAATCGTGTGCTCAGGAACTCCATATGAGGTACTTCCACTTTACCATAAACAAATCACGCAGCTAATTTACAAGATCGGGTACACACATGGCATAGAATCAAAGGATGAAATTTCCCGCGGAATTACCTTCTACGCAGCATTATTCGTGCAGAAGTCTGGACTAGATTGGCCGCAGGTACAAGCGCAAGCCAGCGAATTCGCCGAAGCCATATTGGCCAAATGGCCGCGTTATTATGAGGAGCTGACAGGTAGATACTCAGTCCCTGCCCCAGAGACACCTTTGAGACGTAAATAACGAGAATGCAGGTGTTGCCGAAGGAGCTGGTCGCGATATCCTCGACATAATTGCGCTGAATGTTCGCTCCGAGATCGTCTTTGGACGGTTTAGCGATGGGTGTACCAGCCTGTACTGTAAAAGGGATGGGTATGCATATATAGGTCAAAACTGGGACGTAAGTCTTACAGCCGTGGTTAAGCTGAGTAGTCGTGCTGATATACTCCCAATACAGTGGATGGAGGATCAGATATCGAATCTTGTCCAGCTCACGATCATACAAGAAGGACTTCCCTCAATCCAAATGGTCACAGAGGCAGGTATAATTGGGAAGATAGGCTTCAATTCGCAGGGTGTCGGAGTCTGCTTCAACGCAATCCGGGCCAGGGGCGTGAATAAAAACGGCCTCCCTTCCCATCTGGGGCTGCGACTTGCCCTGGAAAGCGCATCTGCTGAAGCAGCAGCAAGTGCCCTAGAGGAAATCGGCATGGCCAGTTCAGCGTATATTCTTGTTGGCGATGCGACAACGGCCATCGGTCTGGAATTTACCTCTACAACGTTTGCCAGGCTGCCGCTGAATGAGCATGGGTTTATTGCCCATTCCAACCATCTCATCCTTCACCACCCGAATGTTTACGAGCCTAAATGGCTGGAGGACTCCCCGCTTAGAACGGAGACGATGGGGAGGAATGTTCTCCAGACTAAGAAGATGTCGTGGGAAGCCTTCGGTGGCCTGTTCGAAGATGAGACCAACTACCCATGCTCTATAAGTCGGGCTGCAGAGGGCGCCAGTGATTTTGCGACGCTGTTCAACATCACAATGGACCTCGAGAGGAAGAGTGCGGTTGTGAAGGAGGGAAGGCCTATTGCAGGCGACACCACGGCTACCAAGTTGAACCTGTCATTTTAGTCCATGGCTTTATAACTTGGCTTCGTGTAGCAGTATAAAAATGGTATTTTGAATTGCGCGGCACACTCCGTATACCTGTCCCCTATAGATTTATCTCAGTCCGAACGTTTATGATACCCGGCTTCAGAACAGCTGGAACCAAACTTCAATGCGACTTTGATCTACTGCGAGTCTCTGCTTTCAGATGCAGATGGCAGCCCCTCTTACGCATGGGCCCACCAATCCTATGCAATAATCCATTCGAGCGCTCAGCTCCGTGATCGGCAAACAACCATCGGACATGCGCGCAGGATGAGACCAGCCGAGATGAAGCGAAACTGTCTCCAAAAAAGCGGGGAAATGTTAGTTCTGGTGCGATGGTATAGTATCCAGACGCCGGTGGACATATTTCGAGATATTGTAATGTTATAAGCCGTGCCTATCAACACAGCTCTAAGTCTCAGATCCGTTGCATTAAAAGATTTAATTTACCAACATGACGAATGAATTCAACCGCCTTGAATCAATATCCGACTCGGAGGAGTACAAAGCGAAGAGTGTGCTGGATTTGATGTCCCTGACGGGAAAAGTCACAGTTGTCACAGGTACATTATATCCTTTGAAAATCGGATTCAGTACTAAGTGTATAGGCGCCGCAAGAGGTATTGGCCTTGGACTCGCCAGGGGAGCAGCGGAATTGGGCAGCGATGTTGCTATTCTTGACATCCTCGAGCAGCCAGCTGAAGATTTAAAGAGCTGGGAGGGCTTGGGCGTTCGAGTAAAGTATTACAGGTATGGACCTCAGAACAAAGTATACGCTCTCTCGCTAACTGGTTTCTGAGCATAGAACCGATGTGACAAAGCCTGAAGATCTGGCTACAGTGTTTGAATCAATCCACGGAGACTTTGGCCGTATTGACAACTGGTAAGAATAGAGACATGTGCCACTATGAGGCTAACTTCTGCAGCGTCACTGCCGCGGGGATCGTGATAGACAAACCCTTCCTCGACCATGAATGGGAGGAAAGTATGAAGGTCCTAAACATCAACGTACGTGATACTGTGTCTAAGCCTGCATAATGATACTAATTCTGCAGGTCATGGGAAGCATTCTCTGTGCACAACTGGCCGCGAAATACATGCGAAAGCAGAACCAAGGAAGTATAGTGATGCTCGGCTCGACAGCTGCACACGGCGCTACACCCTCGCGAAACATGGCAGTTTACTCTGCTTCGAAAGGAGCAATAATATCTCTAACCCGATCGCTGGCCGTGGAACTGGCCCAGTTTGGGATCCGAGTCAACTCAGTATCGCCCGGCTTCATTGCCACTGAGATGATCCTGGATGCGACACGAAAAGACCCCGATCTTTGGAAGTCGTTTAATAGCACGCCTCCGCTGCAGCGTGTGGGAACCAGGGGGGATTTGAAGGGTATTGTAGCATGCCTGCTGACCGATGCTGCTGCATATACCACGGGGGCTGATATTGTGGTTGACGGCGGGTTAAGCTCTGGACAGGCTTGTTAGACAGAAACTGAATTCCAGATTTTCCTTTGGTAAACTACACTACAAGGAATTGAAATCCATAATGCAGTAAGCTGTCCCAATGTGGAGTGGAGATCAGACTTTGGAACGCGGGGTCAGTTGGAGCATCGACGATAATACTTCAATTGCCGAGATAGACTCTTCTTTACTTCTATCACTGCCAAGTGTGGCTATGAGTAAGATGCCACCAAGAGTGCGACGGCGAGCAGTAGCCTGTGCCCGATGTCGTACGCGAAAGGTCATGGTAAGTGGATTTGCCACATACATGGGCTGGAATAACATTCGCAGTGTGATGGGGCCACACCCAGTTGCTCAAAATGCACCGAAGCTGGTACTCCCTGTGTGGCATCAGGAGCATCCAACGAGAGAACAGTCCCTCGGTCAATCGTCCTCTTCCTGGAAGATGAACTTGCCAAAACGGAGGCTCTCTGCAAAGAGGCAGCGAGGAATGACGGGTGCAGTAAGGAATTGGCTGAGAAGGTCATCAGCGATATGACTCCGTCCTTCTTGGGCCTTGCGTCTTCAGTCCCTCTGGTACCTTGTGCGGTTGCAGGGACACGATTGCCATCTACTACAGATATGGCTGATTCAAACGATTGCAATATGCAATCCGACTTCGACCTTGACCCGAGCTGCCAGCCTTCGAGTGCGCTTCTAGCAATCCCTCCATCGGTAGCGGACTTTCTGTTCCATAACTACATGACCAGGGTCGTTCCTATATATCCCATTTTCTATTCTGCCGACCTAATGGCGTACTTCAACGCCGTCTTCCACCCCGTATCTGAATCATTGCCAATACCACGAGAGGTCTATGTTGTCAGTCTGATCATGGCTATATCTCTTACCACTGCTGCACGAACACAGCAGGTCTGGGCAAACTCCATAGCGAGAGCCCTTTTCAAAGAAGCGATGCAACAGGTCCGCCCGGTCTATACAAACGACATTGCTGGACTGCAGGCCCTTCTGCTTTTAGTTCAGTATACGTATCTAGACCCCTCGGCTGCAAACCTATGGCTTCTATGCGGATTTGCAACACAGGCATGCATTGACCTGGGTCTCCATCATGAAAGCCCTGGCCAGAGCGTCGACCCCCTAGAGAAGGACATCCGGCGAAGAGTCTTCTGGTGCACATACGAGATGGAAATCGCCATTTCCGCCGCGTTATTACGGCCCTCTATGCTTTTTGGTACAGAAATAAATGTACCATTTCCGACCAAAGTAGACGACAGCTCTATATCAGTGTCTGGAATCGATTCCGACGGACCAGCCACCAAATTCTGCTGTCGATGGATTTGGCAGTTTCGTTTAATCGAGGCCGAGATCATCTCTGTTCTTTTCCCATCTGGAGAGCCTCCGGTACCCTCTACGTCTCTGGAGGCATGGATGGGCGAGATTGAGTCGAGAATCAACCATTGGCACCAGGAAATCCACTGGTCTGCCTCGTTAAATACCGATTCCACCATGATCTCCCAATGGGAGGAGATGTCGCTATACGCCGACATCGCCCGCAACTACATAATCGTCACCCTATTCCGCCCCAGTCCACAAATCCCCGAGCCAACACCCCAGAATCTAATGAAGGCATTTTTGGCAGGTGTAGGCGTTGCAGAGGGCTACTGGCAGCAATACTCCAATCTGGGATTCGGCAACAGCAAATACGTCTTCCATCCATGCTACCACACATTCTCCGCTGGGATTGTATTCATGCGGTCTTTGCAGCGGTGCAAGGAGACCATCTCGGCTTCATATACTTTAAACGACGTCGAAGGCTTCATTGCGTGTTTCTCCCGACTCTTTGCGACCATTGCTGAGCGATGGCCTGGTGCATCCCGGTGTCTTGAGGAGTTCGAGCGACTAGTGGCACCAGTGAAGAGGGAATATGTTGACTATACCGTGCAGAAGGCCAGGAACGTATCTCAAGATGCACTGTACGACGACGGGGGTTTTGGGGAAGCTGATCCGACACTCAGCTCTGCGTGGCAGTTGGATAACGCTACTTTCGAGCCGCTGTTTGCTCCTGGACTGTGGGATCAAGAATGGGCTGGCTCTTTGTTTACTGTACCCATGGATTGGACTGCTGAGTTTGGGTTCAGTTTGGATTAGATTGTACAGTTATGTAGTAGTACACTTAGTTAACGATAGACAGTCAACACCTGCATTATAATCAATAGTAAATTAAACAGTGCCAGTATATCAACAGCTATCTCAATTATATAGAGTACATCAAATGGAACTTGATTAAATAGAATATTCATAATGAACTCGGTATATATCACGTGTAGGCCGGGTTCTTCCGATAATACTGCGCTGTTCTCTCTCCAACTTGCAATGTCCCTCGTACTTCGCAATGGAACACATAACTTCACGATCACAAGATCTCAACGAGTTGTTGAGTTCACTCCCTGCATGCTGTCGATGCAGACTCAACCGCCGCCGATGCGACACCCAGCTGCCCTCGTGCCAGAACTGCTCCAAAGCGGGGGCGGAGTGCGTCTTCTTCGACCATGTCCTGCAGCGAAACCAGCCACGATCGTGAGTCAGTAGAGCCAATAAAAGTTACACTTCTAACTTAGATCTTGATTAGATATGTCGCGACACTGATCTCGCGTTTGAAGGAGAAACGGGGAGAACTGGCTGCCCGCACAGGCCAGGACTGTTCTGACCAGGGACCTCTCAGCCATTCGCCATCTCCAGATTCTGGGCGCATTCCAAGTAGATTTGGGTTTCAGACAAGTCGATACATTGGGAATTTATCATGTTTATCTCACCCTCTGTCTGTTGTGAATGACACCACTACAGAGACTGCAACCACGCTGGCTCCGCCTGCTTTGCATGTCGAAGAAAAGTTAAGTAGCGACATAAATGAGGATGTCCACGGTTATCTTATGATGACTTATATGAACAATATCCATTCTATATACCCATGCATTGACGAGTCACTGCCATTTTTGTCAGCTGGATGGCGTATCAATCGCGACCTCAATTCGCTCGACGCCCGAGAGCTCTTCACGCTAGAGCTGGTTCACTCGATCGCAAGCCAATACATCCTGCAGAATATCAGTACAGATCATCAGCGACGGTCCTACCGTGTATTAGCCGACGAATGCCACGCACGAGCCTTGACTCTATTTGACAAGGCCGCTACGGACATTAGTATCCCCACGCTACAGGCAGTTATGTTAGCCGCCTTGCATAGTCTATTCAGCCCGCAGCAGGGTAACTGCGGACAGCTTATTGGGCTTGCAGTGAGGATCGCAATTGAGCTCAGTGTCAGCGATAAGCAGAATAGTAGGAGTGATGAGGCCAAGATGTTGCAGCTTTATAGAGTAACGTACTGCATTGAGAATCAGGTTGCTACGGCTTTGGATAGGCCGGCGTTGTTGCCAGAGCGGGTAATTCGGGTAATTCATTCCTTTCTATAATAGGATTATTGGGAGAAGGAGTACTGATATCAAATACACAGCATCTTTCACAGGATATTGATACTCGCCACATACAAGACACGCTCTGCGATTTGTATCGAATACAGTCCCGCTTCCGCTCGACGCCAGATGAGAAAGCCGCAGTCTCCTTATCCCAGGAACTCTCCAGTCATATTGAATATATAGAGGGAAATACTATTGACCATGGGAAGGCTAATGTTCTCGCCACCGCATATGAAACACGCCTCCTTCTCTCCCCGAACGACGACGAAGCCGCAGTGCGTCTTCTCGAAATTTATGGTCAACCAGATTATGTCCGGACATTCCTAAGTCCGCAATGCGCATATAGAGCGGGTGTGGTTGTCTCTACGACTGCTTCGAAGGGGTGTCGCTCTGCTATTCAGGCGTACGGCCGGTGTCTGGTATTCCTAGAGCAGTGCTCACGAACATGGCCTAGTGCGAGTGCACTGAAGCAATCACTCGAATCTTTACAATAAAACAGTGATGCCGTGGTAGTTAGATTCCATTCAAGTGTACTGGTATGTAGAATTTCCTAATCGTCCCATTTGGCTTGAATAGTTGGCCACTGGTGGGTTTCCCTCATGGACGGACTCCAAAGGAACCACTGTATCTCCCCAGTTGGAGCTTCGACGATCACTCCAATTGACCAACCCAGGCCTCAGAGCTGCTACCCCATACCCCGTACCCCGCATGAATTCTCGGCGATGAGCGCAAGTCGCAGGGCAACCATCGGAGATACGCGCAATACCCTCTAACTGACACCAAATAGGAACCTGGGAAGCCGGAGATCAGCGCATTTCCCGTCTATTTTGTCAAGCCATGGCCCTAAACTGACTACAAATTTAGCACGCGGGAAGTGTTCCCTGACGAGTAGGGACGCGGTCTATCTTAGTCCTCCCTTGCATATAATACGGCGGTCGCGATGGCCAGCTACAAAGTGACCATCATTTTGCTTCCTAATTCGAATACCACAACGTGAAAAGATCTCAAAATGTCCCGGTACTACGAACGGGGCGTCAAGCTCCCCTTCCTACCGGAACTGCGACTCAACTCCCCCTACTGGCAGAAGTAATCTCTCCCAACCCTACACCAGATGCGTGACTAACAGACACCACCAGTGTCCTGATAGGAAGTCTAGTCGGCGTAACAGCCGGTCTCTATGTCTCACTGAACCTCCTCGGAGCAGGGGGAGGCAAACCAAACTCCGCCCAAACAGTGCAAGTCGTCAACGCGACCCTCTGCACGGTCTGGTTCTTCTCCGCCTCATTCGGCGGAACAGTGCTGAACACCGTCGGGCCTGCCATTACAGCATGCTTAGGTGTCATTGGATACATTATCTACGTCGGCAGCTTGATGTACTTCGATCATACGGGGAAAAGCGGGTTTCCGATCTTCGCGGGCGTTGCGATTGGGATATCGGCGGGTCTTATATTCGTCACGATGGGATCGATTGCCATGTCCTACTCCGAGGAGCGAGATAGAGGGATGTATATCACCATGTCGGTTAATTTGCAAGCTGTGGGCTCTATAGTTGGTGGCATCATCCCATTGTTGATCAACAGAAGTTCGGTAAGTCCTCCTTACCTCTATATCCTCTCGAGGTCTACATGGCTGACTGGCCTGGTGAAGAATGAGGCCACCGGGGTCCCCTCCGCCGTATACATCGTCTTCATGGTGATGATGGGCGTTGGAGCCTGCGCTGCATTCCTGCTCATGCCTGCTTCTCGAGTTATCCGCGACGATGGCACCCAAATAGCCACCCTCAAACCACGCGGGTTCGTCGACGAATTAAAGGCAAACCTGGAGATATTCAAAGATTGGAAACTACTTATCATGGTTAGTACTCAATATCTCTACCAGAACTTGTGCTAACCAATGTTAGATCCCCGCCTTCCTCCCAGCAGAGTGCTTCCTCGTCTACGGCGGCTCCGTCAACGCCTACCGCAACAACCTGCGCACTCGATGCCTCCTATCCTTCATCGCAGTAGTCGTCCAAGTCCCCTGCGGGATCCTCCTCCAGAAAGTCCTCGACAACAAGAACTGGAAACGACAGACGCGAGCCTTCCTAGGCCTGGGCATGGTCGGCATCCCTCTAATCGCCGCCTGGGTGTGGGAAATCATCCGCGTGCGAAACTACGACCGCCACGCTCCTCCAGCGACAGGACTGGACTGGACCGAGCCGGAGTTCTGGCCGATCCTGGTCCTGTTCGTGCTGAACTGGGTGACGGGGTCGCTGTGGCAGTACATCGTCTTGTATTTCCTGGGCGCGTTGACGAATTCGCCCACCAAGTCGGCTAACTATGCTGTACGTTCAACCAACCATTCATTCCTTAGCTGAAGTATCTATCTAACAGCTGAGTAGGGCGTCTTCCGCGGTTTTCTCGGCGCTGGCGAGGCGATATGTTTCGGGGTGGACTCGATCAAAGTGCCGTATATGAAAGAGGCGGGCGTGATTTTCGCGTTTTATACAAGTGGTGTGCTGATATTTGCGTTTATTGCGGCGTTTCATATTAAAGAGACGGAGTATTTCAATGGCGAGGATGGTGTTGTTATTCCCACGCATGTTCTGCAAGAGCATGCAGAGAAGCAGTCTGACACTGCGGCAAAGATATGAATTTAATAATTAATACTTAACGTAGTTTTTGTATTACATGCTTACTAGGCAGTCATTGATAAAAGTTTTCCCGCGTAGATCATTGGGGGCTGTCAGCCATTGCACTTCTCTCCGTTTTCATCCTTCCCAAACCAGCTGATGGAATAAAGAACAACAAACATGACTCTTAAAGACAGAACATGTCTCTCGATGTTCAAGTCTTTGGTAATTCGTCGTCGGAAGCCGGCCCAGACTTTATTACAAGGCTTGCTGCCAGAGATGGTCGAAGTAGTGGCCCTTTTCCTGGAGCCCGCCGACATGTGTGCACTACGAATGACATGCAGGTCTCTCTATAACAAAACATACATTGTGTTTTGGAGGACGTCGCTTCGAAACATCCAAACAGATCTATCCCACGCCAGTCCGAAGAAACTGGAGGTGCTCTCAAACGATCCCCAACTGCGTCGCTACGTACATCACTTGACGTTCAAAGGGTTCGATGAGGACAGCTATATCCTGGGAGAAGGGCTAGAGTGGAATCGTCATCCCTCCGGCCATCTCATCAACCTGCAAGACCAACCTGCCGTGAAACTGCTGCGGCCTATCCTCTGTCGACTCGTCAACTGCAAATCATTTGAGTGCTGGTCCTATTCCACTCCAGATCACCCGGACCTTGAACCCATTGCCAGAACTACAGATGCAGTCCAGGTTTTCTTGGATATTGTTTCCGAGACCAGACTGCCAGTGGCTTCGTTTTCAGTCAACTTCCGGCCTTATGGTAGTACAGGCAACAACTATCTGGATCCAAGACGGCTCCATCCGGGCTATTTTACAAAGGCTGGGTTTGTTGATGTATGGGCGCAGCTTGAGAAGCTCATCTTGGACTTTAATTCTGACTTCGAGATCATTCTCAATTGGGCAACAGACTTGATTCGACTTGCTCCCAACGTCAAGAAGTTGGATATGAGGCTCGATGAACCTGATAACGCTTTCATTCTAATTCAGCGCCTGGCCACAGACAGTTTTGTATGGCCTCGATTACAAGAGCTTCGATTGGACTATATCAGCTCAAAAATTGCATGTCTCACAGCAGTGCTTCACAAATGCCAGCAGACGCTTCGCGTTCTTTGTATCGGGGACCTGATCATAGATGCAAGTGTTGCTGACCTGAGACTGCTCTTTCAAATTCTGAGCAGACAGTTTCCGTATCTGGGGAAAGTCAATTTCGGCGCATGGTGGTCTCGTGGTACAGGTATGCCTAGCGCCCTGGTCGTTCATTACCCAGGGTTTCTTGACAATTTGAATATGGACGAAACGGAGAAGGCCAGGGTTAGAGTCGTATATAGGGGTATGAAAGGGCGGCGGAGGGCTCGTGTTGTGGCTTATTCTGGACCTCAAGTGCGTGTTGTGTTGGATACGCTGGCAATATCAGTGGAGCTTGCTTAACTATGTCGGGTATTTTGAGCTATTATACACTGCTAAGTGTTTGGTCAGACATGGATATTGCTGCCAGACAATTGACCCAACCCCGCACCGTAACTGCACATTCGCAACTTCACGAAAGAAATTCTTCTTCTACAAGTACCCCCACCTTCAGTCTGAAGTTTATGATCGTGAAAATGTCTGATCTCGACGCGACAACACCTCGCGTTTTCATTGCTCGCCACGGTCAGTAAAGTTCCGTGACTTAACTTAATACTGAAAGCAGCCAGGAGAAACCGAATGGACCAAAAATGGTCGATACACCGGAACTACAGAGCTCGATCTCACCGCCGACGGTGTGCAACAAGTTACTGGCACAGCGCGCCAGCTTGTTGGGCCTGGAAAACTGATCGATCGAGTCCGGATTGCAAAAGTCTGGGTTAGTCCGCGCAGGCGGACACAGCAGACATTCCAGCTTCTCTTCGGCGCGACTGGCCTGGACGCCGAAAAGGTAGCGTTCACAGAGGATATAGCTGAGTGGGATTATGGCATTTATGAGGGCTTGCGATCCAGTGAAATCAAGTCCTTGAGGAGAGAAAAGGGTCTGGATGAAGGCAGGGATTGGAATATTTGGAGGGATGGGTGCGAGGGTGGAGAGTCTGTACCTTCCGGGCCTCAAGTAGTATGGAATATGGAATATGGAATACTGGCTGATTGTTTCTGCTTCTAGGTCTGCGGAGATGGTGACAGAGAGACTGGATAGATTGATTCAGCAGATCCGTATCATTCAACAATCTCATATGGATGGCTCAACGCCAGCTGATGTCGTCTTGGTAGGTTTCCAGCACTGCTCTTCTTCCAATAAATTGACAAATCCACTCGCAGGTCGCCCATGGCCTTGTTCTGCGTGCTTTCGTGAAACGATGGCTAAAGTACCCTCTTGACACACCGTTGCCGATGATGTTGTCGCCAGGATCCATTGGTATACTCAGGTAATATCACACTTATCTGACAGGCGCAGGTTTGAATCTGACATGATCTGGTAGCTATCGTAATCGTGATATAGATGAACCGGGGTTTCTTATTGGCATGGTGATCCCCTGAATGTAGGAGGGATGATATAGTCAAGTCGACGAGGACGCTGTACTTCTTCAATTATACTCCATGCTTTGCGCTACGATGTTGAACTCAATTAATAGGATTCGAGCCCAGGTCTTAATCAAAGTTTGAACCTCTCTCTCCAGTCTTCCCACTATCCCATTGTTTGTTTCGCTTACTGCACATCATTCTCCTGATAATTTTCATACTTATACAGTGACCCAGCATGGCCATCAGGCAGCCTTGACCTTCCACTGCCATAAATCCGCTCTCGCATGGTGCCCGACTCCCCCTTCGGCGCATACAGCCCCCTTTCTCTAAGGACAGGCACAAGCAGGTCTACAACATCCTCCCACGTCCCTGGAACAGTGATATGCCCGATATTAAACCCGTCTATATCGGCAACCCTCACCCACCTCTCCATCTCATCTGCGACCTCCTCCGCCGTCCCGACAGGCGTCGGCCCTGAAGCCCCCAGAGCAACAGCCTTGCCGATACTTTTCGGAGTCCATACAGGCGCGCCCTCACCGGGATAAGCAAGATTCTGAAGCAGCGACTGAAGCTGGACGTTCGCGGCCTGATCGCCCATCTGAGGACTGACCTCGGCATCTAAATCCAACTTTGATAAGTCGATTCCTGTGTTGGCGCACCAGTAGACCAGCCCGCCCTCTTCACTCGCGTACTGTAGGGCTTCACGGTACTTTCCGTGTGCTTCTTCAGTTGTCCGACCCAGAATTGGCGTTAGAGAAGCGAACACTTTGACTGAGCCTGGATCGCGGCCTACTTCGGCCACTTTGTCGCGTATTTTCTTCACTCTAGGTGCGATTGTTTCGGGGGTCAAGCCGACGACGAAGATTCCCTCTGCGTGCGTAGCTCCGAATTGCAGTCCTGCTCTGGATCAGTTAGAATGAGCCATATGGTACTACTTCAAGATACGCTTACGGTGACGACCCCGCCTGGAAGATAAACGGGGTCCGCTGTGGACTGGGATCCAATATATGAGGAGCACGGAGCTTGAAATGCTCTCCCTCATGTTGGATAACGCGAACTCGATCGAAGTTTGCGTATATACCGTTCTCTCGATCCTCGACCAGGGCGTCATCAGCCCACGATCCCTCCCAAAGCCTGATATTGTTAGACCATTCGCAACTGACAGACACCTCACCTACTTATACAGCACGCGCAGATACTCATCTGCAATCTCATATCGTTTATCATGCGGAACGGGGTCAATCCCAATCTACACCGTCGTTAGAACACAAGTACAAGTAGGATAGGATGAGTATATAAATACCGCCTCAAACCCCGACGCCTTCCACGACGTGACAACATTCCACCCAAACCTCCCCCCCGTAAGATGATCCAGCGTCGAAAACCGCTTCGCCAAAACATAAGGCTTCTCAAACGACGTAGACGCCGTAATAGCGAACCCTAGATTCTTCGTTACAGCCGCCATCGCGGTCAATGGAACAGCCGGGTCGCCCATTGGGTACTGGATGGCATTGCGCACGCAAGGCTCCGCGCTGCCCTTGTATACATCACACCAGCCATTGGTGTCAGCGAGGAAAATGGCGTTGAAGTCGCCGCGCTCGAGGGTCTTCGCTACATCGGTCCAGTAGGAGAGATCGCGGCGCTTGGTTGCTGAGCGGTCTTTGGGGTTGCGCCATTGTCCGAAGGACATGTGGCCGACGGTGAACATGTCGAAGGCATTGAGGAAGATGCGCCGTTTGGATTGGGGTTCTGTCATTGCGGATTACTTTACTGGTAGATGCTAGAGGCTCCTGGTGATCAATATAATATAGCAAGTATGATTGCGCATCTTCATCGTTTATGTCGTGCTTGGATTAGTCCGTCTCTATACTCGGAATCTTGCCGGAAGGCGTCATTATAGCAGCATATGATGCTGTATCTTGACTCGTATTTGATAGAATACTCCAACTACTCCAATTCTTCAGGCCATGCTTTCCAGAATGTCGGGTCCTAGTCTCAGGGCCGATAAGGCGACATGATCCTGACATTCACGCCATCACTCACCCTTATATATCCGCCCAGATACCCGACGTAATGGCCATGACAGTTATTCTTCAATATGGACATTTCCGAGCACAAGGTCCCGCCCGCTGAAGTGACACCCAAGGACCTGAAGTCTGAAAAAGCGCAGTTCCTGTCCCAATTCACCGCTGAAGATGACCGGCGGATCATGCGAAAGGTGGACCGGCGCGTCCTGCTCCTCATGGGCGTCATGTACCTCCTCAAGCAGATCGACTTTAGCAATGCAGCGTCTGTCAAGGTCCTGCAAGTCGGAGAACCCAGCAACATCATGACTGAGCTGCACATGTCCGCCAACGACTACAACTGGACACAGACCATCTACTACGTACGCCCCATCCATCTTCCAATCTTTCCATGATATCTATACCCTAACAGCACCAGATCGGCCTCGTCCTCTTCGAAATCCCCAGCAACCTGCTCCTCAAGCGTTTAACCCCCCACAAATGGATGACGCGCATCTTCCTAACCTGGGGCCTCATCGTCGCCTGCCACGCCGCCATCCGCAACAAAGCCTCCTTCTACACCCTCCGCTTCCTCCTCGGCGCCCTCGAAGCAGGCTTCTTCCCCGGCCTCGCCGCGCAGATGTGCGCCTGGTACCGCAGCGAGGAATACAGCCGGCCCATCATGTGGATGTTCGCATTCCAGAACTGCTCCGGCATCATCGGCTCCCTCCTCGTCTACGGCATCTCGTACATGGACGGGATTCGCGGGTTGAGCGCCTGGCGCTGGGTCTTCCTCCTCGAGGGAATCGTGACAATCGTCTTCTGTCCCGCCATCTACTTCTTCTTACCGGACTACCCAAAATCCCCTACGTCCTCGAAATGGCTCTCCCCCGACGAACAGGAATACCTCGAGCAGCGACTCAGCGACAACGCGCCCCGGGAAGCAGATCCGGACTTCTCGCTCCCTGAGATTATATCCGCCCTTAAAGATCCGAAGATGTACCTCTTCACGACATGCCAGTTCCTGATGAACATCGCCGGGTATGGACTTAGCTGGCAACTACCAACTATAACAACATCCCTCGGGTTCGCGAGTCTGCCGCGGAACCAACTGCTCAATATCCCGCCCGCCGCAGCAACGGTTATCGGGATCATAATTGCAGCGCGGTTCATGCGGTACGCGGCCATAACGCGGCCGCTGTTCTGCCAGATCCTGAACGGCGTGACGCTGCTGTTCTTTGTTATCCTGTGTATCCCTGTGTCGGCTGGGGGGCGGTATGCGGCGTGTGTGCTAGGGACGGCGTTCTACTTTGTGTACTTCATTCCGTTCTGGGCGTGGAGGTCTGCTGGGTTGGTTGGGGCTACGGGTACGGCGTTTGCCATTGCGCTGCAGACGGCCGTGGCGCAGATTGGGGGTGTGATTGCGCCGCAGGTGTTTCAGGGGGAATATGCGGCGGATGATTATCGCGTGTCGTTTATTGTTTGTGTGGCTTGTGTGGTTGGGGCGATGGTGTCGGGGCAGGTGCTTTGGTATTTGTCGCGGGATGTAGAGAAGGACGTTCTACTTGTTAGACGACGGAGGATTGCTGCGGACAAGGAGGGAGTAGTTTGGACTGGGGAGGATGTGAAGGTGGAAAGTGCGAGATAATATAGATATACGAGTAGCAGTTCAAGTATTGGATGGTCTATCTAGAATGCGTCTAAGTACCGCCTGTGAAAGAAACAATGCAGTGGCATAGGCTGTGAACAATAAACAGAAACAATGGCTTCGTGATGCAACAGTCGTGAGATCGTGATATTCAGGTGAGGCGTCTAGCCAGTCTATTCACTCCTGTCCTCGGCTTCAGGTTGGCTCTGCTGTTTCGACAACTTCGGGTTACGCAGGATAAATGCGAACAGAATCATCGGAGCAGCGAGGCATATTCCAGTGATGCAAAGAATGCGCTGGACGTGCCGGTAGCTGTAGATGATGGCCTCTCTCTCCGGCGTACCGACTGGGTATGAAGGGATGACTTCAAAGGGCGATCCATACACCCGTTTAGCTAGAGTATCGTCTGGCTGGAATGAAAGCTTGTCGGCCAACGTCTTGTAAAGGGTTTGCGTCCAGATTGCGCCTGAGACGCACGTTCCCAGAGCACTCCCGACATTGAACGAGCCGAGATATATACCAGTAAGGACAGCCATATGCTCGTGTTTTGTGGCTGCTTGAACGGAGGCCTGGGTTGGATAGGCGAAGAAGCCACCGGCCAGACCCAGAAGGACCTGGGCAGCAATGACTCCTGTCTTTGAGCTTTCTGAGGAGCCGCCGCGGAAGTGTATAACCAGCCCATAGGCTGCCATGAACATGCAGGTGCCGAAAACGATGAAGTATTTCAGCCTCCGGAGACGGTAGATAATCAGCCCAGTGATCACTCCGCTGACCAGGCCGAAGAAAGAGTAAAACGACTGAATCCGGGTCGCCGACGTTACGGAGAAGTCAAAGGCGACAATTAAGACTGTAAAAATGTAGTCGGCTTGCAGGTACCAGGAGAAGTTGAGGAGACAGCGAATCACCAGTGCACTCCAAATGCCCCGGTCTTTAAGAAGGTAGAAAGGCGTCAGAGGATGTTTTGCACCCTTGACCTCCCAAAGAACAAAGGCTGGTATGCACAAGATACCGATGGCTAGAGGGACGATGATTTTGGCAGTCCGCCATTGCGAGACAGTACCCCCAGCAACAGTGAGCGGTGCCAGGATGAGTCCAAACATGGTGACCAGCAGCACAATACCGACGACATCAAGCTGGTGGAAGACGTCAATCCCGAACTTGCGCATGCCCAGGAGTTGCAGCGGAGTGGGATAGTTGTCCAGCTCGCCACTCTTTTCTGCACGGCGGCCGACATGATACAGGGAGAATAGAAGAGGGAGAGAGCAGAAAAAGTAGATAATGCACCACATCCCTATGCCCCATCGCCAGGACGTCTTCTGGAGGACGGCCGCCGTGATATTCCCACTGATCCATGTATTTATAATGAACGGAAGGGCCGGAAGGTAGCTGAAGAACACGCGCGACCGCATCGAGGTTATATCGGCGATGATGACTTCGACCAGCAGGACAATACAGGTGTATCCCACTTGATAGAGCACAGTACCTGCAGCAAATGTTTCGATATTGCTGGCAGAGGCCTCCACGACCGTCCCGATGATATAGAATACGATTGATATGGCGACCAACTCGAACCGGCCAAAGATATCGGCAATCCTCGCAGCAACGGGCTGGCCAGCAGCCGCGATAACACTGCGAATGACATTGACGGTGGCGAGCAGCGAGTGCTTCCCGAAGCTCGACGTCGCATAGGTCTGGTATGTCGAGCGAACCTGGCTGTCGAGACCATAGGCATAGCCCACCAGGAAGACGCCGATGAACAGGAAGATGCGGTCCGTCTGAGTCAGGTGGGAGTTTATGATTTCGATACGAGCGACGCCGGGGGACTTGTCACCGAAGACAGGCATCTCTCGAGGCAAGAGACTGGTAGTTGCGGTGGGAGGGTCATTGTCGCTATCATGGCTGTGGCTCAGGTCGGGCAGTGAGGAGGCAGAGAAGGAGCGATCGTGGCCACGACCAGCTCCAGCGAAAGCATCACGATCATGGCTGATGGGCAGCGGCATGGCAGCTCAGAAAGCAGATTTACTTCTGCTGCTGCTGAGAAAGGCGCATAGAGGAGTGTTTTAAGCCCAGGGTTGGATGATGATCAGATAAGATTAAGAGAGGAACCAGAGAACAGGGGATTGTCATGGCGGGGCATCAGAATCAGACAAGAGGATTAATTTAAGGAGACAATAGACCAACCGCAGTAAGCGCCAGAAACAGCAGCTCTGAGTCTCTGACAGGCAGCCAGCGTCACAGACAGGCAGCCAGCATGAACAGCCGATCCTCGGAGCACCAACCATGGCCCACAGTCCAGTCCACAGTCGGGGACACAGTCCACGCCCGGACCCTCTTCTGGTCTGTCTGCTGTCTGACTGATTTGTCTGGTGGCGTAGAATGTCACTTCTTACTGGCTGACCTGCCTGACCCACTCGTCTGACCCATTCTGAATATCTGTGAATCCCGCATATCCCCTCGGCTACATGGCTGCACCCTCATCACAATGTCAGATCAGGCGAAAACACCTAACAGCGATCCCTCTGCAAAGTCCACTCCTGGCCGTGCTAAACTTGCCTGCAAAGCGTGCAATGCCAGGCGCGTCAAATGCGATGCTGGGAGCGAGCAGCCTTGCTGGCACTGTCGCATACGGAACACCCCTTGCGAGCTGATCGAGTCGAAGAGGGGGAAGTACGTTTCGATTTAATTCGACTGTCCCACTGGAAGCTGACCCGCCTAGATATGTTCGTAAAAAGAAACAACTCGGTCGAGGTCAACGGTCGCAGCCCGAGTCTCCCAGTTCGGCCATTCTAAACCCTGATATCAGCAATAGCACTACTTCCACTCTGAACATAGCCAGCAATAACTCTCTGGAATCTAATGATATGCACGGTCGGCCTGGCCATTATCAGACTGATCATGCCCCACAATCTCAATCCCAGGGATCCGATGCCCATCTCGGCCCCGACGCCTGCCTTACCTACACCATCGAGGTAGACTACACGCAGCGCAGTGGTTCAACTGAACGCTTAAAAGTGCACTACCCAATTCCAGCCCCGGTCGCAGATCGATCAACATTCCATCATGGACCCGGTGCGGAGCTGGTCTCGTTAGAGGACGCGTTGTCCATGCCACCCCGGCATATAGCAGATGGGCTGATTCGGGCCTTCTTCGAACTTGTTCACCCTGCCTATCCAGTCTTCGACCGGAAGCGCTTCACAACCTTGTATCGCCAAGGGAAAGCCTCTCCTCTAGTCCTGCAAACCATCTTCTTCATGGGATTCACTGTAGGCCCGGACAGTCTTATCCAGGAATCCGGCTACAGCAGCCGGACCATGGCACGGAAAACGCATTACCTTCGCGCGAAGCTGTTGTACGACATCGACTACGATACTGACAGACTGAATGTAGCTGCCTCCCTGCTGATCATTGGATTCTGGTGGTTTGGGCCCGAGGACCAGAAGGAAAACTGCTACTGGGTTGGATGTGCCAGCCAGGTTGCACAGTCCCTGGGGATGCATCGTTCGTATGCTCCTCCTTTAACCGGCAAATATACAAAATACTGGTACTGATAATAGTAGCGCATCACAGTCTGGAATGAGCCAGGCTGAGCGGTCGCTGCGGAAGCGCATCTGGTGGTCGATATACGTAAGTACAAGTGCAGTCTTATCTTCGTTTGATGTTAATGTTTGATGTTAATGAATAGACTCGCGACCGCCACGTAGCAGCAGCATTCGGACAGCCATGTCGGATTAGGGACGAGGATTGCGATGTCGAGGCCCTTGCTGAAGATGATTTTCTGTTTGATGGGGATTGTGACGAGAGTCTCGTTCCACTCCAGCAAGACTTTCACTTGTCGTATGTCAGGGAAATGTCCAAGCTGGCTGTCATCTGTGAGTGATTGTCCTTTTTGGAGACTGGCTCTGACTGCTTCCAGTAGGAGATATCCTCATAGGGGAGTTCAGCCCTCGCCGTCCTGCCCTGGATAAATATGAGACAGGCAATCTGGCACAAAGACTTGCAGAATGGGAATCCCGGCTCCCTGATACTCTGCGAAGAGCTTCACCAGATGGATCGCTTGGTGCGTGGTTCTGGGCCTCTATGCTATATATTCCCTATCAGTGAGTTACCTGCCGAATCCCTCTACCCGGCTATTAACAGCCTACAGTAACTACCACATCCTCCTCTTCCGGCCAAGGGCTATCGAGAATCTATCACCAGCAGAGGCTGAGAGGGATATACGGGCACGAACTGCTGCAGACTCAATCACTCGTCTTGCTGAAGACCTTCTAACAACCTGCACGATCAGGTCTGCACAGATTCATCTGTATGATCCATCATACTCTATTCATCCCATATACTAACATACTTTAACAGCCTCCCTGCTCTATTCGGGGCACTGTCTGTCCATACCATTGTCATCTGTCGAAAAGACGCCATTCGCCGGAAGCTCGCAGAAAACAAATCACGACAGTGCCTTCTCGCACTAAGTGAACTGTCCATATCCTGGCCAGTCAGAATCTGGTTCGCCAGGGCGTTTGTCAATCTGATGAGACGGCTGACTGGCCGAGGGGGTTCAATCATCAATGTCTCGTCTAGTATTGTGCGGAATCACAGCAACCCAGCATTTGAACGAGTAGGGAATTCCGATTCGCAGCATGGAGCCATCGATCAGTCCTCTCATGGCTTTACTGCTAATCCAATACTACCGAACTTCCCCGGGGTGTCCGAGCCGAGTGCATATACTGGTGACTCGAACGAGTCTTATAACACACACCACTACGCTCCACAGATGTCGGACCAACTAATGTACGATTCGTTCCTAGCGGGCTACCTCGATAATACATTCGACCCGGACCTCCTGTTGTATAACAGCCTAGAGCCTATGCTCCCACTTTCACTCGGGAATCCACCTGATACGGAGAGATCAGACTTTCCAGACAGCTAGGCATCCACCTCAAGTCTCAACAGCAAACCTGCTCCTCTTCCTGAGAGCTTTGCCATACCTAAAGAAAAGCCAAGGAAACGGCATCATGGCGACCGTGAGAAAGGCCAGCAGACTGCTCGCCCACTGGTACCCTAGTTTCTCATACATCTGGTTGCCGAATAATGGGAACGCAGCTATTGATATTAGCAACTCGATATCATAATATGTACCATAGCCATACCTGCGAAGGAACATCTAACGAATCCATTTCCTGCCAATGCTGAAGCAGCATATTGCGTGTACGCGTCAACCTAGGCAGTCAGTCAGATATCACACCAGACAATATATCAACGTACAAAAAACGTAAAAACCCCAGAATAAACCAGCAGCATCCTAGCAAAGCCATTAATAACAGTCCACGCCAATACACAGCCCTAGGCCAACTCACCCACACCCAAAAAAGCCAGACCCAATAACCGGCACAATCCAATGCACATCGGCATACGTCGTCCACCCAAACCAGAACAGTCCAATCGGTATAAGAACCCCACCCAATATCGCCGGCGGAAGCTGATACTCAGGCTCGGTTCTCCTCGCCTGCGTTGGATCCTTCACCTGGGATCTATCCGTGAGTCGCTGACGAACCCTCACCCATACCGGACTCATCGCGGCACCGAGTACCATTCCTATTATTATACCCAGGAACGTAAGACCCGCCTGCCATAGGTTCATCTCATGAGTTGTTTTAAACACGAGCGGGAAGGCGCCGAAAAAGAGGTACAAGATGCCGAGGAGGATGGCGGAGTAGAGGTCTAGACAGAGACACATCGGTTCGAGGGCGAGCATCTGGAATGGACGGAGGAGGGCAATCCGCAAAGCCTTTCCAGGGTGACTGGCCTTTCGCACCTCTTTTTCTGTCCTGTGTTTATCTGGAAACCGAGTCTCCGGCGCAAAGAAAATAATCGCTACCAGTAGCCCAACAGCCCAGATAATCAGGACATAGTACGTCCACCTCCAGTGGGCATAATAGTTAATAAACCCCCCAATCACGGGCCCAGACGAGGGTCCAACGAACGGCGCCAGCGAGACCAAAGTCATCGGTTTCTGGATCTCGTCTTTCGCAAAGATATCGCCTACAGTGCCCCCAGCGACAGAGAGGAATGTACCCCCTACAAACCCCTGGAAGAAGCGGCCGATGATGAGTGTTTCGATGTTCGTTCCGACAGCGGATGGGACGGTCCAGATGATGAAGAGAGACCATGCAACTAGGTATATTGGTCGTCGTCCGTAGTGTTCACTTAAAGGCCCGGTGAGTAGCGGTCCTGTTCCGATGCCCAGTACGAATGTTGAGAGCCCGACTGTTGCGACGATGGTCGAGGTGCCGAACTCGGGATTCATCTGGTCGTATGTTGTTGTATAGATGGAACTCGCGCATGTTCTTTCCTAATTAGCGTCTGTATGCCTGTATGTATTCTTGATCTCTGTTTCGCCCCTCAGACTTACACACATGCACTCCCCATACAAACAATCATCACCATCAGCCACTTCCGCAGCAACGGCATGTCCTGGGGAGATCGCGGTTGCTGGCCAGCTTCATTGTCAACACCAGGGCTTATATCTTCCCCTCTACCATCTGTTGAGGTCTTCATGATGTTGCACCACAAAAGTCCAGGAGACAACGCTGCTCTTATGGCCCGCCAAGGGAGTGTTAAGAACCCGAGGCTTCTTGCAAGAAACCGACCCCACACGCCCTGACCCACAAACTCATCGGCAAAGCGCACAGACGAATCTCGTTGCTCGGCTTGTGAAATGAGTGAATGGCTCATTGGCTGCGCTATAAAGGTGGCTTGACTGCTCGTTCTGAATGGCGGCGGATACCGACGGGATTGAATATTATACTGCTAGACAGTTGAATATGCATTCCCTCTACAAGGAAAAACAGGTGAAGCACGGCGCGTTAATTGTCCCGGACATGTCTACGTCCCAGAGTTAGGCTGGTTTCATATAACGTTTACCGTTGGAAGGAGGCATTGCGAGAGGGACTGCAGCAGGAATCACTCTGAGGTTGACAGAGAGACTGTCAGTTATGCTACTACTGAGTACGGTGAACAGTGCAGAAGTGTTATACCACAATAGAATAGAACGATAGCTATCATTATTCACTGAATCATGACCATGACAATCTCCACCAGATACATATTTTCAAATACAGCAACCAGCCAAACTAAAGCTGCGACCTAGTCCTCGGCGACGCATTCGAGCGCCTCAAATCAAACCGATCCAGGTTAACAACCTTCTCCCACGCACTCACAAAGTCCCTTACAAACTTGGCCTCGCCATCAGCGCTACCATAAACCTCCGCAAGCGCGCGCAGCTCAGCATGAGATCCAAAGACCAGGTCCGCACGGGATCCCTTCCATTTCGCCGCGCCGGACTTGCGGTCACTGCCGACGAAGACCTCGTTGCTCGCGTCCGTCGGCTTCCACTCGATACCCATGTCGAGCAGGTTCACGAAGAAGTCGTTGCTTAACTGCCCGACGCGGTTTGTGAACACGCCCAGGTTCGAGCGGTCGTAGTTGTTGTTCAGCACGCGGAGACCACCAATAAGCACCGTCAATTCTGGTGCAGAGAGGGTAAGCAGGTGTGCCTTATCGACGAGGTAATCCTCAGTGCGGACGCGGGAAGTGCCCTTCCCGTAGTTTCGGAACCCGTCGGCGATCGGCTGCAGGTTGTTAAAGGATTCGACATCCGTCTGTTCCTGGGTTGCATCTGCGCGGCCGGGGATGAAATTGACGGAGGTATCGTGGCCTGCGTCGCGGGCGGCCTTTTCAACAGCAGCAGATCCAGCGAGGACGATCAGGTCCGACAGCGAGACGCGCTTGCTGGAACTCTGGGCGTCGTTGAACTGCTTCTGGACTGTTTTCAGGGCGTCCAGGGACTGGGTTAGCCATGGCTGGTTGTTGATCTTCCAGTTATTCTGGGGCGCAAGGGCAATACGGGCGCCGTTGGCACCGCCGCGCTTGTCGCTGCCGCGGAAGGTAGAGGCCGCAGCCCAGGCGGTCGAGATGTAGTTCGTGTGGTCGACGCCAGAGGCGAGGATGGCCTTCTTGAGCGCGGCGATATCATCGGTGTCGATGACGGGGTGGCTCACTGATGGCAGGGGGTCTTGCCAGATGAACACCTCGGATGGGACTTCAGGGCCCTGGTAGAGGATTCTGGGACCAACGTCACGGTGGGTGAGCTTGAACCAGGCGCGGGAGAAAGCGTCCGCGAGCTGGTCTGGGTTCTGGAGGTAGCGGCGCGAGATCTTCTCGTACTCGGGGTCGAAGCGGAGGGCGAGATCGGTTGTGAGCATACGCGGCGGGTGCTTGATGTTGGGGTCAAAGGCATCAGGGACGAAAGGTTCAACGTCCTTGGCTGTCCACTGGTTCGCACCGGCAGGACTCTTGGTGAGTTCCCAGTCGTACTTGAAGAGGTACTCGAGGAACTGGTTGCTCCACTTGGTTGGGGTCTTGGTCCAGATGACTTCGATTCCACTGGTGGTTGCGTGACGGCCGACACCGGTTCCGAAGCTGTTCTTCCAGCCCAGACCCTGGTTCTCGAGTCCAGCAGCGTGAGGCTCCTTGTCTAGCTGGTCACCGGGGCCAGCACCGTGCGTCTTACCGAAGGTGTGTCCACCGGCAATCAGGGCAACGGTTTCCTCGTCGTTCATGGCCATACGACCAAAGGTAGTCTTGATATCCTTCGCGGCGGCAACGGGGTCAGGGTGTCCATTAGGACCCTGGGGGTTGACATAAATCAGACCCATATGCGCAGCAGCAAGAGGGTCATCTAGCTCCCCGTTTTCATAGCGAATATCGTTGCCGAACCACTCCTGCTCAGCGCCCCAAAAGACCGACTCGTCCGCCTCCCAGGTATCGCTGCGGCCGCCAGCGAAGCCGAAAGTCTTGAAGCCCATCGACTCGAGCGCCACATTACCAGTCAGGATCAGCAGATCGGCCCAGGAGATCTTGCTGCCGTACTTTTGCTTAACAGGCCAAAGCAGACGGCGAGCCTTGTCCAAGCTGACATTATCCGGCCAGCTGTTCAACGGAGCAAAGCGCTGCTGTCCCTGGCCGCCGCCGCCACGACCATCAAAGACACGATACGTACCAGCGCTATGCCAGGCCATGCGGATGAAGAGCCCGCCGTAGTGACCAAAGTCGGCAGGCCACCAGTCCTGGGAGTCGGTCATGACCTTCTCTAGATCCTTCTTCAGGGCGAAGTAGTCTAGACTGTTAAAGGCGGCAGCATAGTCGAAGTCTTTGTCATAGGGGTTTGTCACTTGAGTGTGCTGGCGCAGGATGTTGAGCTTGAGGTCGTTGGGCCACCAGTCTTTGTTTCTTGTGCCGCCGCCGCCAACATTGGCGCGCTGGCTGTTGTGGACAGGACATTCGCCCATGTTGTGTGTGTCTGATGGAACAACGACAGAAAACAGATGGAATCGATGAAAGGATGAAAGGGTGAAAGGATGAAGGATGAAAAGGAAAAAGACAGCAAACAGTGGTGGGAAAGAAAAGGGGCCGGGTGTTACGAAGCTTATAACCCCGCATTCTATAGCAGGCCACCAACCCCGCAAGTGAATTGAGAAATGGCGATATCCTGGAAAGACGGGGATTTCCGGTACACGAGCGGGGGAGCTCCATGTGATGATTTGCCTTCGCTTCTACTGGCTGGACCTGGAGCCAGATATAGCGGAAGTAACTCCAAGCAAGCAGTGGAGCAGGAGCAGTGACCAATGTGGGCGTTGGAGAAGTAATCGTCGGTCGCCGTGAGGGGTTGTTCCTTTTACTAATAAGGGCGGTCTAGGCTGGATGCACTTGGAAGTTGGCTGGGCTGTGAGGATGTGAGGAGGATGTGAGGAGGCTGTGGATGGGCTGATGTTTATTAATGATGAAGCCGTTTTTGATGTACATGACCGTTGATGCAGCATGAGCGAATAAAGATATGTCTGATTAATGCAGTCTTGTGTCTGGCTGGTGCTCGACACCTGAGATATCAGGCCGTCAGGCACAGATCACATGACTATGACACATCCCACAATCTGCAACCCCGCGTCAAACACATCAACTTGACGATAGACAGATCAAGCCGTTTAACATATACAAGCTGCTAATAATGCCCTCTCTGCAAGACAGCAAGCTCGCCTTCCTCGGCGGAGGCAACATGGCCTCGGCCATCATTGGCGGCCTCCTCAACCAGGGCATCAACAAGCAGAACATCACCGTGTCCGAGCCATGGGAGGTCAACCGCAACAAGATCGCCGAATTGGGCGTGAACACGACGACTTCCAATGTCGCTGCCGGTGGCGAAGCCGACCTCATCATCCTGGCCGTCAAGCCGCAGGTCGCCAAGACCGTCTGCGAGGAGCTGTCTGAGGCGTGGTCCAAGAGGTCGACATTACCTGTTGTTGTCAGTATCGCTGCGGGCATTACTCTTGGGAGTATGCAGCAATGGATCCGGACTGCGGATGGCCGGAGTGCTCACCTTGTCCGCGTCATGCCCAACACCCCTGCGCTTGTTGGAGAGGGTGCATCGGGTCTCTTCGCCAGCCAGGATGTGACCGCAGAGGAGAAGGAGCTTGTGGGTGCTCTCCTCCAGAGTGTCAGCAAGGCTACGGAGTGGGTTGACAAGGAGGAATTGCTCGACGTTGTGACCGGGCTATCAGGTATGTCCCCAGAATACTCTCGAAGTGCGCGTACTAATTCGCCAGGATCCGGACCTGCATACTTCTTCGCCATGGTCGAGCACCTCGTCGCCAGCGCCACTGCTCTTGGCCTTCCAGCTGAACAGGCGACCCGCCTGGCAACACAGACCTGTCTCGGCGCCGGCCGCATGATGAAAGACTCGCCCGACACCCCGACGCAGCTGCGGAAGAATGTCACTAGCCCGAATGGAACAACACACGCCGCCCTGGAAACCTTCAAGGAGCTGAACTTTGAAGAGATTGTTGACAAGGCCGTCAAGGCTGCGACGTCTCGTGCTGCTGAGCTGGGCAACACCCTGGGAAAGGCCTAGATAAAAGTGTACTATAGACTAACACGAACGAATACCATGATATTCTGATATCCGGATGAACCTGATGTACATCTTGAAGGCCCCGCTACACAATAAACCATCGTATAGGTCGCCCTTCTTTCATGGTGATCGTGGAATTTGCCAAACCAGGTAGGGACAAGCGTCGGGACTGGACGCCTTATCTGTCAATGCATCCTGGGCAGCAAAATCCGCATTCGACATATCAATACAATCAACACCACCTGAAAACGCCAGTCATACCCATCATTTGACATCGCCCAAGCCAGTAAAATACTGCACCCCCGCCTTGAGAATCCCAATAACAACCTCAATTTCCTCCTCGTCCCTCGGCGCATAGATCAAGACATACTCCGTTGGAATCGTAGAAACCCGCCCAAAGGTGACATTCCTGAACACACTCGATCCAGCGAGCGGGAATCGCTGGCCCCAGCCAGACTCGATGACGCGTTTGCCTGCCTTTATTAGCTTTGCATATTAAACGTAGTAACCAATGGGAAATACAGTCAGCCGGTGCCAAGGTGACATGCAGCGAATAATCGCTCGTCCCATGGACATGGCAAATCTCTCGCTTCATCTGCCTTGCGACGGACGTTAAGGGCACATGGCCGCAGACATGGGCGGCGTCAGTATGGCGCTCTAGAATAGAGGGGACACGGTCCACGATGTGTGCATTCCGCTCCAAGAATGCACCATACGCGGCCATTAATTTCTGCTTTCGTTAGCCAAGCCAATCCAAACCCCGATATAAGGTGCACATACATCTCTAACTTCAGGACTCGGCCGCTGGTTCACCTGTCGCTGGGGCACAGTGAATTCTCCCATGGCCGGCCGTTGACCTTTTCTATGCGGCAGGTTGGATAGAAACGAAGCCTGCTCGCCAGACTCGACCTTGCAATCGTACAGCATTGTCCCGAAGGGTTCTCTGCGCAGCGGGTCGAAGAGTAGTTTCACGAGCAGCCAGCCGAACACATTATACGGTGGTCCGCCCGGGCCAAGAAGGAGCCATGACTGATAGTCGCGATACGCTGCGGGGAGCAAGAGAGCGATGAGTCCTGCCGGGAGTGCTGCGAGCAGGAGGCGGCTGCGGTCGGCGAGGGCGGGGGTTTGAGCGACGAAGGAGTGCGCTCTTTCGGTAACGGTGGTGATGTAGGACATTCTGTCGGTTTATTGTGTTAGATGGAGAAGTGAAGATGGAGAAGGTGAAGATGATGACGGAGTTGGTGTTATATACTCCTAGCATTCCGGAATTGGACGGAATCCGGCTGTGGCCTGATCGGACGCCTTACTGGGCGGATTTCGCCAGCTGGAATATTTCAATGCCGTATTTTATTTTATTTTATTTTATTTTTGAAACTTAGTTTTTATTGTTCCAGCCAGAGTCGACGTTAATTGCTTGGTCTCGGTATTGTGTTGGAGATATATATCCACCATCATTCAGATCAAATATAATACTTCTAAGAGCTAATCCATATGTCCAGTCTATCTATCATTCTATCCTTTAATTTACTCCTTCACCCTCTTAGGAACCCTCATAAGCCAATACAACCCCACCGCAGCAACAACATTAAACACACAAAACGCCCACATAAACCCAAAGTCCCTCCAGCGATTCCCAAACAGCATATTCATATCCTCAAGGAAGTCATCGCTGCTCGCCGTCCCACAGAAACTACAGTTGCTGGCAGAATTATCCACCAGATACCCGCCCTTCGCGTCGATATACGACTGCATGTACTCGCCGCAGCTCATCCCAGCCGGAGCCTCGAATTGAACCAGTTCACTGGTCTTGCAGGTAACAGGGGCGCCAGCGAGAGCTGTTCCCAGGAAACTCTCAATCACGTAGGTGAAGGGGTTGACGCGGTACATGAAGATCCAGAAGCCGGGGAGTTCGGTTGGGCCGGCGAGGACACTATCATTAATTAGCCAGGTCGGAAGGAGGAGTGAGGGAGGAGGAAGGGTACGTACCCCGCAAAAGCAAACATGATATTGAAGAAGAAGTTGAGGAATGCACCGGCGACCTGCTCGGTCTCGATACCGGCGATGAGCATGTTGGCGAATGTGCTGGTGAAGGCGAAGAAGATCCACATGTGTAGACAGATTGTGATGCCGCGCGAATGGACGGCGTCTGTCCATTCTGCATTCCGGTAGAGGCCCATGGGGAAGTACCAGAACAGGAACGAGAAGATGGCCATCAGCTGCTGGAGTTAGCACCGAGACAGACATAGCAAAGGGAATCCGGGGGCCTCACCGAGTTCCACGCCAGCTCGACGATGATGTTTGCGGCGAGAAAGACGACCCATGAGTATGCTTTGGCGGGTCTTTCGCGGGCTTCATATAGGGTGCGTTGAGAGACAAACATGGGCAGGATTTGCTCGACGACTTGACTGAAGATGAAGAGGAAGATGTATGTTGCCAGCATTTGGTTAAACAGCCCGCGCTTGGTGACATCCCCGTTGACCTGGGACAGTCCGATAAACAGGGCCTGAATAGTTAGCTTTAGAACCAGTCTGATCTGTTTGAGAAGAACATACCGATCCAAGACTAAGAACAGACTTGGAGAAAATATAACTCGGCGTCCTCCAATACTGCTGGAAAACACGCTTCGTGACCTGGGTAAGCTGCACAGGAAAGCTGGCAGCAAACTCCGCCAGAGCTGCAGGATCAGACTCGACAGGGCTTCCCTCTCCCTGACGGGATAGACGTTCCAGTTCTTGACGGACACCCTGATATTCGGGGCTTGCCTTCCAGATACTCGGCCAGTCGATGGTGCTTCCATGCTTCGCTGCCCCAACAACATCAAGCATATATTCCGCTGGATTAGTGCCGGTCTTGAACTGCGGCGCACCATTGCGAGTGAAGTAGTCAATAAGCGTCGAGGAGCCCTTGCCAACCTCCCCAAAGTACACAGTGCGTCCACCCTTGGCCAGCAGGAGCAAGCGGTCGAAGCGCTGAAAGAGCGCAGCTGAAGGCTGGTGAATTGTACACAGAATCGCTTGGCCATTGCGTGTTAATTTCTCCATGAGATCGCAAATCGCCCAGGACGTCTGGCTATCAAGCCCTGAAGTCGGCTCGTCGAGGAACAGCAACAGCTCTGGCCGTGCTGCCAGTTCAACACCGATAGTCAAGCGCTTTCGTTGTTCAACGTTTAGGCCTTCGCCTGTATGCCCGACGATGGCATCAGCGCAGTCGTCCAGATCAACTAACCGAATCACATCGTTGACATAGTCGAGCTTTTCCTGGCGGGTATACCGCGCTGGCTGCCTCAGCAAGGCGCTGAACTGGAGTGCCTCACGAACAGTAGACGTGTGCAGGTTCAGATCCTGCTGCGTCACATATCCGGTCTTTCGCTGGAAAGAGGAGTCTCTGAGCTGGCCATTTACCAGCATTCGGCCGGATATGACGCCCATTGTGACTCGGCTCGCGAGGACGTCCAACAGCGTTGTCTTTCCAGCGCCAGAAACCCCCTATTCTGTTAACGATATAAACACAACCTTGAAAGAAAGGAAACTCACCATCAAAGCCGTCAACGTCCCCGGCTTCACCCATCCATCGACATGGTCCAGGATCGTCCTCGTCTCATCCTTAATCTTAACCGTATAGCAAACATCCTGCCAGTGGAAGATGGAAGTCTGCTTCGCAATTCCCTGCACTTCACTCTGCGTATCTCCCCTCGTCATAACATCCACAGAAGAAGAAGGCGTCTTCTCCTCATCACAACCACGAAGCTGTGTCTTCCTTTTCAAAACCTGTCGCGGAAAGACAAGAATCTCCCCCTTAGACCGTTCCGACGAGATCACCTCGACGGCAATAAGATGAATCCCAAGCAAAAAGACCGTCATGGCAACAACGATCCCGAAGTTGCGCCAGCGGTGGGAATCCACAAATCCATACATCACATCCATATGCACACTCCCATCCACAAAACCTTCACCAGGTACAGAGCCTTCAACTGAGCAAACCTGGCCGAGGGCCGGTATTGAACTGTCCATGTAGTCCGGACCGCTAGGAACGAAGTCTATACACGAGAACCTCCGGCCAACGAATTCGCTTAGAGAGAGCGACTCCTGGACATAGAACAGCGGGTTTATCCAGCGGAGCCACCCGATCCAGTCATCGAGGTAAGACTGGGGGATGATGAAGCCGCCGTAGAGCATGAGGCCCAGAATGACGATTGCACAAGGCGCAAGGGCCTGCGAGACGGTCTTTGTGACCGAGGCCAGGAATCGGAAGAACATGGACATTGTGATTGTGACCGTGAATGCGAGGAGATAGAAGAAGAAGAACGGGCCCGGTTCGCGACGGAGATTACCTATGAAGTAGGCCGTGACGTTGATGCAGATGGCGTTGACGAGTTTGAATGGGATGTCCATGGCGATTGAGGCGAGGGCTTCCATGCTGGGGTGGTACAGGGCGTAGCGGACGTGTTTCTCGACGATCTTGCGCTTCGAGTACAGAGTCAGCACTTCGAGGGCGGCGGTCCAGATGTTGATCATGAGGACGTAGAAGATGAAGAGGTTGCGGCGGAATACGCTGGAGCTGTCTTGCTGCATGTTGTAGAAGATGCTGGACACGACGAGGGACTCGAACAGGTTGGCCAGGAGGAGGGTGATCCAGAACCAGGGGTCGGCGATTAACAGCCTGTAGCTGCGCCAGAGATTGAGGATGAACTGGCCGAATAGAGACAGTGTGAATGGCGAGACAGCACGGAGGGTATTGGACTTTTGTTCTGTTCTTGCAACGCGGAATTTCTCAGATTGATCACCACCGATGGGGAATCGTTCTTCGAAGGCTTCAATCTCGGCGACGAGGGACTGGCGCTTCTGGCTCTCGCGCCATGCCTGTGCAAATTCATCTGGACTGCGAGGAGGCGGCTTGCCCTCCCATCCAGGCTTGACGATTCTCTCTGATGGACTGGTCATGGAGGTCAAGAAATCCGGCGTCGTCTGCTCTGGAGGACACTCAAACCCTAAGCCCTCGAAGTATGCCTTGGCCTCGACAGTGCGGCCAAAGAAGATCTGGCGGCCTTCATACAGCACAATGACTTTGTCAAATAGCTATACTGTCAGTACACACCGTTAAACAGGTTAGGGGGTTCTTACATCGTATGCCTCCTGAGGAGCCTGGTAGATAGCGACACAAACACTGCCGCCAAAAGTCTCAGACTGAAGCCGAAGCATGCGACAGAACGAGACTGCATTCGCAGAATCAAGACCCCTGGTGCTATTATCCCAGCACTGCCAGGGCGAGTAGCTCAGGATAGCCTCTGCAATGCTCACACGCTTTCGCTCGCCTCCACTCACGCCGCGGATGAAGTCGTCTCCGACCACTGTATTCTTGGTATGCGAGATTCCCAACATGGCCATAACCACGTCACGAAGATGCTCTGCGTATTCATGTTTATGGCCTGCAAGTCGCTGCGGGCATCGGGCTCGAGCAGCGAAGTAGAGCGTCTCGCCCACGGTGAGTTTCGGGAAATGGTAGTCGACTTCAGCGGTATAGATTGCCTCGCCTTTGTACGCCGTTGCAATTTCCTCCTTTCCGATACCTTGGTAGTTCAGGGTACTGCCATCGGCGACCTGGAACCCATACGTATCGCCAGCAATCGTCTTGAGCAGAGTAGAACACCCAGACCCAGGAGGACCAAGAACGCAAAGCATCTCCCCACTCTCCACCACACCTTCAAGATCCTGCAGGATATCGACGCGCTGTTTCTTTGCCGACCCAAAGAAGCCGCGCACGATTTCAAACGGGCCGTACAGGAAATCCTCCACAGTGCGTTGATGCTCCGCCACAGCCATCTGCCCAAAGACATTAAGATTCTTAAACGCAAGACCCGCCGAGTTCGGCGGACGGCCCCCAAGAGCCTCCGTCTGGTTATTATAGAACGCCCTCACCCATTTCTTCGCGTCAAAGCCCGGACTGTTAGGGTCGAGTGCGTCGTCCGTAGGTTTAGGCAGGATATGGCCGCCCCCCGCGACAGAGATGGAGGTCATCCGCCGCGCGAGATCGTGGATCTGGTCTTGAACGTGCTCCGAGGTTTCCTCATTGTCATTGTCATTGTCGGTCGTGCTCTCAGAGTAGGAGTGGTTGGCTGGGGGGTGTGGAATGCCGTGTACCAGCTCTGGGCCGGGGACGATCGGGGGACGCATTATGGCTGAGAGAACGATGGCGATGACCGACCGAGGGGTCCCACGCCGGGTTTAAATATACAGACTAGATGCAGATTTCTTCTATCTCCGCCGGCCTGCCCAATGCGGATACTACCTGTACTCTTGGGGTATACATGTAGACTGCGGTATGTGCGAAAGTGCGCAGCGGCAGGTCATCCAATCAAAGACGACGAGAATTGTCCAGAAGATCCCCAGCGTCGACTGTGGGCCAAGTGGATCGTCCTCTGGCCAATACACAAGTGCAGAATAAGTGCGAAAGTGCGAAAGGCCGAGACTGCGAAAGTGCGTTCTCGCCAAGGAGGCCCAGAAGCCCAACGAACAGACAGCGCAGTGTCCTTGTGGAATCCGCTGTTTTAACTCATCCTCGGGGTGCGCATTCCCAACATATTTCCGCCTGGCTGATCCCTTAAGTGGCTCTATTCAGTGGTTGTATCAATGGCGTCAGCGCTGCTCAATGGACGACTTGCGGTAAGACGCTTTGGCTGGTCTGGTCTACGATGCTGAGTCTTGCAGTGCACCCATTGCCGCCGTCGAAAGGTATTACATTAACTTTAGGGTTGTCATTGAAGCAGTCTAATTTCCGAGTCTATAGGTCCGGTGTAATCGCGCCCTGCCCTCTTGCGAACGATGTCTGTTCCATCAGTTACAGTGCTCCTATCCCAATAGGCAGCGCAGAACCACTCGCAGTAAAGCAGCATTCCAAACACAGTATGTCATTCCTTGTCTTAATTCTTCAACTAACTGGAGTAGCAGAGATCAACATGCTGTCTTATCGGCTCTGCTGGAGAGACTTCAACGTGCTGAAGAGCAAACTGGGGACGTATCGCAGACTCAAGATACTGTTGACAATTCAGACAGTCAATACTTGACCACTCCCAGCAGACACCAATCCTCTGGCCCAAGACGAGATGGGTCTCCTGCGTCAACACATAGCGTCAATCCTCCAAACAACGAGAGTACATTGGACGTCACATCTATCCTCAGCTGCGCCGTCGACAAAGTCCAGCAACTCAGGAAGAAGCATCGATTCGGAGTCAGAGCACTAACGTTGGAACCGATCAAAATCTCCCCAGAACGGGCAAAGCAATGGATCTACCGTAAGTTAACAACAGTCATTCTTGTTATCCACTAACAGCTTAGACTACTTCACCAATATCGAAGGCAAGCTGCTCCCTGCACTGGTAGACCGCAAGCTCATCGATCTTATGCCCGACCTTATTGACATGGACCATGTTCACATCGACTCCTGTATGCTCATCATCTACTACTGCATTCTGTGGCAGGGACTCTTCTTCCACAAGGGAAGCCCATTCAACGGCATCGACAACCACTACGCAAGGCAGGTATTCATATGCTGCAAGCGCACAATCCCAATCTGGCAGCGAGAAGCCACAGGAACCGTCACCGACTTTATTGCAGCTATGTATATGGTATGCCACCGGGATACACTACACTTGATAATACGTACTAATGAGAAAGACCCAAACTGCAACCGAAAACTTCGACTTCACCCTATCCTGGGAAATGCACAAACTCGCCTGTGAATACGCCCAGACACTCCAAATGCAGAGTCTCGACAGCCTCGACCACCACCCGGGCGGCCTCTCAATGAGCGACCACGACCGCATGGGCATGTGGTGGCTCATCCACCTCGACCTGTTCGCGCGCCTCATTAACGACAAACCAGCCGTATTCTCATCCCAGCTTAACGACTGGAGAGTCAACATGCCGCGTCTTGCAGCGGAGTTCTCGCAGGAGCGTAATGGCGCGGTACCCACGATGGCATTTCTAGTTCGAAGCCGGCTTACTTTCATCCTTATTAGCTACTTTCAGGTTTCAGAGACGTTGAATGACGAGTCGGATATACTGGCTGCTATTAATCCGCTGTGTGAGGACGTGGAGGGGATATTCGAAGAGTGGAAAATGGTACCTTAGCTTCTTTATTATTGCCGACTTATACTGACATCCGTTTAGGAGGAATGGCTAGAAAGCTACAAAGACGGCGACATCAACGGCTGGATCCTCAGCGACCTGGCACTATCAGGATACACCTGCATTCTGTTTATGCTGCGCAAAGCATCCCTCCCGCAAAGTAGCGAGCACGAGGCCATGCTCTCAGACAACGACGAGATGATTCCTAGGAGCGAGCTGTCAATGCGAACATCACGAAAAGTGCTTAAGCTCGTACACAACATGATCCATGTCCTGGCTCTTCCTGGGTCGGAGGCGATGTCGCTGATCCTCGGCACATATCGGGCGTATATTGCGCATGCGCATCTGGCCAGTGGTCTTCTTCATGACCCGGGTGCGTCTACAGCGGATGATGACCTGGATCTTCTGCTAGAGGTCGCTGAATGCATAGAAGGGCTGGCGAGGGAGGTGAATGAGTTTGTCCCTCTGGCAGGGGCTTTCAAGCTGGTAAACAACGAAGTACGGAGGAGGGTGCAAGATATATCAGACAGGTAAAATAAATATTAGAGAAATTAAATTCATAACAGCCCGGGCAATATATCCGGAATCTAGAAATCCTAACAACTAATCTGCACTGCAATGATGATATGTATAAACTATGAACTGACCAGAATCAGCAGCCCTCCTGCCTCACAATGACATTCCAGTTATTTTTATGGAACGCCTGTCCACTAACCCTCTTCGCCTCGCCCATTTTGTTTGTGTAACACTGCCCCAGGATAGCCATGGCCCCATCGGCAATCTGACTGAAACTGGTGAGACTCTTCGTATACGGATCCTAAGGTAACCCTTCAGCATACAATCAACAACACTAACAGAATCAATTCAAGAAAAACTTACATCATTACACCACACAACAGCAGTGTCATACGCACAGCTCACACGCGTACAAGCCCCCTTTCCAGGCCCGTTCGTCGGCTTCCCCTTGACGCCGTACAGATACTGAATACGGTGCAGGGCCTCCATCCACTCCGCGCTCTCCCCCCGTCCACAGTCGATTTGGGCCGCGTGGAAATCCTGGGCCGCGCGCTTTACGTTGACAGACCTCTTATGGACATTGGAGTCCGAGGCGGAGGTGACATCGCGTTCCACATCGCCGTCGTCGTCGTAGTCGATAGCCACGGGTGGGTAGTCTCTCTCCCAGTTTGGATTGTGCTTTAGTGCTTCGGCGCGCACGTCTTCGAGCGTCCCCCTGACGGTGATGGTCTTGTTGCGATCGACTTCGACCTGCCACTCGAGGGGCGGGGTGTACCAGGGGGTGACGAAGTATCCCTTGTGGGTGTGTGGTTCCTTGATGGCTGCGGCGTTTGCCTAGAGTATATTAGAACGGACTGAAGGGATTGTATAGTGTATACAGGATAAAGGTTGGATATACCGCAGAGTAGAATAAGGGCATGAGCCCGAGCAAGATTGATAGCTTCATGATTTCTGGCTTTTGTTGTTGTTGTTTGGTAGCTTGACGTTGAACTTGTCAGTAGAACCAGCTTCTGAATTTGTATAGTAGAAAGAAGTATGAAGTGGAGTTTCACTCAGGGAATAACCCCCATTTATATTCATCTATATATATACAGAAACAACAGACAACATCGCACACACTTCTTACATGAAAGAAAGGTCAAACATCCAAAAGCGGCCACAGACCCTCGTGGCATCCACCCATTATGCCCCGTCTGCACATGGCCAGGTACAGCTTATTGAGAGCTTATTGAGGCCCTATTCCGATGTTATTGACAGATGCTTATTGAGGACTTTCGCATTGTATCGCCGCGCTTAAATCCTGCGCCAGTGCAGTCGCAACAAAGAGGCGTTACACGGGGGCTGTGTCAACACAAAGAGAGCCGCATATCTCGGACTCTGGCTGCCACGAGGCTAATTCCGGTGGCTCAGGCCAGGCACAAGTGCGAATAAGTCAGGGATAAGAATAGCAAGGTTCAGAGCAAGCATATCTAGGTGGCTTAGCGGATCTACGGCGAAGGTGTATAGTCTATTCGGATTATGGTCCGACTGTCGATCAACTGCCATGACTCGTGTGGTTGGTACCCTAATTATGTTCGAACTACGCCGAGGGTTGGTGAATTCGATATTTCATGCTTTACTATTTCTGGCTGGGGCTGTCAACTCGTTGCACTGTCTTTCGATGTCTATCGTTCGAGGTCCTCATTTCCTATCTCGCTACCACCTACATGTCTCTGTTGCAGGCCGTTCTGCATGGCACTTAATTCGGGATCGGTTCGTAAAATAAGTCAAGGGTGGGAGACAGTGCTTTGCACGTTTGCAAAGAGTTCATTAATCTCATGTGATATGTAACTCTCTGGCATCTGGATAGAGGCCAAGTGGACAGAACACTGCCAGCACCATACTACCATGTTCTCTATATCCCGTAGAAAATGGACATGGCCAGGACGACGTCCAGAGCCGCACAAAAATTCACAAGCCTATCTACACCTTCAGGAAGCATATCCTACAGTAAAGCAATAAACATGTCCTTCAGCCCAAGAAGAGCGCACAAACCTGGACTACAAGTCCCACTGCCCGACCGGTATGTCAATAGCAGACGCAAACCAGGATAGCCCGGTCAAGACAACCGGGATCAAGTCTCACTGCTGCAGAGAGAATATACCACGAACCCTATGACTGACCGCAAATCCGATCTACACTACTCCGTCAAATCCCAATGGTGAGATACTTAGCCCCAACAGCGTAATATGTGCCAGTGGGGTCCATCTGGACAGGGGTGCGGACTTAGCCCAACATCATAGAGAACAGGCCTTGTCCGGCGTGGAGAAGAGGGATACTCGATATTGGGACTCCAGATGGGCCGCTGGAGTTCAGCAATTCCAGGCGTTCCAGCCATCTACCCTGGATGAGACCTTCGCCGAAGGCGGTCCTGCTGCCTTTGCAACGCGAGGTGCACTCGACGTACTCTTTTCAGAGCTCTGGATTGATCTGGCAGCGCGTGGTGCGTTCTCTGGGGTCTGGTGAGCCCCGGAGATGGCCTGTTTGATGCCACCTTAGGGTATCCAGCTGGACAGGGTTAGGATATTCCTATTTACTAGAGTCCCCAGTTACTGTTTTATGATGCCTACATCCTCTTGTCTGCTCGTTCATTACTGTTGCCGACCCCTTTGCCAGTATTGAATAACTTTGCATCTTATACACTCTTTCTAGACGATAAAGAATGAACCATGTCACAACATATATCGAAAACTCCTCATCTCCAGGTCCGTCTTGTTCGACAAGCTCTCAGCAATAACCTCGACCTCATCCATATCCTCCAGCCGCCCGTACTCGATATCCCGCCGTCGATTCTCCCAAATATAATACCCCATCAGGCAGATCAGGAATAGGACACTCGCTGCCAGTCCACCCACCGAAGCTGCCATTCCGGTCTACCACACCCATTAGCTCAACCTGAAACGCCGAAAAACACTGGAGAGATAATACATACACCATACCGCGGCTCCTCGCTCTCCAAAAAGAACTGCGGACTGACGATATTCGCCACACAGTACACAATAAACAACAGCGCACTAGTGACGCTTCTCTTCGTGAAGCCCGCTACATTCGACGAAATCAGGCTCAGCGCCAGGGGCACATTAACACCAGAGACAGATCCCAAGGCCAGACCTGCCAGTCTTCCCTTCGCGTTCGACTCGTCCAGTTTCCACACAAGAATCAGGCCCAGCATAGTTGTCACGCAGTTTAGGATTATCATGAGGATGCGCGTCCGCGGGACGAATGAGGCGATGCTGGACGTGAGGCATAGGAATACGATCTGGGCAGCGCCGATGGGCATTTGCATTAAGAGGGATTGGAAGCGTGAGAAGCCGAAGCCTTGTATAAGCAGGCCGGAAAACTAGCAAGTTAGCTCAAGATTCTGGAGTATGGTATGGAGGGGGCTTACACTGGTGATGGCGGCGTTGCATAAACAGGTGCTGAATTTATACAGTAAAAGCAGCCAGGTCTGTGGATCGCGAAAGGCCATCCAGACCTGGTCCCATCTGAACACCCCAGTTTCGTCTGTTCCGGCTTTGCTCTTTAGGATTCTGTACTCGGCGACTTTGCGTTCGTGCTTATTCAAAAACACTGTTTTCTGAGGAGTGTCCGGGAGAAGCACCAGCATTACCAAGGCAACGACAGCAGTAATAGCGCCGAGAAAGAGAAAGAGCAGCTGCCAGCTCCTAATAGCCTGGACCCTGATATTACCAATTGCATAGGCCAGAACACCACCGATGAGCGACCCGACACAGTTGCCAAAGAACCAGGCCGATTGTCTAGACTATCAGCTTAGCCCACATTGTGTGTCCAGGGTACCTACCGCGATGGCTGCTCGTCGCGCTTGTAGAACATGCTGACAATAAGCGTAAAGCCAGGCCCGGCAGCAGCCTCGCCCACCCCGAGAAAGAACCGGGTAGCCATTATTCCTCCGAAGTTCCTTACCGCAGCCTGGCACATCAGAGCGCCTGCCCAGATGAGGCTGTACTGTTAGCAAGACCATGTAGTATATCCACGGTAAAGCAAAACATACACACAGGCACTAATGTATTTAGCCAGTGGGAGCCGTACCGCAAGATACGAGCTCGGCCAGCTCCAGACAAGATACCCAAAGAAGAAGATGGACGCGGTCCAGGAATACTCAGCCTTGTGGAGACCCAAGTCTTCCCTGAATCCGAAAAGCGTCGCTTGATTCAGTGCGATTTTGTCAATGTACTGCATCATGTAGCAGGTGCCCATCAGGGGGAGAAGACTGTCTGGGTCAGTGGATATCAAAGTTAGATCGCGGACAGGGCGTACGCCAGGTCGAGCTTCCGGAGGACCTTCTTTTCCTCCTCTGGGGAGGCATTGAATTCGACGACTTGTCCGATGTCGACATTGCCGGTCGTACCCTCCGCGTTGGGTCCATCGGTAGTGCTTTGCTTCTCCATGCTGTCGACTGCTTGTTTCGCGGGCAAGGAAGACAACATGATATAGGGAAAAGAGGTAGACTCATATTCTAGCACGGCAATCCCCTTCGCCTCTTGCCCTTCTCTCCTTGCGTATCCCTTGCGCAGGTCTGTCGATCCGTAAATCAAGCCATCAGTTGCTGGAATTGAATCACTGCCGAGTGCGAGTGGCTACCCCAGACTTATTCCAGCAGAAGCTTATCGGCACCCAGTCATCGATCATACGAGATCGGACTTTTTCGTTGACAAGGCAAGCTACGCATGGTATCGCCATTCCCTCTGATCAGTCTTCAACTATTACCGGTTTTGTATTCCTTCGGGCGTGGGGCGTGCGAAGATCATGATGACAGGTAGACTATTGTTATATGCGCTGGCGATAATTGTTAGAAGCAGTGCAATGGATTATGAAATCGGATGTCATTGTGTTTGTCTAGTTCAGTATATGACATGTTCAGCTCATTCTGTCGGAATTATAGCCAGAGACCCAGGAGGATATCCTTCGCACAGATTGGGAGTTGAATGTCTGGTCCGGAGGAATACTGACTGCTGCAACAGTTGCATTGAAAATATATTTAAACATCCTATTGGCGTATGGAAGGATAGTCAATGTCTCTCCTGTAGAGCGGGACGCCTGATAGAGGCAGCCATTTACCATATGGAAGATTGCGCAACAGGTCATGCAGACGAATGAATGGTTTAGGCAAACATTTGTAAGTACCAGGAGTGGTGTCTCTGAAGTTAGGCCTCCAGCTGAAAACTAAATATAGCCAAGACAGAATAAGCCGACCGAATGGAGTCCGTAAAAGAAGAGTCAGGAGAAGGGGAGGGGTGCTATTTTTGATATCGAAGCCTGGATGATTCGACAGGTCTCAAACTCTCAACCCGTGCAGAAACAGGAGGAAGCAGCGAATCGGTTCCTGGCAAGAAGCAGAAAAAAGAAGAAAAAAGACATAAACAGCAGGGATCTTCATACAGTGGAGAGACGGCGGCGAATGGGGCTGCTTTCTGTCTAGTGCTGAGATCATTGACCCATGGATGTCTCACTCAACCATTATAAGGCCAGGAATTGCCTTTATAAAGGGCTCCCTGCCATGCACTTGTGGTCTCGTTTACACTCGTCACACTTGTTACTCGGTGCTCCGTATCAAAATGAAGCTCGCTATCCTCGCCTTCGCGGCCACCGCGCTCGCCCAGAACGCCTTCGTCTACCTCCCCAACGGCAACCAGCTCACGGCCGGCAGCGACGTCGTCGTGCAAGTCACTCGCCCAGTACGTCTCTACACGTATTGAGCAAGTCACCAAACTAACAAGATAGAACTCCCTCACCGGCTCGACCGAGATCGGGGTCGCCATCGGAGTACAGTCATGCCCATCGTCCGCCTGCCGCGTCGACACCATCGGCACGACTCTCTTCGCCGGCGAGTTCAAGCCTGAATACCACGGGCAGACTGGCGGTGGCCAGCCCTACCAGAACTACACCGTCACTATCCCCGAGGATACCGCCAAGGGCCGCGCTTTTATTGAGGTGGCTCATGCCACTATTGTCGGTGTATGTTCATCTATATGACTTTAATAGATGCAGCTAACGAGTTCTAGGCGAGCACATGGCCTCTTTTGGAGTTGATTAACGCTACTGCGACTGTTGTTTAGAGTGAGCACAGACTAGATGGTGGGTGGACATAGCTAGACCGTTTGTACTTATTGTTGGAAGTGAATATACTACGGTACATACGATACAGGTACTTATTGGTTTATACTGTAATATCAAGATATATCAAGCACTGCACTGGAAGGAGGACTATCTCCATGACAACCTGCACCGGTCGCTCTTTCATGACACTCGCTGTCTACTATTCAAGAAAGAGCGACCGTGGCACCTTCTAGATTGGTATTGTTACTCTAAATGGCAGGTGCGATGGTCTGTGTCTGATATACTTGCCCATGCTATCCAATTAATTCTATATAAAGAACGTACTATCCAAGCCCACTACAATATTCCTAAGGATACTGCATCCCCTGCGTTTTCTTATACCCCGTCGCCTCAACCTCCCCAACTTTAACCCTGGCAGCCTCCTTCTCCGCCTGCACGAGCGTACAGCACGGACACCAGAAACTAGCCAGGCAGTCCTCGACCAGCGCTTCCTCAACCCCGTGCTTCTTCTTGATATCGCCCTTCTCCATCTTCAGCAGCTCCTCGAGGTGTGTCTCGCTGATGCCAAGCTTCTGGCGCATTTCGTCGCGTTTTTTGGTTTGGATGAGGAAGCTGGCGCCGAAGCAGTTGAGGCCGCAGAAGATAAGGCACTAAAGTTAACACACGTGGTTAGTCAGGTTAGGTATATGGGAGGGGAAGGACGAACGTTGTCGTTGACGGGGCTGTAGTTGGCCAGGGTTGGGTCTTCGAGGCGTGCTTGGGTTTTGCCGAAGAGGAAGCATGGGCAGCACCATGCCATGAGGCCTTTGATGTTAGTTTGGACTGTGGTATGAATATGTGTAAATATGAGACATACAGGTGTCAATGGGATTCCAGAACTCCCAGAAGGAGTACGACCAGTTCCGGCCCGAAGACGCCAGAGGTGTATTGCTAGATTCGGCCATGATGATACAATGAACGAGTATAATGAACGAATGCAAAAGTAGAGAGTGACTCGAAGGAAATCAATAAAGAATGAATGAACGATGCTGAAGAACAGAACAGATCCGAGCCCTGGATCCAACATTTATATCCGTCCATTCGCAACCAATTCCCATATCACGCCAGAAAAGCTGTTAAATGAGGCTCGTATCAGAAATAGCTGCGAGGATCCTTCCCAGAACCAAACCGCCACAGATGCTCTCTGCCTCGTATCCAGAGATAATCCTCGTATAGCGGTCCAGTCCACACGAGGCCTGACAGCCACCGCGTCTTCGCTGTCGAATGGGCTTCCTCGCCACTGGTTCTCTTTCGAGCTATCACTTTGGTGTCCCTGAATATCAACGTGCAGGATGATACGAGAGTTGGTAATGGGGTTAGGCTCGCTGGTTCGACCTAAACTGGGCCTGGCTGTGCATGCTTTATGCACAAGATAGGGGTATTCAACATTGGGGTGAAGAAGGAATTATTTGATGAGGTGCTAGGCCACTATACCAAAAGACCTTGTAAGGCTGGTAGATAGCCAGCTATCTCTAACACACCCTCTAGATAACAGAGCTATAGTACTATACCATACTCTAGAAGTTTATAATAGTAGTAGTTATCACTCTCTCCTAATAGTATATCTCTATAGTTTAAATAGGTAGTAATCGTAAACCTAATAATTCTTTTCTCTGGGGGTCGCTCCGGGAATTAAATAGATATTAATATCGAGGCTTCTTTAGCAGAAATACTATTTTATTCAGGTATGTAAAGGGCTTATAACCTGACAAGACGCTAGACTACTATACCAAAAGATCTTGGAAGGCTGGTGGCTAGCCAGCTATCTCCAACATTATTGGCAGGTCTGTGATAGAGAATTGCAGTAATAAGTAGTGTTGTATGATATGCATTGTTATGGGACCTCGGCTCTGAACTCTATGAATCGCTTACCTTTTTCGGACGCCTGGAGATCGAATCCCCCACTTGACCCCTCATCTTCAACTCTCTCTCATCTTCAGCTCTCTCTCATCTTCAGCTCTCTCACATTCAGCTCCCTCAGCATCTCCATCCTCATCTTCATCTTTGTCTCCATGCACTGCCCCTCCTGATCAACGCACTCCACAATCCGCACCCCATCAACAAGCCCAACCATCCAAATGCCCGAATTCACCGTCGCCATAATCGGCGGGGGCATGGGCGGGCTCAGCCTCGCAATCGGCCTGTTAAGACGCCGCATCCCCGTAACAATCTACGAAGCGGCCTCAGCCTTCGGCGAAGTCGGACTCGGTCTCACAATTGGCCCCGCCGCGCACCGCGCCATGCCGCTAATCGATCCCAAAATCCGCCAGATCTACGACGCGCTCATCACGACGCACGCCGATAGTCCCGGGTACGAGCGGTTCAAGGAAACGTGGTTCGAGGTTGTTTGGGCGACGGGGGCGAAGGAGGGAGATGTTATGTTGGATTTGAAGGCGTTGCCGAGTGGGCAGACGACGGTGCGGAGGGCGGACTTTTTGGATGCGCTTGTTGGACTTGTGCCGGAGGGGGTGGCGAGGTTTGGGAAGAGATTGGAGAAGTTGGAGGAACTTCAACATGGTGGTGGGGGGATGTTGATGACCTTTGCGGATGGGAGTCAGGCTGAGGCGTCAGTAGTGATCGGGTGCGACGGTATCCATTCACGCGTTAAACAGTTTGTTCTGGATGATGAGGAATACGCGCGCACTCAGCCTAGGTACAGTGGGATGTACGGCTACCGGGGGGTCCTGGATATGGAAACCATGGTTGAGGCCGTTGGGGAGGACCGCGCGCGCGTGTCGACGATGTATATCGGCGACGGGGCATACGGGGTCACGTATCCGATTATGCGCGCGAAGAAGGTCAACTGTGGCATTTATCCCCTGAATTCGGACTGGGATCAGGAGAGCTGGAAGCGGCCGGCGAGGAAGGAGGATATGCGGAGGGACTTTGCGCATATGGGGCGGCATATTAATAGTCTCATTGAGGTATCTCTCTTCCTATTTTTCCATTTAGGACTGAACTATGGCTAATTTGTTATTCAGCACATGCCTGATCCCTCGCAGTGGGCCATCTTCGAGCATCCTCATATCTCGACGTATGCGCGGTCCCGGGTTGCCATTCTGGGCGATGCAGCGCACGCCTCTACACCGCATCAAGGCGCAGGCGCCGGACAGGCCATTGAAGACGCACACGTCCTTGCAGAACTGCTGGCAGATCCACACGTCATAAACGCTGAGCACGCTATAGCGGCATTGAAAGCGTACGATGTGGTGCGTCGGCCGCGGAGTCAGAGGGTTGTCACGACTAGTGCGGAGGCTGCGCGTCTGCTTTGCCTACGGTTAGAGGGGGTGGGGGATGACGAGGAGAAACTGAAGCACACGTTGCAAGAGAGGTTAAAGTGGCTTTGGGATCTGGATGTACAGGACCAGGCGGAGAGAGCCAGGGCTATCATGGTGGAAGAGATAGAACGACCAAGGTCACATATTGTCAACCGGAGTACCATTAGTCAGAAGTAGCCCTCTCCAAAGAGGGTTGACCCTTTTGGTGCAGCGGCAGAATTCTGTAATAGTTATAAGCCCGGGAGGTTTCTATTTAGGAAACCTGTCACTTCTCCGAATACTCCGCTTACATCCAGTATATATATACCCCGAGCGTTTAAATCCCGACTATTATAAAAAGTTATAAAAGCTATACAGAGCCACGACAGCCATACGAGCTATATAGAACTATAGAAATATATAGAATATCTAGTAAGATATCTACAGAGGCCTGGAGTGCCTATGTAGAGCTAGATAGGCCCAGTATACCAGTATAAAGTTCTACTATACTAAGGGGATATATTAACCGGAGTAGTATAATACTCTACCGTAGGGCAATGGATCGCGCCTCATTGTTATCAGACTCGTCGCCGATGATTCATCCAGTGCGAGAGCAGCGGTGCATGAACTGCAAACGCAGTACCAAATTGACCACATCGATATTCTTATTGCTAACGCCGGGATCTGTGGCCACTGGGGCTCTCGGGCAGAGGCTGCCGAGGACGATCTGGACTCTCACTTTGCGGTCAATACTCTTGGGCCACTCTGGCTTTTCCAGACCAAGCATCCCTTGCTTCAAAAGCCAATTAGAGCATCTCACTCGCGAGTCAGGCTGCGGTACGCCTGATGTTTAACTTATACGCAAACGACGGCCGCCTAACCAGTCGCGCCTCTGGTTAGCTAGGGCAGAAGGTCCCTTCCACGCTTATAAACTCTCCCGTTCCCTGCGGAAATACTCGCTAGTATCAGAAAGCCCCCAGGCAAAGCAGAATGCCAGCCCCAACCACCAAACCGCCAAACGCGGGCGGCGGCCTAAAAATCATCCACGCAGCCATGATGCGCTCGGGAACCGCCTCTCTCGCGCAGGCCTACACCAACCTCGGCTACAAGGTGCACCACGCCCTCGAGCACGGGCCCTGGAATAACCACTGGCCGAAGATCGAGGACGCGGCGGAAGCAACATGGCCCGAGACGCTTGTTGCGCTGCCCGGATACACGTATAAAGACCCCGCGACAGGCAGGACTGTCCCGCGCCCCCGATTCACGCGTGAGGACTGGGACGCAATCTGGGGCGAGTACGAAGTCGTCACGGACCTTGCGTCGCCGTTCGTGCTAGAGCTAATTGCGGCGTACCCTGAGGCGAAGGTTGTGGTCGTGGAGCGCGAGTTTGGGGCCTGGTGGCCCTCATTTGAGGAAAGGGTGCTTGATACACTATTCCCGCGGTTTGAGTGGCTACAGCGATGGATTATGTGGAATGTCTTCGGAATCCGGGCCATGCATGCTATGCGCAAGGTGCATGCGGGGTTCTTTGGGACAGCGGAATTTTCCAAGGAGTCAATTGTGCTGAAAGCGAGAGGGGCGCATGAAGAGTTCTATCGGAAGGTTAGGGAGGCTGTGCCCGCTGAGCGGCGGTTGGAATACACGCTGGGGAGCGGGTGGGAGCCGCTTTGCGCGTTCCTGGACAAGGATATTCCACATGGGCCGTTTCCGTATGTGAATACACGGGGAGAGCATCGGGAGACGATTATGAGCGGCTGGGCTCGGCTTTTAGTGGTTCCGACGGTGGTTGGGGCTGCGGCGGTTGTAGCTGTGTTGTACATCTCCGGTTAGAGTTAGAGAGGGTCAATTTACGCCATCCCGCTTAGTGTTATGCTATATCGGGAGACTCCTAGATTTCGAATGGCTGGTCGGCCTGCGCTGAGTCCTCTCGCAAGGGTTGTTTCTCTTTGGCCCTGGGCTCGCTTTTGTGTCAGGGATGGTATCGATTTGGGAAGGAAGCGTACGTATGGATGGGCGAACAACCCAGCAGCCTTGTAAGTGGCTTGCCATTTCGGGCCTGTATCTTAGCCCTAGGAGATATACGACATTTCCATATTATTTGAGAGGGTATTGCTCTGATGCTCTACATAAAGAGCTTAATGCAAGATTCATCATTGGTATTCCCGAGCGTCCTTTCCGGACGGAAATAGATATCCCATTAAAGCGGCCTCATCCAAATAGGGAAAGTCAATATACACATATAATATATCCAGGTAGATGCTAATGAGCTATGATATCCATAAAGCGCCTTCAGTAGGATTTATTGCACAGTAATCTTCCCATCCCCAACTGCAATATCAGCAATCCAAACCCCCCTTCCATCCCCAATATCCCTCCCATTGTTAAACGCATGGAAGACAATCCTCCCCCCATCCAAGAAATCCGCACCCCCAGGCCCCCCCAAATCCCCATCACTGCCTGCATCCCCACTAACAAGCAACGGCGCATCCGGGTGCTTGGCCTTCGTATACGGCCCCTCCACCGCAGACGCAGTCGCATAACTCACATCATAGGCCAACGTATTATACATATTCGACGAGAACGTCAAATAATAAATCCCACCAACCTTCACCAAACTCGGCGCCTCAACCAGCGGTCCATCCCCATCATCCCTATCCAGGATAGCCACCGGGTCCCCATCACGGCGCAGCCCGTCACTCTGCAGCTTCTGCAGCATCAACGGGGTAGGATGTGTCTCAGATCCCTCGTTCAGACTGTTCCCGTCGACTTTGTACAGGATGTACCGCGTGCCGTCCTCGTCTTGGAATCCCATTGGGTCGATGGCGCCACCTTCGTCCGTGTGGCACGCGATCGGGTCTGCTTCGGGGGTGTAGGGCCCCTCGATGGAGGAGGACGTTGCGGCTGCGACGCAGTGTTTGTTTCCGTTTGTGTCCGAGACGGCGCAGTAGTACATGATGAATGTGTCGTCCTAGCCATGTTAGTCAGTTTCATCTAACTACTCCACGTTCCATATCTGTTTCAGTTTCAGGTTGATAGACAGAAGCATACGCGTTGAATAACATCCGGCGCCCAGATCTGCGGGTTGTCCTGGTTCACCCACTCCGGAAATGGACCTGGAATGGCATCTGTGCCGTTGAGGAGAGACCAGGTGGTGAAGTCGTCGGAATGGGCGACTTGGACGCGGAGGCCATTGCCCTGGGTGCCGAAGGCGTAGTAGCCCTGGTCGGTTTGGATGATGGCTGGGTCGGGGAAGTCGGTGTTGAGGACGTGGGTTGGCACAGCCAGGGCGTAGCCTGCTGATAGGAGAAGAGTAACCAGTCTCTGGGAAGACATTATAGTCAGAATTTATGTCTTGGGAAGGTAGGGGGATAACGAACAAGTTTGCGCCTTTATAGCTGGCAGCTCGCACTTCTGCGCATGAGCCTCAGCTTGACGCAGCTCAGCATTCACGGAGCTTAATTCGCGATGTCTGATTGGCATAGCGCAGCACATATCCAAATCGGGAAGAATGGGCTTGTCGATCGCCCAGTCATTGGTTTGTGGGGATCTCGCACTTCGACACAGCCCACCGGCGTGCATGCCTGATGGTGGTGGAGATGCAGTGTAGGAGTTGGACAACGCGTCTGTATTTGGCCAACACGACTGGTAGTGGAGATTCATTTTGGCACCTCTCTTGTTAATCAAGTCTATCGAGGGGAAATGGCAGTGCAGGACGCCTGATGGGCAACACTACTTCAGTTCCCACTCGGTAATATTCCCGGTGGACTGGGGCAGAGATGCAGCCAATCTCTTCTTTCCAGTGTTTGTCGCCCTTATGTAGGATAGCCGGGCTTCCTTTAATGAACCTGTGCGACAGTGACTGGGATTCATTCCACGATTATTATAAACATATTGGGCTAGAGACAGTAAGCTTAAAACTAGCAATGACAGTAACTACTTCGACCCCTCCTGCGGATTCAAGACCAGCTTCTTCGAGCTCTTCCCCTCCAATACATCTGTACAAGCCTGCTGAATAGCAGCCAACCCTCCAGGCCGTTTCTCCAACGGCGTAGGCACAACACGCCCATCAAGGGCCTTGGAGAGATACCCATAATACCACCTCGAAAACTCGGCATTTTCCGGTTTCTGCGTGGTCATGCTATAGGCATCATACGCCAGGGTGACATTATCAGCCAGTTTCATATCATCGGTCTTCCCCCGCGTCGAAGCAAATGTGCCGCCCTTTGGCTGCAGCAGCTCGCTGATGGCATTTGCACTCTTTGCGTCTCCGGACGCACTCATGGCGAAATCATACGGCCCTAATTCTTTTAATTTCGAGACGGCGTCTGCTTCTTTGTAGTCGACTACCTCCGACGCGCCCAGACTGCGCACGTAGTCGAATTTCGCAGTCGAGGCTGTTGCTATCACAGTGTAACCAACCTAGCCCTATCAGTTAATAACGAGGTATATAGTAGGGCAAGTCTGACATACACTGGATGCATACTGCACCGCATACCCCCCAACACTCCCACTAGCCCCCCAAACCAGCACCTTGCCCTGTTTATTATCCCCCGGCCTCCCAATCCCCAATTTCAGATTCAACGCCGCAACAGCCGTCAACAGCGCAAACGGAATCGCAACCGCATCCTCAAACGCCGTGTTATCCGGAACCCGCGCAGTGGTATTCTCCTTGCTCACCACGTATTGCTGCCACCCGCCATACCTGGCGTCTTTGAGGTGGTACGTTGGTGTATCCGAGACGACGCGGTCACCGATTTTAAAGTCCGTTACAGCCGATCCGACTTCCTCTACGGTGCCGGCGACGCTCGTTCCGAGGATTATGGGGTAGGGCACTTCCATGTATGCTTTTGCGCGGATGTTGGCGTCGAGGGGTTGGATTGCGATGGCATGATTCTATTATATTAGAGAATCAGGCCAAGAATAGATTCTACTGTGATGGAATATGACGAACCTTGATAACGACTTCATCGAGGGCGGGCATGTCGTAGGGAGCGGCCAGGACTTTGAGATCGCCCTTGGGCTCTGTGCTCCATGCGGCGCTGTTTGTGGGAGACATTTTGCAGTATTAATTTGAAGTGGATGCTCAAGTGGGTTGTTCGGAAGGATAACCTGGGGATATATGGATATGGATGCTATGACGTCAGGGGAGCGAATACGAGAGTCAGGATGAATCAGAGATGATGAAAATGCAAGATTTGATAATGATAAGTAATTGGGTAAATGCAAGTTCACTGTCATCCCTGAATCAGATCTTATTAAATACTTTGCTAAATATGCCATGCTTTTATAAGAGAGTTAATGACGCCTACACTGCTCCCCGCACAAGTCATAGATGCGATCGCTGTCTACCAGTGATTAGCGATACCACAGTCCAGACTCTGGTAAGAGGTATCAGTAAGATTAGCAAGGTCACCTTGAGTCTTTGATCTGGTCTCTGGTGTGGGGATGTAATTTGTATAAACCTCTCGCCTTATTCCAACTGTTTAACTTCCAACTTCGAACCGCACGAGTTCCACATCCTTCGACACTGGCCCAAATGGCCCGATCGCGAAGGAGATCCCAGTCTCTGCCCAATACGCCTCTGATCCGGCGCCCGGGACAGATCAACGGATGGATAATGAGGATCTCGCAAGCTGTCAAAGCGACCGGGAAGAAGCAGGTTGTTATTAGGTATGTTTGGCAGGATCTGGAGGACCATATTCCTGGGTATTGGTGTTTGGCGCTTGATGCAGTTACCAGGCGCCGAGAGAATGCGAAGGATCAACCAAGCCAAGTTAGTTTAGTTACCGGGAATGCTATTTCTGGAACGGGCCCGTGGTTGATCCTATTGTTATCCATCAGTCAATTCAATGGCTCAATCGCCGAATTTTTGACATCAGTAGGTTGGCGTAATGCGTGGAGACTGAGGCCTCGGTGACAGTCCGAGTCGGGCGCGACCACACAATCTCTCGCTGCCATAACTGAAAACGGCGTAGGCCAGTGTCAGGAACGGGATTTAGTATCAGGGCTAGGCCGAACTCGTAGTATCACAGAGCCATCAAACGAGGCCCCATGGTACCTGCATGCCGCGGGGAGTGAACGGACACCGTCCCGCGCCAACAAGACGAGCAGGAAATGCGTGGATCTTAATGGCCGATCTGACGAGCCCCAGACTCCCAGAGGCCAAAGCTGAAAGGTGAAAGGTGAAAGTCCGTGTGGGGATCATATGTAAATCGAGCAGCCTCGCTCGGCCAGCGCTGCCCTTGTGAAAACGCGGGGGAGACCGAGGTTTCCCCTGTCGAGATTAGGGCAAACTGGTCCCACGAGGGGTATTTATGACTGTCCCCTCGCTTGTATCTGGCCAATTTGCATTCTCTCCTGCTACCTGTATTTGTGTCTATCTGCTTTTTATCGGTATCATGACTGTCGCGCCTACCACCGGCTACGTGGGCAGCCTCACCCCCAAAGAGGAGGCCTCCCTGCGCGAGATGTGGACGCTGCTCTTCACAACCGTCACCTCGCTGCTCTCGTCCGTATACGAAGTGAAACTCCCGGAGAGCTCGCCAAACGACATCTTCAAGCTGCTCGACAAAATCACCGAGCCCTCCATCGACGGCATCCTAGCCGTGCTGAAGAACCCCCCAGCCGCCAACGGCGAAACCGCCTCAGAACCCACCCCCGACGCCCCCAACGGCACCACAATCGAACACTCCCTCGACAAGATGAAGGACCTCGCATCCAAAGCCAACGGCAGGGAAATCCTCGACCAGCTGTCCAAGACAAAACTCACCCGGCCACAGCTGACCAACTTCATGACACACCTCCGCCAGGCCCACGTCAACGAGACAGAAGTCAAAGCCATGGAAAAGATCCTCCTCGCCATGTCGCCAGGCGAGATGATCTTCACCCTCCTGAAGCTCGTGAAACAGGAACACCCAGACACACTCCTCCTGCGCTTCCTGCGGGCGCGCAAGTGGGACGTCCCCAAGGCCTTTGGCATGATGGCGAACGCCATCCTCTGGCGCCAGAAGCTGCAAGTCGACGACGACATCGTGCCCAAGGGCGAGCTGCACGCTTGGGAGAAGTCGCGCGATAAGAAGCTGAGCACCGCCGAGCAGAAGGAGGGCAAGGACTTTATTTCGCAGCTGGAGATGGGCAAGAGCTACCTGCACGGTCTGGACCGGGATGGGCGGCCTGTGAACGTGGTGCGCGTGCGGCTGCATAAACCGGGGGCGCAGAGCCAGGAGGCCCTGGAGCGGTATATCGTGCATGTTATTGAGTCGACGAGGATTCTGGTTGCGCCGCCGGTTGAGACGGGGGTATGTTCTGACTCTTACCAGGGATTGAAGTATAGTATACTAACTGTGTAGACGATTCTGTTCGACATGACTGGGTTTGGATTGGGGAATATGGAATACTCCCCCGTCAAGTTCATCATCCAGTGCTTCGAGGCCAACTACCCTGAATCGCTGGGCCGTCTGCTCATTCACAACGCCCCGTGGATCTTCTCAGGTAGGTGTCTACTCTACATTCACCAGACTTAACTAATAAAATAGGAATCTGGAAAATCATCCACGGCTGGATGGACCCCGTCGTCGCCTCAAAGGTCCAATTCACCAAAAACATCAACGACCTCGACAAGTTCATCCCGCGCGCGCACATCCCCAAGGAGCTCGGCGGCGACCAGGAGTTCGAGTACAAATACATCGAGCCCGCCGCTGACGAGAACGCGGCCATGCAGGATAAAGAGAAGGGCGACGCCGTGATGATCGAGCGCATGATGATCGGGCTGCAGCTTGTCGCTACGACGGCGGCGTGGGTTTCAGCTGCGGATTCGGCGAAAAGTCAGGAGGAGAAGGAGGCCGTGGAGATATTGAAGAAGCGCAGGGATACGGTGATTGAAGAGTTTAGAACCAATTATTGGAAGTTGGATCCGTACGTGCGGGCGAGGGCGCTGGTTGACCGCACGGGGGCGTTGTCTCCGGATGGTACTGTGAATAGTTTTTAGCTGGAGTTTTGAATTGTTAGGTATTTATATGTGTTCAATTACGATATTTCATTGTAAAGTATTAAGCTATGAAGTATCTCCTATTTCTCAGGACAAGGATGGTAGTACACGCTCACATACACCCCCGTCTTCTCCGAATACGCAAACGAGACCCAAAAGACCAGATGCGACGTCTTTGACAGGTCATAATCAGGACTAAAACATTAGCAATATCCAGAGTAGTTGATAAAGTAAGGAAGAACATACTAAAAAGACTCCACCGTAGCGCGATACCCAGCAGCCAAGTCCCCCCAACCCAGCATCTCAAAGAAGCGCGCAATCTTCTCAACACAGACAAAATCATTCAGTCCCTGCAGCGGAAAATACGCCTTCGCATACGGCAGCGGATTTCCAGGCGTCAGCTCATAATTCCACAACATCGGCGCCGAATTCTCCGGAACCTGAGGCGCATCCGCGGGGAGGTCTCTCTTGCCTGCATGCCGAAGGTCGATCACATCCCAGAGTTTACGCAGCCAAATCAAGCCCTCTATATGCGCCGGGCCAGTGGCGCGGTTATTCAGCGTCCATAGCTCCTCGAGTTTCGTGTCCGACACATCCATGACGAAGGTGTAGAACTTGAAGCGGGATTTCGCCGGCGCGATATAGTCCCACGCCCACAGGTTGTGATACCCCCAGCCGTTGACTTCGGTCATGTAGCTGTCAATCTTTGACCATGCCTCGACGCAGTCCATTTTGCCCTGGGCCTTTAGGTCGTTCACGGAGTCTCCGAGGAGGGTCTTTATATCCTGCCCTGCCATGTGCGCCTTCAGGCCGGGGTAGGTGTATCCTTTAACTGTGATCCCGGTGTCTTTCAGATCGAAGCCCATGGCATGTTGAGTTTTGAGATTTGCGCCGCCAGGGACGGCAGTCGGGAGGCGGATCTGCTCGTCTCGAGTTAGGGTGTGCTTTGGTTCGAAGTAGCCGTAGAGCTGGGGATCGAAGTCCTTGAGGGCGATTCTGGTGAGATGTGTAACCGTCGACGCAGGTGGCGCCTGGTTGAATGGATCCCTGTCGGTTCCGGAGAACGAGTCGACGGGTTCGGCGCCGATGCGTACGGTGGGATGGCCTCCGTGTTGCTGGTAGTTCACGCTGAATTCCATTGGGAGACCGGTGACTGTGATGCTCGAGTGGAAGGTCGCGGGGCAGGGACCAAGGCGGGGGATGAGCTGGTTGTGGTAGAATGTGAGGAATTGATACTGCTGCTCAGGGGTGTATCCGGTTGCTGACAGTAATCTGCCAACGAGAGGGCCTGTCCTCTGCCACCACTGGTCCTGGTCTCTGCTAGGGAAGGTCAGGTACGTGCTGAGGACGTCGAACGGTGACACCGAATCCTTCTTTTGATTGCTTGAGGACACTCTCTCCGGTGGGACAAGTAGAGTCATTATGGTAGCTTGAATGCAAAAAGTATCTAAAGATGTTGACTCAATGCGAAGTGTGATATAATCAAACGACAGAGTAATAGCAAGAGCTGCAGGAAGATATATGGCTCCATTTCAATCCAGACTGCCTGCCCCCATGACCAGGCAGACTCACCCCAGGCCTTTCCTTCCGGCTGTATGCTGCATGTGTACCTCTCAGTCACGGCGAGCGATACGCTGTGCGTGCTCGACCACCAGCCCCGAGAAGCGATAGGCTACGCTTTCCTGCAGCGAGCTTGCTGAACACGGGTGACACTTAAAGCCACATCAGGAATACCAACACTCTCCATGGCCGCCTTAGTGCCGTGGGTCAGCTACTTGATGAGTGGTCATCGACGAGAAGGTCGACAGGTTAATCTCGCTTCAAGTTCCCCGGGTGCTGAGCTGGCGGGGCCTTTGGACGTGTCGACTGGGTGTGACGCAGGTTCGGGTTGGTTTCTTGTACGACGTCTCGGCGCACGAATGAGAGTAGATCCATGGACGCCGGGTGTGGCCTCCATTGGTCAGGGTGCTTAGTGCTGTGTGCCCCCGGATGTCAAGGAGAGATTCTACTGGAGTGGAAGGGAATCAGGCTGTTATGGTGAGATGGGTTAGCTGTAAAGTGGCTTTTCAGCGCCTAAGATAGGATTGTCAATAGCTCAGTCTGGATGGCGATTTTGATAACTTTACCTAAACAGTTAAGATTGTGCCATACTGATTTCGATTATCAGCACCTAGCCATTTGATGTTTAATGACAGACATGGACGTAAAATAAATTGAGAAACTATATTTCATTGATTACGCTCTGTATTCAACACTTCAACCCCGATCTTACACGCTCAATGTAGTCCCACTCGTCTCCGTCTTCTCCTTCTCATCCTTAATACCCTGAGCAGGCCTAAACTCCTGATCCATCGAAGACCCCTTAACAAAAAAACAAGAAACCAGCCCCAGCCCCGCTGCACCACAAAGCACAAGCCAGACAATCCCCAGCGCATCCGCATACGCACTCTCCAGTTCCCCGCGGAGGGCATTACGCGGGAGACTCTGAATAAACTGCACCAAGCCAGCAGCATCCTGCGTCCACGAGTCCGCCTTGTCCGCGAGGAGTGGCCTGTCCAGGAATTCCTTATGGATGCGGTTCTGGAAGACGACGCCCCCGATTGCGACGCCGACCGTCTGGCCGAGGGTCCGGAAGAAGGCAGCCATCGCGGCGGTGATGGAGATGAATTGGGGATCGGCGGATGCCTGCACTGCCAGCATCATCGAGGAGAACAAGACGCCGAGGCCGAGTCCCGGGACGACGGTGATGAAGATCCATTGGGGGACGGTCGTTTGGGAGTCGAGGAGGTAGAGGAGGCCGAGGCCTAATGTGGACATGGACCAGCCGGACCATAATGCCCATCGGTACTTTCCGGTGACAGAAATCAGGATGCTGGTTACTGCTGATAGGGGCGCGATGGTTAATGTCAAGGGGAGGATTGCTGCGCCGGCGATGACGGCTTTGTATCCGAGGGCGCTTTCGTAGTAGAGGGGGAGGTAGTATAGCATGCACCAGAGGATGACACCGTGGAGCAGAGAGGCCAGGTAGTTCAAGACCACGGTACCGTGCTGGAATATTTTCATAGGGATCAGAGGCCGCGATGGGACTGTAAGCTCGTAAACAACAAACACTGCAAGCCCGGCGACGCCCACTATCAAAGGGACAAGAGTCCGCCATGAGCTCCACAAGTACATAATACCTCCCCAGCTAAGAGGAACAAGGAACGACGTCAGTGACCCCGTAAAGATTATAGCTCCACCAATATCAACCGTCTTGAGTCTATCCTTCAACGGTGGGAACTCCTGGCGGAGGTTCATGAAAATGGGAATGAAAACAAGCCCGAGGCCGCAAAAGGGCAGATTGAGCCAGAAGATCCAGCGCCAGGCGCTCTCCGCCAAAGCACCCCCAATAATAGGGCCGACCACCGTACCAAGAGACCAGGTAAGTGCTCGAATACTCATCCACTTCCCGCGTTGTCGAAGTGGAATAAGGTCCGCAATGAGGACCTCTGTCAGGGCAATGATACCGCCGCCGCCGACGCCCTGGATACAGCGGCCCACTAGCATTTCGGACATACTCTTGCACACCGCTGCAACAACGGATCCGACAGTAAAAGCAACAACGGCGCCGAAGAGAGTCCATTTTCTCCCGAATAGGTCGGAGACCATGCTGAACGTCGGTTGGAATACGGTGGAGGCGACGAGGAAGGAGGTGCCAGCCCAGAAGGCTTCGATAGCCGTTCCATTAAGGGCTTCTGCAATTGTCTACACCATAGTTAGCAATGCACATCAAACCGATAAGATGTTGAGCAATATACCGGTAACGCAACCGACAACGAAGTGGCATCGAGGGCTGCCGCAAAGTTGAGCAGCCCGATGACCCCGAAAATACACCAGAGGCGCCAGTCTGGCTTGAAAGTCTCAGTATCTTCGTTCACCGACATACTGAATTATTGTCACACTAAAGAAACAGAGAAGATAGGTAAGAGGACAGCCTGCGCTGACTGCGAGTTGGTCAAAAGGAAAGGCCCTCATCGGGGGAACAGGTAAGATATAGATAAGCGAGTAACACAGGCTGCATTCACAAAATGAACACCGTCCTGGAAATGGCCTCATAGATCGGGCTTGGCTCGATTGCAAGACTGCATCGACCGGGGCTACCGTCGGCCAAACTCCAGGAGATCCCCGATACATCGCTGACCTGAGTATGTCGGGGGCCAGATGCCTCCGCACTGGTCACCCTCACAAATGGTCCCCGGCGCAGGGTAGAGGTGAAGGAATTAAGATTATTTTGGCAGTGAATCGAGCAGGCCGTGCGGAGATATCTGGGCTTGATTGTGACAATCCAGTCAATGCACTGCCCAGGACTAGTGAATATCACCGACTATACCAACCATCTAGTGAAGTGGCTGCGTCTCCCGCCAGCACACCACGTATGTATGCATACATGGGTTGGGATATACAACCGGTGATGGGACATAGATCAAGTATAGAGTTACTCACTCCTGACAGTATTACTAAACTACATTTAAGATTACACGGGAATATAACACTTCATTGTAACATGTTTATTTCTGCACTATTGCTTTTAGAGTTACACCGATTACATCAACTTAGTGGACATCAAGGCACGAACTGCGGACATTTAAGTTGTTAAGACAGAAACTTTGGTCCTCTCCCTCTCTCCACCCTAACTTATCGTCGTTTCACCATGTCCAGCGCAGGCCACCATCTCCGGGCCCACAACGCTTTGATAGGGGGCCGGTTGCTTGGCTGCGACATCGACAGTGGAGCCTCCTTAATCAACATCAGACATCGATTCCCATTATAAGTTCGTTGCCGCCGGACTTATTTTACATCTTTTTTGACCAGTGCACATTCTTTCCATCAGCTGTTCCCAATGCTCACCACCACCCTCCTTCTGGCCACCGCGGGCACGGTGCAGGCGTATACCCTGGTCAACTCGGGGTACATCATGCGCAAAAACATCGACTCCATTGTACAGCCCGGCAAGTACACGAGCCACATGCACAGCTTCTTCGGCAATGACGCGGTCAATCTGACTACTTCTACTACTGACGAGCTCATGCCCGGCTGCGCCACCAACGACAACCCGAACGACCTGTCGGTTTACTGTACGTGCAACCCGCTTCTTATGCTGAAACATACTGATGCAATAATGGACAGGGCACCCGACTCTGTACGCCAAAGACGGCGACGACCTCGTCCCAATCGAGGCCCGGTACTTCAAAGCATACTACAACGAGATCGACACTGCCGAGATTCCGTTTCCCACAGACTTCAAAGCGGTCGCGGGCAACGCAAGCGCGTCGACAGCGGAGGAGGTGGACGACCTGTGGACCATGAGCTGGTGGTGCGAGTACGGTCCCGAGACGACGCCCGACAGCAGCGGCTGGCCCGATGCAGGATGCGATCTGGGTCGTCTGCAGACGCAGCTCCGGTTCCCTGACTGCGTGAACCCGGACACCCTGGCCAGTGGGTACTCCAGCCGCGCGTGGCTGGCGAACTCCAACCGCTGCCCCGATCAGATGAAGCGCATCCCACAGCTGCGGTTCTCCGTGCGCTTCGACACGTCTGAAGCGCTCCCCGACGGCTGGTCCGGCGAGGCACCACTGCAGCTTTCGAGCGGCAATTCATACAGCTTCCATGGCGACTTCATCAATGGCTGGCTGCCCGAGGCGGCCGAGAACATGTTGCGCGCCAGTGATAAGAACGAGTTCCAGACTGTCGCCGGTCCCCGATCCGAGGTGGCTACTTGTGACCCGGTTGATGTCGACCCGGACAATGGCACGAGCGACTATGAGGAGAGTCTTCGTATGATGGAGGCGTGACCTTGCATGTACCTTACTTCACTACCACTGTATTAGTATTCGCAGCGCGAGCATGTAACTATAAAATATGCTGATGAAACCCTATCTACACTTCGTGCCGTTACGCTAGCAGCAGTTGCTGCTCAATTCCTGTTGGAACCTTTCCCCTCTTTCCTGTGGTTCCTGCCATATAGGAAATCAATCTATCATTCTCTAGCATGGCCTACTTTCATAACCTGCAGAGATCTACTGCTCTACGCCCTCCGTCTCTCCAATCCTCACGACATACTTCACAGCAGACGCCTTCCCCTCCTTCAAATCCTTTAAAATACCTTCAAGCCCTGCCAGCCCTCCAGGTCGCACCTCAAACGGATGCCCCTGGAACCACCCCTGCTTCAAACCCCTCCCCATCAGCTGGAAGAAGGCAGCCCCAAACTCCGCATGATCAAAGGTGTTCCCTTCCCTCGGCGGGAAATGCACAGACCCCGCAATCGGCTGGCTGATACTCACGCCGTCAGGTGGTGTAAAGTCACCCGCCGGCGGGAACATGACAGCCATTGCACCGGGCCCCGAAATCACAGCGCCGATATTCTCGAAACACTCGCGCTCCGAGACACCGTCGAACGCGTAGTGGATTGGCCCGTCATCAGCGGCAGCCTTGATCTGGGCGCGGATGGCCTCGTCACCGTCGCGGTAGTCGATTACCTCGTCGCCCGTTTCTGGGGAGAGCAGGGTTCTGACGAAGGGGATGCCCTTCCCCGCTACGGTGATTATGGGGTGGATGTTTGATAGCTGGGCGAATTTTATCGCGAAGGCACCGACTGCTGTTGCGCCGCCGTAGATCAGTAGTGGGAGTTGCTTCCTGGCTGGGTTCCAGGGCAGAGGGAGCTTCATGTCCTGGTACAGACCCAGTGCTGCTGTGATGGCACATAGGGGTATTGTTGCCGCCTCTACCACGCATTAGCTATTATCAGACGCCTCCATCTAGGCAGGTGTAACTAACCTTCAAAGCTCGTCGTATCAGGAATATGGAACGTGGTATAATCCTCCGCAATCGCAAATTCGGCAAAGGTGCCGTGCGGCTTCATAACCTGATGGAATGCAGCGACCCTGTCGCCCTTTGCGAATCCAACAACACCCTCGCCCACGGCCTCGATGTGCCCAGCCATATCGTCGCCGTGGTTATATGGAGACCCGTCCTTGGGGAAAAACCCCACCATCTTCCAGTCCTTCGGGTTTGTGCCTGAGACCACCACGCGAATGAGGACCTGCCCCGGTCCTGGAACGGGGACGGGCGTGTCCTTGATCGAGACGGTGTAGTCGCTGTTGACGAATGCTTCCTTCATGTTGGTATTGGTTGTTGTTCGCGGTGTCGAGTATATTCGCCTTATGCTTGGGATGGTGGGAGTGGTAATCTATATAACATTGAAACGCCCCGTCCGATCTGCTACAGAATCACAAGACTGCGCGATATAACTATGATTGCCCCGTTACACTTAATCCAGTCACAAGGCTGCGCGATATAAGCCAGGCGGCTCATCAGGCGGCGGTAGTTGGTCTAGACTGTTTCGCCCCATCGGCCGGAGTTGGCCTATCTCCTATCTCCGTGTACAGGCAACTAGACCGAATAGTGAGGATGGAAGATATGGTCATATCCATTTTAAACGTTCAATCTATTTCTTCCTAATTCCTAAATCGATCAGATATAAAGTAGGCCATGGTCCGTCAATTAGGATTTAAGCAATGAATTGAGGTATCATCACTAGTTATTTATTCCAATAGCGTTCAGAGGTCAAAGTCCATGTCTTGTCTGACAGTCAATATATGTTTACCATTGCAAGTGGTCACGTTTGTCGTCTACAAAGGTAAGGAAGGATATACATGCTGTCACAGACTGATGTTTTGTAGCTTCTGCACGGCATTTTCTAGCGCCTTGGTCGCCTCCTCTAAGTAAGGGAGTTCTATCTCTTTCCCAGCGGCGCAGCGCTCTAGGAGGTCATAGCCCCTCTCGTATCGGTCAGCCTCGTTTTGGAAATACAAATAGCTGGTGGCCATCCGTAGCCGGAACCGTCCATGCAGGGGCCCATCATCATCCTCTCCAAACGCGGAGCCGGGGAGGGCAGCCAGTCCACATTCTCGTATCAGCCACGCTGACAGAGCCGCACTGGTGCGGATTCCGAGTTTATATAGCTGCGCTGCATATGGTGAAAAGGACGGGTAAACGTAAAAGGAACCCCCGGGCTCGCTAACATCCAATCCGAGTTTCAGGAGCGCAGAATAGAGCCTCCAAGTACAGTATCGGTGCAAGGCAGTAACAGATTTGCGGTATCTGCACATTGCCTCGCCCGTGGAAAAGGCCTTGACAGATGCCAATTGAGCCGGTGCGGAGGCTGCCGACCAGCATTCGGAAGCGTATGCGAGGATTGTCTTGCGGATAGCTTCGCCCTTTTGGGAAGGGGGGAAAATGGCATAGCCCACGCGCCAGCCACCGGCCGAGTATGTCTGTTGCAAAGCTGTCAGAGATAATCATCAGTCAAATGATGTGTTCCCAGCTACCTTGGATAGTCCGCCGGTAAGGATCACAGTTTCGGAATCATCGGTGTTGCTGTCAAACGCGCTTATGCCTCTCTGGGCCGCATCGAAGCAAATGTCGGAATAGATCTCGTCGGTGATCAGAATTATCTTCTTTGATTTGCAGAACTCTTTGATAGCTCCAATGCAATTCGCCGAGAAGACGTGCCCTGTCGGATTTGATGGGCTGTTGATCAGCATAATGCGAGGGATGCATCCCTCTGAGATTGCTTGCTGGTAGGCAGAGAGAAGAGAAGATTCTGCCACAACGATAAGGTCTGTCAATATTGATGAGTCTATCTCGTCGTTCGGGGGCTACTGACCGGTAATGCTGTGACGATCGACAGGGTCCGTCTCGATCCAAAAAAGCTTCTTCATGGCATGCAGCACTTGCGGCTCATAACTGACCCACGAGGGACGAGGAAGTAACACAGCGCCGTCTAGTATATCAAATAAGGCAAAAAGTAGGGGCTTTGACCCAGGAGCAATAACAATCTGATTAGGGCTAATCTCAACACCTAGACGATCCGAATTGAAAGTCGCAATAGCCTAGCCTCCGGCATCAGCACATCTTCTGGAAAGTCCTATCTGATGAGGGATTGAAGAAAACAAACGTCTCGCAAAGCCTCTATGCCGGCTACGGGCATATAGCTTGTTTCACTGGATGCGTCCCGATGGGTCTGGAGGACATCTTGCTGGATGGGAAATGTGGCCTCGCCAAAGCCCAAGTGGATGACATGTTTGCCTTCTGCGCGAGCCTTCGAGACGAGTTCATTGATCTCCAAAGTGGGAGAAATACGCAATTTCGCTGAGTTTGAGTTCACAACGTCAGTCATGGTGAATAATAGTCCTTCGTGTATAGTCACAACTAAGGTGGAGTGCACGAGTACTGTCCTTTTACCCTTGATATAGCGGCGATACTGGGCTTCCCGGCGATTATCTCGGCGCAACGATGCTAGAAATCCGGGAGAGCCGAGATGGGCGACTCGGAGATACACTTGTTGCCTGCGATTTTCCATGTCTCCCCGAGACTCAAAGACATTTGCTTTTGCGTAATGATATGATGTTCCCTGTGAAACGCCGAAGTACCGAAACGCCGAAGGAAGAGATTGATTTCACAATTCTCCTCCTGAGAGCTGCTGTGTTGGGGTAGAGTTTGACGGAGGAAAATATAAAGTATTAAAAGAGTAAATGCACGTTACCTTTAACCGTGCGGGACGTTGATAGTTGGGGAAGATATAATAGATGGACGACGAACAGGCCTATTCCTATATAATACATTGCAAATCCCCAGACAGTATATGCTGTACAAAGCGAAACGTCAGATCATGCTATACCATGCTCCAGTTCTTCGACATATTGCCTCGTTATTATGTTGGTCGTGATGTCCATGTCACGGAAACCGACAAGTTTGGTCTTCCGGATGAATTTATACGAAGCAAACCAAGCCACATAAACCAATATCCCAACGTAACTAACGACAAACCCTACGGGATCGAACTCGTGCACAAAGCTAGAGAAACCTAATAGGTATACAGCGTTAGTATAGCCACCGCGCATTTTCGCGGTTTGTACTCACCACTAGTGAAGATTATTACCACGGTGAAGAATAGAGTCATTTGGGCCCTCGTCTTTTGGAAATGGCCCGAGAAGGGCAGGTCTTCCCGGCTAATTTCCTGGGCCTTCATACCCTGGTGGAAAAACAGATAGGTTACTAGGATGCTGACCCAGTTTAGTAGCCCTAAAATTGTGGAAAGAGATACTAGGTATCCAAAAACCACGGCGCTTCCTGAATTAATGTTCAGCAATGCAAGAAGGAAGAATGCGGAGGCTGCTGCCAAAGCAAAGATAGGAATGGACCCTTTCGTAAATTTGAACAAAGCCGGTGCATAACCGTCTTTTGCCAGGCCATATAGAGTACGGGACGCAACATAAATATCTGTTCCCTCTCAGTAAGCAACTTGTGAAAGGTCAATAGGCCTTGACACGGACCTGTATTCGCCGCACTGAGGACAAACACCAGCAGGCAGCCGTTGATTATATGAGGAAGGACTGGGATTCCGGAATCAACAATCGCGACGACAAAAGGAGAAGCGCCTGTGTATTATATGTCAGTGTGAATGTCTCTTTCCGCGGGAGGAAGGACAGGAAGTAAACGTTACCTGCGCCAGTGTCCGCTTTAGTAGCGTCTATCAAGCGATTATTCGAAGAGGATACAACCAGCCCCAGACAGAAGACACCCCCGACATAGAAAAACGTAATGCGCCAGAACGTCGCATTGACGGCCTTCGGGATCGTTTTCCATGGCTGGGATGCCTCTCCAAACGTCATACCCACCATCTCACTGCCCATATATGCAAATGCTGCATTTGTTACAGAAACCCAGAAACCAAGGAAGCGCCCTGTGGAACCTGTGTCAAGGTACTCTTTGAAGGCACCAGGGTTCTTCCAGTACCTGAATCCGATACGTCCTTGCGGGCTCCCCCCTAAATCGATGACTAGACAGAGAATCATTAAACCGACAATAGTGACTGTCTTGATGCACGCCGCAACGAACTCAATTTCACCGAAATACTGGACAGGCATGAACTGTGCGAAAGACAACCCCAGTCAGCATCCTCGTCCCATGCAAAAAAGGCGCCAGGGGGTGGGGATCAAACATTAATCATTATAATAATGACAGCAAATGAAACAACCCAGACAGCCACGTTGATATCAGGGAGCCAGTATTGCATCACTATTGCCGAAGCCGTGAGATTGTTGGCCAGGAGCACCACATATTTGAGAAAATAGTTCATCCCGGTAGCGAATCTGATATTGAACCGTCAGTACGACCCTGGCCGTCATCATGTAGACGGCAAACATACCCAAATGCCGGATCCACCAGACGAGAGGCATATCCGCCGAAGCCCTGGTCCATAGGCATGAAAACGGCCATTTCACCAAGAGCAGACATGATGTTGAGCACCAAGAGGCCAACAAAGGAATAGGCTATGAGCATGCTGGCAGGGCCACCTCGCGACAGCGCTGTTCCACTACTGATTAGAATGCCTGTTCCGATGGCGCCTGCAATGGAAAACATCCCGACGTGTCGAGATTTGAGCCCCCTCTTGAGCGCCCCATTCTCAACATTGGGGTTGGCAGTATGCAGAGCGACTTCGACGTCAGGATCGGCAGGCGAGCGGTTAGGTGATGCATTGTGTTTCTCATTGGAAAGCATTTTGAATCAGCATTTACTTTGGCAGTCAAGTCTGGCTACCCCGGAAAGAGATGATAATGGTTTAAATATGTAGCATGGACCGCCCCTCCCCCACAGTCTTGCTCGCTGGAATATGGAGGAAATGGGGCACTGTCTAGTTGCCAATCTGCGTTATATTTTGGTAAATTATGTATATCTCATTGGTTGGACCACAGGGATCTTCCAGTGACTATCTACTTGTCCGGGGAATAGCTTCGAGCTCGGCAGTCGGTGTTTCGGTGTTTCAATCCGAATATTCCTCCATAACAGGCCTAGCATGCCAAAACTTCTCGAATCCAGAGTCAGCAGTGCTGGCAGTAGCGTATCCAAGTCAATCATCACGAGATTCATATGACACCAATTGAAGAAAGTAAACCCAATCCAGCATGCCAGTACAAAAGAAAAGTCCTACCACGCTTGGGGGGTGTCAACCGGAGTATTAGTCAGTATTAGCCCTAGTTACCCTTTTAGTGCAGTGCCAAAATCTGCAACACTCTTGGCTCGGCGTTGCAAACGCCGACTACAAATTGACCACCGTCTTGTCTGGATCTGCCACTGCCGGGACAAACGAAGGATCCTCCACTGTGAGGCATTCTGAGAGATTGGTTAACAGCTTGCGACTGCACAAACTCCACTCTAATGCAGTCCCGCCGGGGATCCCGCAAGGCGTGTGCCCTTTGCCACGAGCGCAAAGTCAAGGTCAGAGCCCTGATTGGGATCAAGTCTACCCTGACTGATTAACACCCCAGTGTGATGGAGCGACACCAAGTTGTCGGAACTGTTTGCGAGCCCAAGCTCTTTGCCGACCGCATGAGCGGCGCCGCCGGCTCACAATTCGCACACCAGAGCGAAGTCCAACCCAACCTCCGACAGCTGTGGAGAGGCTCGCTTGGTTGCAAAATGAACTCCTGCGGGTTTTGGGTCTGGATGTCCACCAGGTGAACACTGGCACTGCACTTGACTCTCTCCCGCGGTGTCAGCATCTTTTGCGCGCTCAGGGTGCGCCTTGTTCGCAAAACGCCGGTGCTCGAGCACCGGCCCCGACATCGCAGAGTGAGGGAGACCCATCCGAGACGTCTCCTGAGATGGACCCGAACATTCCCCTTTTGGCGTTCAACGCCACGGGCGAAGCTCGGTACTTGGGTGCATCGAGTGGCTCCGTTTTCGCCAGATTTATTGCAAACACGGCCAGATCGGTTTTACCACAGGGGGCTACAGGGCCCGGCCTTCAACCACATGTATATGAGCCTTCGCATGTCAACCGTCCCGCCGTTTCCTTCAGTCCCACAAATTGGAGAAAGTCAGCAACATTTGCTTTCCTCTTACGATGTTATCTAAAGTGGGTTCACAGCTGCTACCCTTTGTTTCTGTCCCAGGATATTGCGGCGCTCGAGTCCATGAGCTACTCAGAGGAGCCCCCCCGGGAAACTGGGGATACGACTATCATTTTCTACCTTATCATGTCGATAGGTGCTGTTCATGCCGAACAGAAGCACCTTCTCGATCACTTCCAGGGGGATGCGGGCCTGCGGCAGTATCAACATGACGCTTCGACTCGTGGGGTCTCATCGGAGGCATTATACCGAAAGGCTATCGGAGTGCTTGCGTCTGAACCGTCGAACTTGACTCCCCGTATCTCCTTGGTGCAGACTCTTGTTTTGATATCGATCTATGCCTCCCACCGCCCATCTGACAATGAGCAATGGCATATTGTGGGAATGGCCATGCGTGTACGTCTTGTAACACTGTCAAATATGACGACCGAGAAACGAACTGATCAAATTGAAAGATAGCAATAGAGCTAGGTTTACATCGACACAACAACGCCTGGAAGTTCACCGTGGATGAGCTTGAACTCCGGCGTCGAGTATTCTGGACGACCTACGCCATCGAAATCACAGTGGCGTTCAATCTAGGTCGTCCGGCTAGTATATCCTTTCAAGATGCCGATGCGCCTTTTCCTAGGAATTCAGAGGAAACCGCTCTCTCAATTCACCATATCAAACACCGACAGATTCAAGAACAAATGCTGTGCTTGGTCTATCGAAGCAGACCACATAATGCAGTCGCCATGTCGGAGTTCGATAACTCCATGTCGAATATAGAAAGCCTTCAGCAAAGCCTAGACGAATGGCATGGGGGGCTGCATGAGCTGTATCGCCAGTCAAGCTCGCCCTACCCCGTTGAGTACTGGGACCGACTTTACTATTCAACCTCTGCCGCTCTTTCCCGGCCGACCACTCTGTTTCCCCGGCCTGGACCCGAGCTTCAGACGAGGTGCTTTCTGTCGTCGTACCGGGTGATTGAAATCCATGAAACACTTATCCGGAAATTCCGGCTTCCTTACTCCTGGATGTTGCTACAAGGTCTTGTATTCTCAGCCATCTCGATGATCGTGACAACCAGAACAAGTACCACGGTATTAGCCAAGGAGTTCGGAGCGGACAGATTTCTAGACATTCTGACCAGGGGTGTGCGCAATTTCCACGTTGTCCTGGCCGTAATGAGAGAAAGGTGGACTGGTCTGGCGATCAGACATCTGGAAGAGTTACTTAACAAGCTGTGCCAAGATACTTTGAGATATACGATTAATGTCCTGGCGAAACAATCTTCTGCAAGAGCCTCGTCTCTGCAGTCATCAGTGCATCCTGGTCTTTTGTCTGGGAATCCGTCTTCATCCTGCCCGGACGCAAGGGAAGTTGAGCCAGGAGCTACAACTGGCATTTCAAATGACCAACGTCCTCCGAATGAAGAGCAATTTCCTCGCGGTCTGCTGGGCGAGGGGGCGTATCAAGAAACGAACGTTCAATTCGAGCCTGCTATCGACTCGGGGTTTTCAGAACTGTATCTTGGGGAGGACTGGTGGGCTTTTGATACCTTGTTCGAACTGGACGAACTCAGAACTTTCTTTGATTTTTTCCCAATCGAGCCATACGGGATATGACGGATGCAGGAGGGCTACAGCAAACAGAACCAATCAATAATATAAGACTGCAAACATTAGTGCTGTATTCTGGCCAATAGTCGGTATAGGCATAATAATCTTCGCAATACAATACAATGCGCTTAATCTCATAGATTTATTTTCGGACTTGGTGTCGGAATTCCGAGCTTCTACCTGGATCTAGAATCACTGGCATGACATCCGCGGGTCTCCCCGGTGATCGCAGTGGGTGACCGAATGGGGTTATTTTCCATGACTGCTTGACCTTTCAGTTCGCTCACGGGCTAAATGACATGACTACTGTGCTGCACCGCGAACCACGCCCAGAAAGAAACCTGGTCCCCACTCAGAAATGGCAGTAGGGCTATTTATACACAGAGCTTTTCCAGCCTAGTAATCTATATATGTATATATATATCGAAACCAACGATTCAGCTGCTTAGATCCCACCCTTTGTCGACTAAACGGGCGGACAGGGGGGTTGCTGGCATGCTAATTCCACCTTGGTGCGCCTTTAATGCGACAACCAAGTTACGCATCATCGAAGGCCTAGGAATGCTAGCTCTTGTATGACAAGCCGATTTATCTACTTCTCGACGCTAATATGTGTGCCAAAATGCCAGCCAAGCAAGTCGCCAATCTGACCTAAACCAACTCGATCCAAAACTTAAACCGCATGGTATCCTTATCTTCCCATGACCAGAGCTTGTAATAGGCTGGATCCATACCGTTTGCAGAACCCCAGGTACCCCATTCCGTTTTCACCATAAATTGTAGCCCTGTCTCCTGGCCAATCTCCTCCCACATGCGCGTAAAGCTTTCCGAGTCGTGGTTGAAGAAGGTATCAAGGCGGCCGTTATCCTCACTTTCTCTGGTTGGTTTGTATAGATAGTTGCGGACCTCCTTGGCTTTTCTGCTCCCATGCTGACGCCCAACAATAAGCGACCCCCTCTGCTTTTTCAGAAGTTTAAGGAGGGTGATAGCCGCCTTCTTCTGACCGTCCAAAGTAAAAAGATGTAGGAAAGATCCAGCGTGGATCACGTCAAAGTCTTCTAACCGTTCCTTCCACAACTTGCCATCCTCATTGAAGATATTCGCGGTGTACAAGGAAGACTTCAGCGTCTCTCGGTCACGAAAGAGTTCATATCCAAGATCGAGGAAGGTAGTGTTGAGTTCCGCACCACAAATATTTTCAGCCGGTGCACCGTCTGTGATAAGGGCGCGAACATCATGGCCAAAACAGCAGCCAAAATCTAGCAATTGCTGGCCATTTTTGAGGCGTTCGAGGATATCGGCATATCGGGGTGAATCGGGGAGTGAGAAGTCAAGAAAGCGGAACAGCCCGATGCACGGATATGGGGAAGATTCCCATGCTTTTTCGCGCTGAAAACAGTTATTTATGGTCACATTTCGAATTCACGTCACATACAATGTTTTCAATATGCCCTTTCACTTCGTCTTGTTTTAAACCAGCATAATCCTGCAAAACCCGTTGAGCCAAAGGTGGGACCCGCTCGAGAGTATCGAGGTACCAGGGAATTCCCCCCCTTGGGTTCCCCATGTTGGACTGATCACTTGTAATAAAGGAGGCCATGGTTGAGGTGATATGTCTGATTTAGTGTCTTGTCTTTAGAGTAAGAGTGTTTTCCTGGGTTCCAATATTATAACCGTGATGCTGGCCCTTTATATAAGCCAGCAGTCAAGGCCTAGCGGACTAGGAGCCCGAGTAGACCACCCCTCGTGTTGACAAAATTTATCTTTTCGATACCAATGAGAGTACTATTCAGTGCAACGGTTGCATCGGAGACTTGGGCCCATCGGCTAGTTCCGCCCTACGTGGGTTTATCTTATCAGATCAAACACTAAACTAGGATCAAAACAGAAGAGCAGTGTTGCAACAACTCCACGAGAACCTTGGCTTTACGTGAAATTAACGATGTCGACCGGGATTATTGCTGATCAACATGGTCAGTCCACCCGGGCTCCTTTATGTCCGTTTATTGTGGTAGCTAATCCTCGGGATTTAGAGAGGAGCTAGGTCCGTTCACATGTCAGGCATCCTCATTGTGGAATACAGGCAGGACAGGATTCTCAAAAGAAGCCGAACTCCTTACTCCCTATGTTCTTATGAGCTCCACCGGATACCTACACATAAGCAGGGCTTTTATTATTTACCACTCAGAGCAAACAAATTCTATCTTTCCCGAAATGCCCTCTGGCCAACATATATTCAGCCGCGCACATGCTACCGAAGGCATACTCTCTCAGTCATACGACGGCTCAGGCACTGCAACTGATCCATTCCGTGTGAAATGGATGGCAAATGACCCTACTGATCCTCTTTCCTTTTCAAACACGAAGAAGTGGGTCATTACTTTTCTGCTTTCTTTATCTACCCTATCGGTAGCGCTGGCATCTTCAGCATACACTGGCGCTGTGCCTCAGCTGATGGACGAATATGGTGTTTCGGCCCCTATGGCCTACCTCGGTGTCTCACTCTTTGTCCTCTGCTTTGCAGTTGGGCCACTAATTTGGGCTTCGTTGTGCGAGATTGTGGGTCGACAGACCGTGTTCGTTACGACATTTGCGGCATTTACAGCTTTCAATATCGGAGCAGCATATTCCAAAAATATACAGTCCCTTCTGGTGTGTCGGTTCTTTGCGGGAGCATTCGGGTCGTCATCCTTGGTCAATACTGGTGGTGTGCTGGCTGATATTTTCTCCCCAAAAGAGAGAGGCGCAGCTATGAGTATCTTCACAGCGAGCCTGTTCTTCGGTCCTACGCTGGGTCCAATCATTGGGAGCTTTATTGGACAGACCCAAAGCTGGAGGTGGATAGAGGGGTTTATTGCGATTATGTCTGGTGTACTTTGGGCCGCAGGCAGCCTCATAATACCTGAGACATATTCTCCTGTTCTACTGCAACGGCGAGCGCAGACTCTTTCCAGGCTTACGGGCAGGTCGTACCAAAGCATGGGACAGGAAAACCAAAAATCACATTCTGCAATCGTCAAAGCCGCCCTGATCAGGCCTTGGTGTCTTCTATTTCTTGAACCGGTCGTCATCTTAGTTTCCACTTACCTTGCCATTGTGTATGGTATCTTGTACCTCCTCTTCGCAGCCTTTCCAGTCGTTTACTGTCAAGAGCGAGGATGGGAAGCCAGTATTGCATCACTACCCTTTTTGGCGGTTTTATTTGGCATGTCTTTTGGGGTTGGTTATTGCGTGCTCCATGATCGCCAGATCCCTGCCTGCGCTTTTAGCCGGACCGGACACGCCAATGACACCACAAGAAGATTGCAACCAGCAACAGTTGGTGCAATATCCATTCCTATTGGACTATTCATATTCGCCTGGACAAATGACAAACACGTCCACTTTTTTGTCAGTTGTATCGGGTCAGCGCTCTTTGGGTTTGGGTTGGTCAACATATTTATCAGCATGAGCAACTATCTTGTGGACACATATTCGGTTTTTGCTGCCTCGAGCCTAGCGGCTAGTTCAGTCTTAAGATCGGTGTTAGGTGCTGTGTTCCCTTTATTCACGCCTATAATGTATCGAACACTGGGGATACATTGGGCTTCTTCCGTCCCGGCGTTTTTCTCGTTGGCATGTGTCCCCGTTCCCTTTCTACTTTGGCGATACCATCCTTGGCTGGGCTCAAGGTCTCGATATATCATCAAAGCTCGCGTGGCCACTGCAAATTTACGAGGGTAAGGAGCCCATTTTCTATGGACTTTGTACCCCACCTTTAAGCTGCACCGGGGACGTTTGACGGCGAGTGAGCTAAGCTGGTGTGGACAATGTACCGACTAGACGAGGGAATCATAGTTCAGACGACTGCCATACAATATTATATGTTCCTGCTAGTTGGGTATAGCTCCGAGCTTTTCTGTTGTTCATATTGTTTACGCCTAACGAGGCTGTTGTTGTTCGTAAAACCCCTGATGTCTGTGGGAGTACTTGCCTTTATTGCTTATTATTGATTACCACTGAAGCTTACCTTTGCTAATCTTTTATACTAATACTAATTCAGACTAGCTGAATGGTTAGTTGGTTAGGTATTCTGGCGCCGCTATTTCTGCCCGGCCGCTCGCTTCGATTAATGGATCATCTCTCCCAACCACTTCAAACTCTACGACTAAGACTTATATCTAGCTGGCCTGAATTTACGACTCTAACTTAATTTTAGTTTTTAAGAAAGCTATATAAGGCCCTGTTTAATCTCCTGAGGTTTGAATGGACCGGCCGACTTCCTCGATCCCTGGCAATAGTATGTCTTAGTTCTAAAGTAGTAGGAAGGGCAGTAATACCCGGTAGTATAGCCCAGCCGGTGGAGATAACACGTGTGGATCTGTAATAATTGTTTATTTAATAACACTAGCAATCCTATAAGGAATATTCTATATAAGAATCTAACTTCTTCCTTAACTGGTGTATTAACACTATAGATACAAGAAAGCAGAGAGTAGAGAATATTCCCGGAACACTGGTTTTATAATTAAATAGGTAAGACATATAGTATACTTCTTATAATTCTCAGTAATAAATAAATAATAAAAAGTAATAGCCCCGTGTTTTGTGAATATTCTTAGGTTAGTCCCACGATGAGTCTCTCTCGCTAGGCATCACAACGGTCACTGTGCCAGAAACGGCCTGTTGTGAGAGCTTTCTATGGATGGAAGTGTCACTTAGAGCCTTCCAACCCGTCTAGTCTTCCCGTTTAGCACAGAAAGTTTCAAAGTTATCTATATAGACTGCGCTATGTCGATGCCCCTGTACTATACTCCGATACTACAGGTTTAAAGGCCAATCCTGCTTTTCAGAGTTTGCTTTTCTACTTGGAACGAACTGTGAGTAAGGTACCTCTGTCCATAAAGTAACAGTAGAGCGGAACCACATAAGATCTTTTGCTCAATATATGGTAGGAAGAACTGGTAAGATAAATTGTAACATAGGAAGTACCAGAACTGGCCTTGACTTGCTCCGCGTAGCATCAACAATCAGCATTAGTGTAAATATCAGGCTGTCTGTGCGATCATATCAATACGTCAAATTAAGAACTAGCAAACCATGAGAACACACAGAAGATGTACTAATCTACTCGTACGCAAAGTAGAAGCCTTATTCCACTGCTATCCCTTTTTATAGGAATCTCTGCCAGGCTACCAGATGTACAATATCCCAGTTCGGGAGCTAACGCGGTAATATTCTCCGCGGTCTCTGTACTAAACCCAGGACATAACTTCTCGGTTACTGTACGTACTATAGTGACTACTGATAACTTATTCGAATACGACTTCCATCCCTCAGGTCTCCGTCAGTTGCTCAATAGCTCTCTGTTACCACAACGGCAGCCTAGCACTCAGCAACCACTTCAAGCTCAACAAGCGCACCCTCCTTTGCGAGTGCAGTGACCTGTTAGCACGGTTAGCATCCATGTTGCTGATATCCTGGCTCGCGACGCCAATTGTTTACAGAACAAGCCATAAATGCGGGGGCCCTTACACCTATGCAAGTAGACACGGAAGAGGGCCCTGGGAAGTATCTGTGATAAAGAATCAGACTCTGCACTCCTACATTGTAACGCACGCATGGTCGACCTACTTGTCCCAGGTGGCCGCCACCTTCCTGAAATCTTCCTTCAGAGGGATAATATACATCCTCCGTGAAATAACATTGTCCAAGGACGACCCGGCGGCCTCCAGACAAGTCTTTATATTCAAGATAGCGCGTTCCTGTAGGAGACGTAATAGGATCAGCTACAGTCAGTGTCTTTCAAATTGGCAAGGTAACAGGGGATGTTGTGATAGGATCCATTGCGTGCAGCAAACATACTGTCTGTGCCTCAATCCCACCAGGGACAATCTTCCCAGTTTCTGGGTCGTCGCCCATCCAGCCGGCGAGGTAAAGCGTGCCGTTCTTTGCTCTGATCGCATGGCTATAATTCCCATTAGGCTTGGGTGCGCCTGGGGCGTGGACTACTTGTCGCGGAGTCGACATCCTGTGCTTTGCCGATTGAACAGCTGGAACGGTCAATTGAATAGAAGAGTTAGGCCTGTCAGGTGAGTATCTGGAAGTATCAATTGCTGAGTGGAAACAGGTGAACGATATATAGCCAAGTATTTCAGCTCCCTCCGCCGGTGCTTAATGCGGGGTGGCCGGAGATAGCACGGTGTTACCCAGATGGCCGAGCATGCATGGTAGCCTTTATGAATGTTTTATGTAAGATCGAAGCAAACACCAATAACACTCTGCAAGCAGGTCTTTGCACAGGTTAACGTCCAGTAAGTGCCTCCACATAGGGCGCGCGAGGGAGGGGACGTCGGGATGGCCTTCCGCTTCTACATATTAGCTTCAGAAGACCATGGTTCGTATCCAACAAGTGTGTTCGGGAATATGCGTAATGGACATATTCTATTATCTCCGTTGAAAGGTGTATCAATACGAGCTATCTAGCCAGGTTATATAGACACCTGTGATCATCCGGGACCATGGCCCTCAGAAACCGACGGCCCCAACTGTACAATACACGCAAACGACCCCAAGAATACGAGATGGACCACCTTACCGAAGGTTTTCTCATACAAACGACCACTGGCAAGCTCCAAGGCGTACTTGAGGAAGACACCATTGCCTTCCACAAAGTTCCTTACGCCCAACCCCCCGTCGGACCACTCCGCTTCAGGGCACCACGCCCAACAACCTGGACAAATATACGATATGCTGCAAAGGCCGGCCCCGGGTCCTACCAACTGAGCTCCTCAAACAAGGAAGCGCTGCAGGAGCTCGTGCAGCAATTGGGCCCACGGGTGCCAGGGGAGTATCCCCTACCACCGGGCTTTGCACAATCCTACGACCATCCCGAGTCCAGTGAGGATTGCCTCTATCTCGAGATTTGGCTGCCCAAGGGCAAGCGTGAGAATCTTTCTACGTTTGTATACTACCATGGTGGGGCGAACATGATAAGCTCCGGAGGCATGCACCTGGAGCGTCCGACCAAGCTGTGCGCCCAGCACAATATCATTGTAGTCCGGCCATCGTACCGCCTGGGCGCCTTGGGCTGGGTACACTTTGGTTTGTTTAGTGATGAGTTTCCGGAAGCAGTCAATCTGGGTGTGCAGGATCAGATTGCTGCATTGAGGTGGATTCATGACAATATCCGCTGTTTCGGCGGCGACCCTGGCCACATCACAGTCGGGGGCGAATCCTGCGGTGCAACGGCCGTATCACATCTTCTAACTTATCCTCCTACCCAGCCGATCATTCGTCGAGCCATCATGCAGTCTCTAAGCCCCTACAACAACTGGTGCACCCAGGACAAGCCAGAAGCCACCACCGTTGCAAAGATGTACATGGATCTTCTTAAGATCGACGACCCAGCAGCGCTCCATGCTATTCATCCTCTAAAGCTTATTGCCGCCCATCAGGTCCTCGTGCGCCTTTTCCCACCCGACCACGCCATGGCTTGGAGACCACTCGGCGCTGTGGTGGACGGCAACTTCGTTCCCGAGCATCCCTCACACTACCTATCCACGAAGCCCTATCCCCGGCCCGACTTCGAGCTTATGCTCGGCACCGCAAAGGATGAGTGGACACTTTACCGAGGCCAAACAAAGACGGCCCGCCGTGGAACTGAAGCCGATGTAATCACAGCTATATCGCGGGTTTTCGGACATGATTCCAAGTACGTGTTCGAAAGATTCCAGAAGCTCTATCCAGGCAGGTCGCCTGGTCATCTATATTGCGATATCATGGGAACAGTCATGTTCCAGTTCCCGACTATCGCAGTCGCGCGCAATATGGCCGAAACTGGCACGCCTGTATACTTCTTCCAGTTTTCGTATGATTCGCCTGGTCTTGATGGTACACTCAGGGCCCTTCATACAGGCGATATGTTGTTCCAATGGGGGAATTGCAGCCAGGCGGGAATCAACAGTTGGGTGGCTTGGCGAGGACTTAAGCCAGGAGACGTGGAGCCTACAGCGAAGGTGATCGGCGAGTTGTATGCAAAATTCATCAGATTTGGAGATCCGGGTCGTCCATGGACTAGCTTTGACGGGGAGAATAATGCGGTGTTGTGGTTTGGGAAAGAAGTTGAAACAAGGCAGGATATATTTACAGGGAAGTGGGAGATATTCAACGATGTCGGTATCTATGACGTGCAGGGACTAGGCGAAAGACTAACTCGAAGTCTGTTCGACGCACTATCGAAAATAAATATTGCTGATGTTCGGCCTGAGTCTTGATATAAATCGAGTCACAGGAGTTTGGCATCTGGCGTCGGCTGGATTAGGGCTTCCCGGTTGAAAATATATATCGGAGCAAAATATGAATTCATTCGTCTAGTAAACTTGATGATATATATACACCTCACTAAATCATTAAACATCACTAGCCTTTCGGATTAATGTCTATTAAAAGCGATAACTGGAAATGCTGGTCAATATCCAAAATATCCGCGGCAACCGGAACCTTGTTTTCTGCCTCAGGCTTATGTTGACACCGCGTCATCGCGGCTCGGACAAACATCGCCCCGAGCCCAGCTTGTTGTGTTGTTCCTGAGGCATCCGGTTTAGGCTTATATTTGTGGTGGAAACTGGATGCACCCAATTCACATGCACTGGCGATCCTGATCCCAACATGAGTCTCACGAGTCTCACGAGTCTGCCCGAGATGCAAGGTGCAAGATGCAGCAGAGGCGCGGAGGCCGCGGAGTGGGCAGGGCGGGCACGTGCACGGCGATCAGCGGTCAACGAGTGTCCAGATCTCGAATTCCCCTCGACTCCCCTCTCCCTTTCCTCGAGCTTCCTGTCCCATCATCCAATTGCACTCCGCAACGGCATCAATTGACAATGGGCACCGATTCTAAGGGTGCCGAGCTTGCGGGCGACATATCCTTCATCGAGACTCCGCCTGCTCAGCCCGCTCAATTCGAGACCGGCCAGGACTGCGGAATTGCCCCGACCAAGGTCCGTCTCTTGGCTTTTTGTTTTGCTATCTGGCTTCAACATTGCTAAATTCTTCACAGGCTGCAGCTATCAACAACCCGCCATTGGCTGCTGATGGCCCTGGAAACGAGAGCTTCTCCAACCTCGTCCTAGGTGCTGTCCTCACCGGTGTCCCTGCCTTCCTCACCTACCTGTTCGGCGGTGGATTGAAGACCTTTGTGTTTTTCGCCCTCCTCTCTGTCCTTCCCCTGTTGGTCGCCTTTTGGACCTACGTTTCCACCTACAGCCCCCGCACCAACGAGAAAGTTAAGCTCCCTGGCCGACCTGTCGAACACTACATCACCTTCAAGCGTGAAGAGGACAAGGCGAAATGGCACGGACGGAACAAGGTCCCCCTGCAGACCTTCGCTGAGATGTACCTCGACGGACTGGTTGACTTCAAGGGCGATGTCCTCGAAGTTCTTGAGTACCGCCACGACTGGGCAAGCTTCGCTTTCACCTGGCAGCTATTCAAGTTCATCGTCGGCACCTTCTTTGTTGATGTGCTGTTCCACACCAAGGCCCAGGATGAGGAGCAGATCCGCCCCAACTACGACAGCGGCAACGACCACTACGCCTGGTTCCTCGGCCCTCGCATGATCTACACCTCGGGCATCATCTCGGATGTCGAGAAGGAGGAAACTCTCGAGGAGATGCAGGATAACAAGATGGCAGTGGTGTGTGAGAAGATCGGACTCAAGGAAGGCGAGACCATGCTTGACATTGGCTGCGGCTGGGGAACCCTTGCCAAGTTTGCCAGTGTCAACTACGGTGCCAAGGTCACCGGAGTCACCATCGCTGAGAACCAGACCGCCTGGGCTCGCGACGGTCTCCTGAAGGCTGGCGTTTCTGAAGACCAGAGCCGTATTCTCTGCATGGACTACCGTGATATCCCCAACACCAAGTTCGACAAGATCACTCAGCTCGAGATGGGTGAGCACGTTGGTATTCGCAAGCTTACTGGGTTCTTCCGTCAGTGCTACGACATGCTTAACGACGATGGATCCATGTACGTTCAGCTCTCTGGTCTGAGACAGGCCTGGCAATACGAGGATTTCATCTGGGGTCTGTACTTGAACAAGTACATCTTCCGTGGCGCCGACGCCTCTACCCCTCTCTGGTATTACGTCAAGTGCTTGGAAGCAGCCGGATTCGAAATCAAGGGGTGAGTACCTGTTATTGTAAAATGAATGAACGCTGACATTGGCCAGAATTGATACCGTCGGTGTCCACTACTCCGGAACTCTGTGGAGATGGTACCGCAACTGGGTTGGCAATGTCGAAGCCATCAAGGCCAAGTACGGCCCAAGATGGTACAGGGTAAGCGGTCGTCGTCTTTTATGGTGTAACCAAGCTAATTTTGATAGATCTGGGAACTCTTCCTCGCCTGGTCCGTCATCGCCTCCCGCCAGGGCTCTGCCACCTGCTACCAGATGGTTGTTGTCAAGAACCTGAACTCGACGCACCGCATCAACGGGGTTCCCTCTCAGTACGGCCTCACCGGTGCCCTCGAGGCCAGCAGGAAGGCGGGCAAGTCTCGCCTGCCTTAGATGGTTTATTGCTACGAATTGCCTGCGACGCGCCACCTCGGCGTTGAACCAAGCTGCACGAAGCATGAGTGGATGAGTTATTGTAACATACAGTAAACGATACGACACGAACACGGAGTTAGAATGAGAGATGATTTATTCTCAGTATGATGTGGGCGGGAGAAGGGGATCCAGACAGAGATGGCTGTATGAGGTCAGCGTGACAGTTTGCTATAGGAGATAGCAGTCATCTATTATATTATTTAGTATGGTTAGCTTAGACAAAATAAACACCCATCAATTGCATTACCAACACCAAAACGACAGCATCATACGCTCCACCTGTTCGATCCCGCCGGGAGAGCTCCGTATATTCTCTCAGTGTTGTTCAGGTTTTGAAAGAGATCTCCCAATTGAGCCTCGATGGTGTCTTTCCACTATGTAGGTGTGTCGGAGGGGGCGCTTGCATTCAACCCTTGGAGAGGGCTAAACTGACTAATACTCTGGTTGGCATAGCTAGTTAGCACTCTGCGACCTGCACGGTGCCAATCCATGTTTCCTCAAGGTTGCTTTGTTTTGATGGGAGGCAACTGCCGCCGGCGTCGATCTTCATTGAGCCTGAGCTTTCGGCCTCTGACCAATTCTCGTTCAAATCGACATAGACACCCTAGGCAATTTGCATGATGAGCAATGTATACTGCCCATTCTGTGGTGTCATCCTGCTATCCGATCCCTTTAGCAATATTGACGATCCACCTTCACTCACTGCTGTGCGGCCATGGTACGCCGAAGTACGAGGTGTTTACTCGGCCGGCACCACTCCTGACTGTGTGTCCGTATCGGGAGTGGACATAATGCGCACTCTCGCAATGTTACGTTCTGTTCAGAAACTTATTATAGCCCTAATACCTGGACGTTTGATGCTAATGGCCGAAATGGAGCCTTCCTTCGGCACCAGTTCCAGAGCGATTATCGCGCTGGAGAGGAAATCACGGCTCTTTCATGGATTCTGAACGAATCCACCGAGTGCGTCCGAGCAGCGGTTTCTCCTACAAATGAGAAAGACAATGACAATGACAATGGTACTCATGGGCTGTTATTTATACTAGAGCTACATCCCCCCTTTGACTAGGTCATGAAAATATACTTTGACGGGCATCCCCAGCAAGATGAATACAACGGAACCATTACCACCGCATCCGCCTATTTCCAGGGTCCAGTAATCATCGACCGCAGCCAATGCTAAAGTTTGCATCGCTTAAACTTATAGACCGGTTACGTGGTGTTGGTCATGAGGTATCATGCCATACTAAATTACGTAGTGGTGAGCCACAATGTATATTCTGCTTAAAACCTTGTATAAAAATCTATTTCCAGGTACCTAACTCTCTCTGCATCTCCCACCACCCTGACTCACAAGTATCCTAAGCCATCTTATTAAAGATGCCTCTCAAGCTAAAGATCCGCAATATATCCAGACCAATCTGTCAGCTTCTTGAAAACGCACTTGAGCAAGCAGGGAAACGTGAGGCAGCACAGAGATTCCGCCAGATCCAACACGAACGCTTCGGGCTCTCCAACAGCGAGTGGGAGAGTCTTCGGTCCTACTTCATATACGATGAGTTCATATGGATTTCAAGACAACGCGGGAAGTCTCTCCGGTACATGATGGACGATATTGTGCCAGCGTCAGAGGGGCCTTGCCGCGGCCGGCCACCCGAAGACTATGAGTTCCTGTGTGCCAATTTCAATGAAAATAGGGAAGAGCGCCGGAAGGCAATCAAGGCATTTAAGTCAGCAAGAGAACGGATTAAGAAGTCACCTCTCTATCGCGCGATGAAGTCCCAGCAACGGTGCAAGGATTGGCACATGTCAGATTGGCTGGTGTCGCGCTGCAAAGAATCCGGTGGATGCTGTGCGCGAGAATGTGGCTGTTGTAAGAAGAAAGCTTACCAGAAAAAGGACTGCAAGGGCCATTATACGCCTGCCTGTAACTGCTGCCAGAAAGACAAAGGCTTGCTTTTACCTATTGATCTTGAAGGTTACCGGGAAGAGTTATATTTTAATGTTGACCCTGCGGACTCGGATGTTTTCAGCCGCAGGATGATGGATGCTTATGTTTGGGGGCTATTAGAAAAGAATGAAATTGCCCCTTAAGGGTGAAACCCTGATCTAGTGGTATACTGATATAATAGAGTATTATGGCGCCGAGTTACGTAGTAGGACTTGGAAGGAAAGGCACCTTCTGAACAGGGCTTAGTTAACCTATCAGTATTGCAGTTAACTATTATACGCCTTATTGGCAAGTACAATCCATATCCATATCCATTCTGAAGTGGTTAGGAAGGTACGACCATGTTCCATGTTAGAGGAAGGTCCCTCCCTGCTTTATAGTAGAAGAAGGTCCCTCCCCGTGTTCAATTTCGATCATTTTCTAATTGAATCTCATTTTCGAATTACGATTGAATCTAAACAGAAAATACGAACACAAGGCGATCAAATGTCTAGTCCCGCAGTGACAACCGGCGTTCACGCCGGACTCGATCACAACTCAACAGTTGTGGTAACGGTTGTCAGTTTGTTAATTTGCGGGTTGGTTTATGCCCCCTGCAAGCCTCTATCAACTTATCTCGACGCCAGGTACGTTTATCGCCGAAGTTTATTACTTCATCCATCTAACGCGAGGACAGCAGAAACGCAATAATTGAAATCGATGAGGGAGGCGTGAAATGGAAGGGCAACCAGGCCCAAACGCGGAAATACCTTAATCTCCGCAAAGACGCAGATTATAAGAATACTACCTATACATCAAGTGCCTTTTTCTATAACAGCCGGGCTAACTCATTGGTGTCTTAGTGCATGAGGCTGACCACCTTGCAAGTCAAGGCAAAGACATATCGGGTTCTAAAAAGCCAAAGCCAAAGACATGGCTCCAATGGCTCCAAGGCATGCAATGGGGATCGAAAGACCCCAACCCCCTTCTCCCAACAACCACCTCGCCTACCGGCTCTACCACCTCTACCTCCGCCGCACTTGCAAGGGAAAATCCCCTCGGCCATGGACGGTAGTCTCGCGCCAGGGATCGAGGTTTTGTGCCGTTTGCAGCAGACCGGGATGTTATTGGTGGTTAAACCGCCCGTCGGCATGTCGAGACAGATTGTATTATGTTACTTTTGTTTACTGTATAAACTTAGAGTATTAGTCAATCTCCAGCTTTATTGGTTTAGCTTCATCAATGACCGAAGTCTTTATCTTGTGTCCACAGCCCCAGGCCGCCACCGGTATCGCGGTCTTCTCGATGATGCCTAACATATCAAAGTTGTTACCTTCTTGATCTCGGTCTGCGGACAGTAATCCCCAAGTTTAGTGGCTATGCTAGACATGTACTTGGTATGCTGCATTATTTATGCTTATACAGTGGAACAATATTTGCCCGTGGCATCCAATGACGTATGTCAACAGGCAGGCAGCAGTTCCCTTTCTTTTCTGCGACCATGGTCTGATCTCACCTACAGAGTACACTGTAAACAAGGAATTTCTTCAAATACAATGGAGTTCACACTGACGCCCGTCCTCCCCTCGGACGCCCCGGCAATAACCGACGTGTTCTTCACCTCATTCACAAACGCACTCAGCCAGCGCATGTCCCCCGACACCGAGGACGTGCGCGCCTTCGAGAACGCCTTTTTCAAACACGCCGCTGAAGAGGCGCAGTCAAGCAAGGGGTCGGATTTCATCAAGGTGGTGGCCAGCGAGCCCGGACAGGAGGGGCAGGATCCGGTGATTGCGGGGTTCGCGCTGTGGAAGTACTACGAGGGCGAGAAGGACCCGCACGAGGGAGAGAAGATCGAGTGGCCGCCTAGTAGCGACAGTGCGCTGTGCGAGTCATTCTTCACTGGTGTAGACCAGGAGCGGAGGATGGCAATTGGGGACCAGCCGCATTATTGTGCGTTCTCCTACTTTCTTCCCTATGGTGAAGCTGACATGACAGACCTGAGTATTCTGGGGGTGGACCCGAAGTTCGGGCGCCAGGGACTCGGCGGGAGGCTGTTGAAATGGGGCCTGGACCGTGCGGATCAGGAACAGCTTATTACGTTCATTTCGTCTTCTCCGGCGGGGCGGGGATTGTATGAGAAGCATGGAACTAGAGCTGTGCGCAGTTACGAGGTTATCCCGGGGTATTTCGAGACGTCGATGGTGCGGTCTGTTGGTGGAGTGCGGAGATGTAAATAGACAATTTGATCTGACATGTTAGAATGCGGGGTTATACAGGATAGTAAGAAAACAGATCGCCTGACACAAAGCGACATTGACAGTTCCGTGATTGTCCGCAATTAATCTCGTGCATACGCCCTCCCCCGCTCTCTCCAGCTTCCCCTCTTTCTTTCTTTCTCCAACAACCTGGAAGACCATGGGGATAACTTCACTGTCATCTTCACTCCCAACTGAATAACTACACCATGTTTGGCCGCGCAGCTCAGCGACGACTCTCGCTGCCTCTCAAATTCAAACCAGCTCCAGTGCGCTGGTATGCATCTGTACCGGCAGCCCAGGACCTGACCGTCCACGGTGAGCGGCTATGGTATGTCTCTTTCACTTTGTCGTCCATTACAAGTTCATAACTTACGATGCCAGGTTCTGCATAAACTACGTCGCCAAATACAGCGCGCCCTCCCCCGGCGGCGTAACCCGGCTGTGCGCCGACGAGAACGACAAGCTCGCCCGCGACTGGTTCCGGAAACAAGTCCTGCAGCTCGGAGCCGAGTACAGCGTCAACGCAACAGGGACGCAATTCGCCAAGTTCGCTGGCGAGGATGATACGATACCGCCTATTGCGATGGGGAGCCATCTCGACACCGTCGCTACGGGGGGTAGGTTTGATGGAGCGCTGGGGGTACGCAACCCTAACTGGTGTAATGTTAAAGACCAAACTGATAGGAGATAGGTTCTTTCCGGTATGGAGGTGATCCGCAGTTTCCGGGAGCAGGGAATCAAGACGCACGCGCCGCTGGTGCTGATAAACTGGACGAACGAGGAGGGCGCGCGGTTCTTCCCTCCCCTTGGATCGTCGAGCGTGTATGCAGGACAGTCGAGTGTCAATGAAGCGCACGCGTCCCTCTCGAACGATAACGTGGGCGTCACGATGGGCGGCGAGCTCGCCCGAATCGGGTACGTCGGCAATGGCCCGAATACGTTTGAGGAGTTCCCGCTCTCCGCGCACTTCGAAGTGCACGTCGAGCAGGCGACGGACCTAGAGAAAGCTGGGAAGCCTGTTGGTTGGGTTGAGGGGTGGAACGGGATAAGCTATCATGAAGTCGTGTTCACGGGCGAGGACGGGCACGCGAATACGTATCCCATGCATGGGCGGCGCGACGCCTTAACTGGTGCTGCGAAGCTGATTATCCAGCTAGAGACACTGGCGTACGCGAGGAATGGATACACCACTGTAGTCAGTATTGAGAGCGGGCCTCGCGGGACCGCCAATATCCAGTCGAAGACGAAGCTGGTGTTCTGTCTCATGCACAAGGAGGCAGAGGGGCTGGAGAACATGAGCGCTGATATCGCGCGGTCGATTCAAGGCGTTGCTGCGATGCATGGGCTGGACTATAGTCTAAACCGACTGATTCACCTTCCACCGGGCGATTTCTGGCCCGAGGCTATTGACAGTGTTCGCCAGGCCTGCGGTGACAAGGGCATTGGGTCTCGTACTGGGACGGGGCATGACTCCACTATGACCAGCCTGAAGTGCCCAACAGGAATGATCTTTGTGCGAAGCAGGGGTGGGATCAGCCACAGTGCGAAGGAATGGAGCAACGAGCAGGACTGCGCAGAGGGGGCGCTGGCATTGGGCAGGGCAGTCCTGAATTTTGATGCGCATTTGAAGCAGCCGTAGTATAGTTTTTAGCAAATGATTTTAATCACCTCTGTCCAGTTTATAAATATGACTTTAAACATCTAACCAATAAGAAAGTCTGTCGTGATGCGCTGGCGTAATCTGTAATGTGTGCTAATCTGTGCGGGGTTCCATCTCGCTGTGACTTCATATCTCACCACCTGAAAATGAGCGAACACGTATTCGAGACTCACCCAAAGGCCAGCCCCGAAGCTACCGTCCAGGGACGCAACTATCGCTTCACCCTTTTCAACGAACGCCTAATCCGGTTTGAATGGGCAGAAGATGGCCAGTTCGAGGACAGAGCATCGACATTCGCCATAAACCGCGAATTCCCAACCCCCAAATTCCGAGTCGTCGATGGCGACGAACTGCAAATAATAACCGATCATTTCCTCGTCAGCTACACCAAAGAAAAGTTCAGCCCTCAGAGCCTCGTCTTCCACTTCAACGGCAAGAGCATCAAGTACGGATCGCCATGGCGGTTCGGGACACCCACGGAGTTCAATCTCGGGGGCACGGCCAGAACATTAGACGGCGTCGATGGACGCTGTGATATGGGGCAGGGCGTTCTCTCGAAAGCAGGGTATGCAGTGATTGACGACTCAAAGAGTATGCTGTTCGACGACTCTGGCTTTGTGGCTCCCAGACGCCCTGGAGATCGGTTCGACTGTTACCTCTTCTGCTACGGCCGCGACTATAAAGACGCCATTAAAGCGTTGTATGCTGTTTCGGGGAAACAGCCTGCTATCCCGCGCTATGTCCTGGGGAACTGGTGGAGCCGGTACTACGCATACCACCAGGACGAGTACGTGGCGCTGATGGACAAGTTCCGAGCCCACGATATTCCACTCTCTGTTGCTGTTCTGGACATGGACTGGCATTATGTCTCTGACGAGCGCGTCCCTCATGCCGGCTGGACAGGGTATACCTGGGATAAGAACCTGTTCCCTGACCCAGTCAAATTCAGAGAGGAACTGCACGAGCGATATCTCCAGATAACACTAAACGACCACCCCCACGGTGGAATCCACGCCCACGAAGACGCATACGAGGAGATGGCACGGTTCCTAAACCACGACACCACCAACAAGAACCCCATTCTCTTCGACCCAGCCAGTCCAAGATTCATGCAAGCCTATTTCCACATCCTCCATCGCAGACTCGAGAACCAAGCCTGCGACTTCTGGTGGATCGACTGGCAACAGGGTCCATACTCCAAGATCCCAAACTTCGACCCGCTCTGGCTCCTCAATCACTTCCAGTATCTGGACAGCTCACGCGACGGACGCTCCCCTCTGATATTCTCGCGGTACGGCGGCCCAGGGAGCCATCGATACCCTATCGGCTTCTCCGGCGACACAGTCGTAACCTGGTCGTCTCTCGCCTTCCAGCCCGAATTCACAGCCACGGCATCGAATATCGGATACGGATGGTGGAGCCACGATATCGGCGGGCATATCCGCGGGATTCGCGACGACGAGTTGCTCGCGCGGTGGACGCAGCTAGGCGTTTTCTCACCGGTCATGAGACTGCATTCAACATCTTCACGGTGGATGTCGAAGGAACCTTGGCTGTATGGCGACGAGTGCGCAAGGGCAATGGCCCGCTTTCTACAGTTTAGACACCGCTTGGTGCCATATCTATACACGCAGAGTATCCTCGGGTCCAACACCGACGAACCCCTAATCCAGCCGATGTACTGGTCGTATCCGAAAAGGAACGAAGCCTACGAAGTCCCGAACCAATATTTCCTCGGTCGTGACCTGCTTGTTGCACCGATCGTCCAGCCGCGCGATAGACGCACCGGTCTTGCTTCCGTTAGGGCGTGGCTTCCCCCGCAAGGCCGGTTCGTGGATTTATTCTCCGGGACGGTTTACGATGGTGGGAGGGGGGTTACCTTCTACCGGTCTATCTCGCAGTATCCTGTTCTCGCACCCGAGGGGGCAATACTCGCCTTGGACGGTGAAGATATTCCACGGAACGGATGTCTGAACCCTGATGTGCTCGAGATTATAGTCGTCGTCGGGGAAGATGGCGAAACGACCTTGATTGAAACGGCAGAGGACAATTCCTTCAACGGAGGGTCCACCCCGCAGCGCAACCTAGAGCAAAGCAAGGTCCTGATCAAGTTCCAGCAGCAAAAAGGCGAGCTGGTGATCTCGGGCAGCGTGCAGCGGCGCTGCATCGTCCGCTTCCTAGGGCTAGACTCGATCCCAGCGGATTTTAACCTCGCGATTTCCGGCGCCGAAAACGGAGAGAAGGGCGATATCTCCATCTCGAAGTTCGGGAATTCGGTACCGTGTCTTTCAGTGGATATCCCGCAGATAAAGTCGGGCGTGGATATTGTGGTTAATCTTTGGCAGAATCCGCAGCTTGCGGTGCAGGATCATACCGCTGCTCTTGAGGAGTTGATTCGGGGGTACCAGATTGAATTTGGGATGAAGGATCGGCTGTGGAATGCGATTGAGGAGGGGAAGGGGCAGCCGTTGAAGATTGTTTCGTCGTTGCTGTCGTTGGGATATGATGATGCTGTTGTTGGGCCGCTGGTTGAACTTGTTTCGGCTGATAGTAGAGCTCCTTAGACTATTTCTTAGGAGGAGTAGTATTAGACTACTAGAACAGTGGAGTTGCGTATGGGCAATCACAAACAAACTATAACATGCTATACAAGGAATACTACGAACCACAAATTATCCACGAGTTTGGCCCCGTCCATGGCCCATACATCCTCCCCTAGAAGGCAAATTGGTTTAATGCGTGATTGAATGGCATGACCCTTATATGCAGTAAACCTGGGATTGATGGCCGGTATACTGTCGACTCCAGTTGTTCGGGCCGAATAGCCCTAGAACAGAGAAGATAAGGGCCCTGCTTGCCAGGATTTATTTCAGGACACGGCCCTTGGCATTCCTATTCTGGTAATGATGTTCTTTTTCTCGACAATCCATACTGCATGAATGCTTTCGCGCGCAGTTCGCCTGCTTGGCAGCTCGTATTCCCTCTTGGCTTCTTTCCACCAGGGGGCGCCATGAGGCTGATCGTGAACGAAGATCACAGCCTTTAAATGCGCCAAATCGCCAGTTTCGCAAATCCATGATGCGACAGATCTGCCCCCTCCCGCACCACAATGGCGCCCTCGAACGAGGTGCACGTCACAATCGATAACCCTGACACCCCGATCCCGGGCCAGGACATCACCGCGACAGCAACCCTCAACCTCACGAAGCCACTCTCCGTCTCTGAATTCACCGTCTCCATCTACGGCCGCGCATTCTCGCGCATCTACCGCCAATACGTACTCAGCAACTTCCGGTACAATTGGTGCGGGCAGGGCTTCTTCTTCAAGCGCTTCGTCGTCCTCATCCAGACCCCCACCACCCTGCCCCCGGGTACACACACATTCCCCTTTCGACTCCAACTCCCAGCGACAACCGAACAAGTCCGCGGAAACTGGCACATGTTCAACAAATGGAAGCCGCGCGACCCTTTCCCAGGCAAGGACACCACCCACCCACTGCCAGCGACATTAGTAGACATGGCCGCCAACGAAACCTGGGGCTCGACCGAGGGAAAAGTAGAGTACATCATCGAAGCAAAGGTGCAAAAGGGACCCGAGGCAGGCTTCCTCGACTCAATGCCCAAAGACGCCAGAACCTTCACCGTCGCATCCCTCCCCCGTCCAGACCTCCCTCAATCCCTCAACTCAGCCCAGATCCCCTGGCAGCAAGTCGTCCGCACAATCCAGACCCCGGCCGGCCCCGCAAATATCACCTGCCGCCTCCCGCAAGTCCTCATCCAAGGTGCAAAGGCCCCCATATACCTCAAATCCGACCGCCCGCTCGTTCTCACAGGTCTGAAGATAAAGCTGTACCTAGAGTATCTCGTGCGCGGGCGTAATCTGATCTGGCCGGAGAAACGCACGAGTGTGACTCCCAGCGCGCAGCTCGTCAGAGCCGAGAATGGGAGTCTGCCGCTCTCGGCGGAATATGTGCCTGTGCGGGTGCTGGAAATTTCGCGCGGTCTGCCGTTGGCGTTTGTGACGTTTAATCTGGCTTGTCTTGCGCACTGGCTGGAGATTAAGTATCGGGTTACTGAGCCGGGTGGGAAGGAGGAGACGAAGGCTGTTATGAAGGATATTTCGGTGCAGGTGCAGTCGTGGGTGGATGGTCGGGCTGGCGAGAATGGACAGGGGCAGGGGAAGCAGGTTGGTGGCAGCTTTGTAGGGCAGGTGCTTAATGAGGAGGAGTATCGCAAGTGGCAGGCTGAGAAGAAGTAGGTCGAAGTTGGTATGAGTAGTGTATATAGTATATAGATTGATGTCATGATATCCAGACAGCGTAGGAGCTGTCCTAGCTGCAGAGTACGTTACTTCTGCGATCTGCATTAGCTCGGATTATTAATGACGTTTTCCGATTCGCTTTTTGTTTTCTGTATGTATAATGGATATCAAGCACTGATATAGGGCTGTCGATCAGCCCTGGACCGTGCGGGATATACATCCATTGCAGACCAACCATAATAGAGATAATTGCCATTATTTTAGAGGATACAGGAATATTACCTTGAATACGGTAATAAAAATAATTACGAATTGTAGACCAACCTTGGAATGCCTCTGCCGATCGGGCGGAATTCCGCCAGCCTGCAGGCACCGAGATTCACTCACATATAAACCACCAGAAGGACAGAAAAATACCAAAAGTTATCTACCTTCAATATTGACGAACCATGGCCGTGATTCCAATTGAAATTATCTCCGATGCGATTTGTCCCTGGGTATGCCTCCCTGGTCTCGCGGCACAGAGATATTAATAAGGACAGTGCTTCATTGGCTACCGCAGCCTCCAGCGAACAATAGCGCTGTACAAGAAGACGTATCCCGGGGGCTCGAAAGACGAGTTTCAAATCGTGTGGAAGCCGTACTTTATCGACCAAGTTGAACCGGAGGAGAGCGTGCTCATCAACGGTATGTCTACACTATACATACCATACTTAGGTATACTTACCAATGCGCAACAGACCGCATGGCACGACGCATGACACCAGCCCAGATCAGCGCCGCACAGACGCGCCTGATCCGAGTCGGAAAGTCCGTTGGGATCGCGTTCCGATTCGGCGGGTATATTGGGTCCTCGAGGCTGGCGCATCGTGTTCTGCATCTAGCCCTGGAGCGGGGCGGGGGCGAGATGCAGTGCGCAGTCGCGGAGACACTATTCAAGTACCAGTTTGAGAGGGAGGAGGACGTAAGTGACGTCGAGATCGTGGTCCAGGCGGCAGTGGAGAGCAGTGGGCTGGACGAGTCGGATGTGCGAGCCTTCCTGGCTGGTGGGGGAGGGGTTGAAGAGACAGAGACTGAAGCAAGGGGAAACAGGGTGCAGGGGGTGCCGCATTTTGTGATTGGGGGGCAGCAGCACCTGGATGGGGCAGGGGAGATGGAGGAGTTTTTCCAGGCGTTTGTGGCGGCGAGGGCGGGAATGGGAAAGACAGCTGCATAGTGCATGTTCACTGTCCATTGTCAAATTGTTAGTGGAGATCGGGCCGATCCGATGCCTGACTGGCATGACTGCTTGATCCCCCCACTGGATAATTAAATAAATGCCTTTATGTAATGGGCCTGAGCCCGCCAATGAGACCAAGACAGCGTGCCTCCTGCATCAGCCAATATGCATCAATTTTGTCTGCAAGCGCGATTGACGAACCAGTGCTTATTAAATGCCCCGCCATGTCACGGCCCATGCCACGCCCCTCTGACACGTCCCTCTGCTGCATCCCTCCTTAAGGTGGCCGTTTCCTGGTGGGCTGGCTGCACTGGGTTGTTCCCTGTTGCAGATACCTCACGGTCCTCAAAATACTGCAGCCATGGATGATAGAGATTCGATTTCGTGCTCTTACACTAATTCCTCGTCGGCGAGTCACACTCGCTCGATTAGTGTGACGTCGTCAACTGTGACCGTCCCATTTGTTCCTGATAGAATCATCGAACCCCTGGACTACTATTCCAAGCAGAAATTCCACCCGGTCCATCTGATGGACACGTTCCAAGGTGCCCGGTACATGGTCATCCGCAAGCTGGGATACGGCTCATTCTCAACGGTCTGGTTGGCCAGAGATAGCAAGTATGTATAAAATCACGCACGACAACGCGAGACTAACCAGCCAGACTCGACCGCTACGTCGCACTAAAGATTGGACATGCCGAGTCCGAACCATCCGCTGAAACTGGTATATACGACAGACTAGCGAAGCCGGGCCTCATCTCACACCCCGGCTGCAACCATTACCTGCCCCTGTTGGACCATTTCCGAGTCACCGGCCCCAATGGCACTCACCAGGCATTGGTCTACGAACCAATGGGAGCAAGCGTCCATGAAGTGAAGGATGCTCTTTTCCCAGATGCCCCGTTTCCGCTCTGGACAGCCAAGTCTATACTATGGCAGACTTTGCTTGGCCTGGACTTTATGTTGGCCAATGATGTCGTGCATGGAGATGTGCAGCCGCGCAATCTCCTTTTCACACTGGATGACTTGGCCCATCTGCCTCTATCTGAGATGTCCCAGGACAAGGAGATCCCAGTGACTCGGGTCTTCGATACGAATCTTGGTGGTGGCATTACAGGGCCAGAATACCTCGTCGCCGCTGATTCGTTGATGAAATACATTGACATCTCCCAGTCGTTTACAATCAAGATATCCGACCTCGGCGGATGTACGTCCCCTCAATCTCTATTTATAAAAATACACACAACTGACGGGAGTTGATAGCCTTCCTAACATCAAACCCCCCCAAAACCCCCTCCCCACCCCTCCACCTGCGCGGCCCCGAAACCCTCTTCCAAGGCCTCGTCTCCTCAAAACAAGACATGTGGAGCTTCGGGTGCCTAATCTTCGAGTTCCTCACGGGCATCGGCCTCTTCGATCTAACCGACTACCCGGTCTCCGAGATCACAGACGACATGCACTTCATTGACATGTACAACATCCTCGGGGTCCCAGCGGACACAAACCTCAGAGATACACACTGGCCTAGTTGGCGCGAGTTCTTCGGGCCAAACGGCGAGCGGATAAACCACTACAACCGGAAACGGGATCGGGATTCTGATAGCGAGGGGCGGCGGACGGCGCATACGTTGGAGGGGTTAATAACGCAATCTTTGGGAGGGCGGGTTTCGGGTGAAGACCTGGATATCACGATAGATTTGCTGCGAGGGCTGTTGGAGTTTGACCCCCGGAAAAGGTTTACGACGAGGGATGTGTTGGCGCATAGATGGTTTGAGGAGTTGAGGGCGGGTGTTCGTCTTTAGCCTGATATTCATATTCTTGTATTCAGATGATTGTATTCAATAGTATTTCTCTATCTATTTGGCCTTGATGTTCAGTGGTATAGCCATCGGACTTACTGGAGTATATCGGAGTTAGCACTCGGCTATAATGCAACACGGGCACCTTCCTAATCAGGCAGGATAGGGCAGGTCGTGGCTTCCTATTTAGTCAGTCGAGTTTGACAATTAAAATCGTCATCGAGAATTTTACATTGAAGAAGGAGTATTCATTCCAACTCGATACCTTCAACTCACAATGTTATGCTACGCCATCCTCCTCCTGGCCTCGAACGCACTGTGTCAAACATTCGACTACATCGTCGTTGGCGGCGGGACATCAGGACTCCCACTCGCCGCACGCCTAGCCCAGCACCATACAGTCGCTCTTATCGAGGCTGGAGGTTACTATGAGGTTGAGTATCCACTGGCCAAAACACCAGCCGCAGATGTCCTGCCTGTTGGGTCAGACCCTGGTGTGAAGAATATTCCCGTAGACTGGGAATTCATCACCACGCCACAGCGAGGTGCAAATGGCCGGCGGGTCCATTTCTCTAGGGGAAAGTGTCTGGGTGGATCGTTAGTGATCCATCTAAGGGCTGGGCACAGGCTGACAATTGCTTAATAGCTCTGCTCTTAACTTCATGATATACCTACGGTAGGCTTCCCCACTTGCCACTGGAACATAACGAGTAACTTAGAAAGGCCGACTCGACAGACGATGGACAAGTGGGCAGAGGCCGTGAACGACACCAGCTATACCTTCAATAACATCCTCCCGTACTACCAGCGCAGCGCCAACTTCACGCCCCCGAATACAGCCAAGAGGTTCCCAAATGCGACTGTACTGTACAATGCTAGTGCATTTACCTCTGACGGCGGCCCACTGCAGGTATCCTACTCCAATTACGCAATGCCGTGGTCAACCTGGGTAGCTCGGGGCATGGAAGGTATTGGAATGACAGAGGCTGCAGACTTCAACAGCGGCCAACTCAACGGATACCAGTACTGCACGTCCACGATCCGTCCAAACGACCAGACCCGGAGTACATCAGAGTCTTCGTTCATCGCGAGGTCGGCCCCGAAGAACCTCAAAGTGTATAAGAAGACTCTGGCAAAGCGGATACTGTTCGACAGCAATAAAAACGCCATTGGGGTCCAAGTAAGTCCATCGCGAACTCTGATGGCCTCGAAAGAAGTGATCGTATCAGCAGGCGTTTTTCAATCTCCGCAGTTGTTGATGGTGTCGGGAATAGGCCCTAGGGAGCACTTGCAACAGCACAACATAACAGTACTGGCTGACCTTCCAGGGGTTGGCCAGAATATGCAGGACCATCCATTCTTCGGGCCCAGTTACCGCGTGGGAATCGAAACACTGACACGACCTGCGAACAATCCACTCTATCTGGTAGAACAGTATTTTCGTTGGGCTGTTCTGCACGAAGGTGTCTTCTCTAACCCGGTTGCTGATTTTCTAGCCTTTGAAAGGATCCCCGAAGAACTGCGGTCAGGTTTCTCCGAAGACACACGGCGGAATCTCTCGTGGTTTCCGAAGGACTGGCCAGAGGTCGAGGTACGTGATGCTTGGGCTATTTAGAGGATATGCTGATGTTATAAGTTAATGTCAGGAGCAGGCTTCCTTGGGAATATTTCCAGCATGTTCAAAGACCAGCCGAACGATGGCTACCAATACGCGTCTATTCTCGGAGTACTACACGCCACAACCTCTCAAGGTACTGTAACGCTGGCATCGGCTGACACTTCTGACCCACCCATTATCAACCCGAATTGGCTGGAGACCGAGTCGGATCAGCAGCTGGCTGTGGCATTGTTCAAAAGGATCCGTCAAGCGTTCGCCAGCGAGGAGATGAAGCCAATTATTATCGGCAAAGAATACGAGCCGGGCGAGAGTGTTCAGACGGACAGGCAGATCTTGGAATGGATACGCAATAATGTCATGACACTGTGGCATCCATCCCGAACATGCAAAATGGGCACTAGGGACGACACCATGGCTGTGGTGGATAGCAGAGCTCGCGTCTTTGGGGTCAATCGACTACGGGTAGTTGATGCCAGTGCACTCCCCTTTCTGCTACCAGGGCACCCCCAGTCTACTTGCTGTGAGTCCACCTTGAATGTCAAGACAACTACTAACTGCTCAGACATGCTTGCAGAGAAAATCGCGGACGACATTATAAACACTACGGAAGCTGCAAAGGAAGTATCCAGGCCCGATCTACGGTGATAGTATTGTACTGGTACAGTAGATAGCAAATGGTTAAATAGTTTGCGTTTTTTATGACTGTTGAAAGGCATAAAGTATAGCTAAACTTGTTAAGCAACCCAATGATGTCCCAGTCCAATCAATGTTCCTCGAATGACCAACGGAAGAGGCAGCCCAGCCTGTTGAAGGCAGGACAGAAATAGGCGCGATAAGAAGACCAGATGAACCGATAGTCGCAGGCCTACGCCCAATTAATACGAGGCTGGCTTGCACTGATCATCCATCTGGACAACAACCGACCATTTGTCCGGGTGGTCCACAACACCGCCAGCAACCTTCTCGCCCTTGTAGGTAGTAGCACAGTCGTGCATGATAGCATTCAGGCTATTCACGATATTCTGAAGGGGCATAGAACGGGCCTGCTCCGTGTTCTAAGTAGCCAAGTCAGCGGATGCACCTCAAGTATAACCATTTGAATCATAAATGCCACACTCCACTTACCTCGTTGCAGAAACGGATGCTAACATCCTTCACGCACCAGAGTTCATGGCAATCGTTCTTGTCGGCGCGAACAGAGGGGCCCAGGGGCGTAGGCGCCATGTAGATTGCCCGATCCAGAGTCTGTACGGCTGCGATGAGCTTGTCAAACGGCGCGTGCGAGGCCTTGCCCCAGCAGTTGACGGAGTGTTGCTATTGGGCTTGGTTAGTACGTATCGATACGTAGTTGGATAGAGACTGGGGGGTACGTACAGCGGACACTGCGGGAGCCAGAGAGGCAAGCACGGCGGCGATGATGGACATGCGCATCTTGGTGGTTGAGTTTGGTGTTTTAGGGTTTGAGAGTTGGGTAAGGTAAAGATGTTTCTGGGTAGAACAGGCAATGATCTGAAGTTGGAGATGACAATCCAGAGGACGTTTTTGGGGCATTCTTATATCTTTTCAAACCGTTCAGCATAATGTTATTGTAGTGAAGTGGGAGTAGGTGAAGCGGCCATCAATGAGGGCAGGGTGCAAGAGGTGAATTATGCGCTACACCATAGCTAATAACAAGCAGGAAGGAGGGCTGCGGACATGGTAGTAAGTGCCCTAACAGTACCCTCACAGTGAGTGTCCTGGTGAATAAAGAGTAGCTTGACCAGCAGGAGCAATACCAGTGTGAATGCAATTCTCTAACAGGCCTATGATTGGAGAACTTGAATTTAATCTTCCTGTTAGCATTCACTACTACCAAATGCAGCTAATGTTGGGACGACTGAATCTAAAGGCGAGGGCAAGTATTCATAATGAAAGGTTTCATCGTGAATACTAAGGTAAAGCCAGCTTCGACTGCTCGACCGCCCATGTATTCATATGATATGTTATGAGAGATCGAAGACTGACACGGTATATTCTGGAATCGAAACCGAGATAAATATAGCAAGCATTCAGTATTAGCTATCTACCCATCTCCCAGAGCCCTTCTTCCATACGGTGAGTAGTATGAAAATTCAAGCCATAGCTCAGTCGGGCATCTTCATAATGTTAATAATGGTACACCTAATTTTACAGGATTTGAATATTTCTGCTGTCTTGTACCATGGTTGAAAGGGGTCAGGTTTGGGCTGGTGTAGACGGCTCGCAATCTTTCTGTGGTGTTCGGGACTTACTACTACACTAAGAAAGGACAATCAATCTTAGCAGGGATTTATACCGAATAGCAATCCGAGTGTTCGTTAAATCAGAATGCAATACAACATATAATGAGAGATACAGTTTAACATCTAGTACAGGAGCAGCATCAAAAGCAAAGTACAACAGTAAGAAAAACATCTTATGAAACTCATGGTACAAATTGATAGCATAGAGAGCATCGCGAGCAGTACAGCAGCAGCAGCAGCAACGTTAACGTTAACAAACTAATTCAATTGGTAATATGGGACGGTTGAAACATCCTCAATGTGCTCGACAGTTGGCATGTCCTCGTCATCGTCATCGCCGTGGTCGTAGTCAAGGCCGGTTTCGGCGTCGTAGTAAATGTCGGGTTCGGTGTCGTTGTCGTTGTGGCCATCACCTTCACTATTGCCATAACCTTCTATTGGCTCTTCATACTGGGAAGAGGCAGCGGGGCTGGCGGGGCGGGAGATGCGGTAGACGCGGTCGTACCAGGGATGTCTGGGGTCGTGGAGGTCGTTGTCGACAAAGATGAAACTATCAGTGTATTCGGTAGGCTCCGAGGGTGGATTCTCATCATCATCATCATCGTCGTCATCGTAAGTAATCTCGTCAATCAGAACAGTTTCCCGCCATTCTTCGTCCTCGTCTCCGTGCTCCAGCCTATACTGCTGGCTAGCACCAGGCGAAAGAGGTGGACCGAAGACATGCAAGGGCTGGGGTCTTGTGAATGATGGAGAACAGAGGTTGTTGATCCCGTTGATGTATCTGTTGTCGTAGGTTCTGTAGCGGGCGCTGTAGGTACGGCCAGGGTCGCGGTTTTGGGTGCGGCTGTTGATGAAGGGGAGGGCGACGGAGGTGGAGGAGTAGCCAGAGGAGGAGAAGGCAGGGGAGGGAGCGTAGTTTTCGAGGGTTGTAATGAAGGGCATTTTGTCTCTCTATTCTCCGAGGGACAGGGCAAGATAAAGTTGGTTGAAGAGCGTGGATAGCCAAGGAATCCGTTGTTGTAAACAGGTAGTTGTATGATACCTTGTGAAAGTAGGAAACCTGAGGGCTGTAGGTAGTGGATGGGAAAGTGATGCAGAGGAGGGAAGAGAAGAGAGAAGAGAAAAAGAGAGAGAGGGACTCGGGGGGGCAAAAAAAAACCCTATTATGACTCGAAGTAGAAGGTTGGTCGGAGTAAAATATGCATGATCTTGTATTAGTGGTAGCCAATAGCACACTTATATATCGCCGAATACAAACAAGCTTTGCAGAGCCTCTCGGAAAACACGCCCGATATATGCTTGCCCTGTCATGCCACAGGCACCTTACTCACCTGTTGGTAGACAGGGCTCGATTAACTTTCACGCAGGCCACCACTGAGCATGTAAGCCTGCTGAGCCACAATGATAAAGTATCCGATACACCAGTTTCAGGTTTTGATAATGGGAGGAACCTGTTCCCTCTCTACCTTGGCATACCGCTCCTCCGAGAGCCTCTGTCGCGACTTTTCCCAGAGTTTCTCCCTCCACCACCAAGCACCCATGAGTGTTGCACCAGGACCAAGGAAGGTAACCCCCAGAACGATGTAGAACGATACCGTGACCAAATTAAGGTTCACGACCCTGACTCTTCGCAAATCCCACGCTGTAAAGAGTAGCCAGGCGGCAATAAGAAGCGTGAATATCCCAAAGTTAAGGATCTCCGGTACCCGGAATAAGAGCGGTCCATAGCCCTGGCGCAGATCAGGAATGATATCGAAGAACAGCATGATCACATGTCCAAACGCGGGGACCACGCTGCATGAGAAGAACTGGTCGAGATACTTTATATCGTA